>NC_061119.1:176819673-177190274 GCF_002878395.1 Capsicum annuum
TTCGTATTATCTATTTTTTATTTGTTTTATGTTTATACTTTCATTTAACATAATTTTTTTAGTATTCTAAGTTTTACATTAAAGTAGAATTCATTGTTGAATAACGTTATACACTTACGTTTTTCTTTTCTTTTGAATCATATTTATGTATATTATGTTGAAATTTGATATAAGAGTATTACATTAAGTTTTTATTTTAAATTTGAACGTATGTTATATTTTCAGCTCCAATTTATTTGTTTTAGTAGCATTGAATTAATATTTCACATTGCAAGTCATTCTTTTTTTTAGTTAGAATTGACAGACTATCTTTTTGTCAAATGTTTTAATAATTTTATGACATTATATTTATAATATTAATCTTTTTTTGTTTTTTGATTAATTTAATTAAAATATACTAATATAAAAAATATAAATTAATTATTTTTAATAATATTAGTTAAGAATATATGTTTATTAATTAATATATTTTCAAAAGACAATATATATCTTAAATATCAAATTTAATATTATTTATAAAGGCTTTTATTTTCCTAATAATAAATTTTAAAATTTTTGATAATTAATTTTTACTTTAAATATTTAATATAATCATGTGATTATACTTGTGCAACCAAACAATACACTTGTAACTACATTGTAATTATGTGGTGGCAAACAAACAGGTATCATAATTACGAGACTGTGAAATTATAAGGTTGGTAATTACTACCCTAGTAATTATACCTTCCAATTGTCAGGTGGCTTTCCAAATAGACCCTATATATTTTGTAAGTTTCAATTTAGGTGTCACTATTTTATTGTTAGTTAATCATAAAAGAAAATGGCCCATATATATTCTCATCATCTAATAATAGTGTGTATTTATCCTTTTCATTTGGATCGGGTTGGTGAAAATTTTTAAAGCCATGCAATATTTTTGGAATCAAAAAATAAGATTTATTTTTTTAAAAAAATCAGTAAATACAAAATTGTTAAGGAAAAGGATCCGTATGCACTAGTTGTTAAAAATTGAGAATTATGTGTAACACTTTTTTAACAAGAGGCATATTCATTCTAATGGCAAAGTTGAGGATATTTGCGCCTCTTCCCCTGGAAAATAACGTATGTGTTTGCAACAAATTTTTGTTGTGTTGAAAATTAACTGCAAGTAAAGATAAAATAAACAAAATGAATAATTTTATTTAAATGTTTTTTTTTGGATACAATTCTGTTACTCTCTCAATTCTTCTCTCCTGAGATTTTTCGTGATTTGAGGTCCTTCTGTAGCATAATTCTCAAACTTTCGGATGATTTGAACCTCCTAGAAATATGTTTGGATCTCCAGGAATTGTCGAACAACATTTCGTCTTGTCAAGTGTATCTCCGGGCAGAACTCCATTAGTCAATTCTTTGAAGAGTTGTGTAGTCAATGCAGAAGCTTTCTCCAATGTTTGCAGGATGATCTCAGAAAATTATGTAACCCTCATATTTATAGTTGTAGGGGGTATGCAGTCCAAGTGTAAATAACCTCTTAGGCCTATTTTGATTGGTCCATTTATTTCTCAAACTTATCACAAATGTTGTGTGATAAGGTTGCTTGTGATTGGATAGAAATATGTCATTTGGGACACTTGGAGATGTTTCATTGGCTGTTGAACTTGACTTAGATTGTCACATTCTTGAACAGGTAGCCTCATCTTATTGGTCTTTGATTTGACTGGGATGCCACGTCACTTGATATGTGGCATGAGTTTGGGATTCAAGGTGAGATGGACCTTGATAAGGAATAAAATGGGCTTATTATTTTTACATCCCAAAATAATTTTAGACCCAATAAAACATGGATCAAATTCAAACTTTATATGAATTTGATCCAATAAATTTTACGTGTCTACAGATGCCCCCTACTTCAAGGCTCGTCAGGTTTTTTATTTGTCGAATCTTTTATAGACGAGATTTGAAGTATTCGTGGATTTTTGTGTGTATGTGTGCGTAATTTAATCCTCGCAAAATATTTGAATTTGACGAGAATAAAATATAGCTGAACTCTTCAACTGTGTCTCAATTTCCTCATTGACGTGCTAAAGCCAACCAATTATACACACTAAAGACTCCTTTCTTTTTGCAAAACTTGAGCATTTTTTCAAAATCCAACTCCTCAAAGTCATGATAGTATGGGTAGAATAACGTTAATCCCTTCATTAGGAATGTAAATTTTATTTAAAACTAAATATATCCAAACCACCTAGGATTCGGGCATTAGTCTTATATCGAATTTTAATAGTATTGAATAATAATATTATCCCACTTCAAAAAGGATTAGGCATATGACTTATTTTGGACACTTGGACGTCCCAGTCCTTATTTAAGACAACTTTTCCAGCAGATTCCTTTTCAAAATCAAAATGGAGCCCTTCAAAGTCTATAAAAGGACATCACTGCCTCATTAAGTCATTGTAGTTCAGCTTGAGTTACAATACAACTCGTGTTCTTCTCATCTTTTTTGCTCTATTCCATAATTGAGTTTTAGGCAGCTTTGGGGCATCTGTGGAAAAAAATCCATAACGAATCATGGGGGAATCTAAATCATGAACAACTTGTAGTGTTGGAAAAGTAAACTTATGAGGCTAAGTTCTACGAGAAAACAACACTTATATTCTCTCCAGATTTACCCAGGTATCCTTCCGAAATCAGACTTTCAGTTTTATTTCATTACTTTTTATTTATTTTTTGCAACCTCACGAAAATTCTAATATATTGACTTAGGAATATTAAAATCAGGAGCTATTTTTTGCATTGGAAACTAAACTCGTAGAGCTACATATCATGTGGGAATCACAATCAGATTACATCCTAAATGTCCCAGATGTTTCCCCAAAATGGGTATTCTAATCTTGGAATGCTAGTTTTATCAGCTTTGCATAGTGTCATGGTAAATTTTGTATCTCGACTAGGAGTATCGAAATCAGGTGCTTTTTTGCATTGGAAAGTAGATTCAAGAGCTACATCTCTCATGGAAATCATAATCAGACTACATCTGAATTGTTCTAGTTATTTCTTCAAATCCATCTTCTGATCTTGCTGTGCCAGTTTTATCAACATTGCGCAGCGTCTCAAAGAATATTGTATCTTAACGTATGATTATCAAAGTTAGAAGCAGTTTTTTGCATTGAAAATTAGACTTGAAGGTCTACGTAACACGTAAATACCACCATTAGGGAACTATATTTTCTCAGATAATTTTTTTGAAGTTACAGCCTAAATCTTGCAATACTCCTTTTTCCTTTAGCAGATTTACCGTTTAATTTAATTTCTCTGGCAGGTCTTTAAACACGGAGAGTATATCTTCATTAATTTGAGAATATAGTGAACTTCTATTATCAAATCACACCATATCCTCAACTTGAATTAGCAAATGATGAGTGATACTCTCCTGCTAGGGTCCTCACCTTGAAAGTTTATCCTACAGTAATCGATGCCTTCTCGTTTAATAGAGGATCGTCTGACATGTCCCTTCATCTAGAAAAATGGTCGACAAAAGAAGTAATTAACATCCTTAACTTTAATAAGGTCATTAATACTATTGCTTTTGTGCTGTATTCATCTATACATGATAAAGAATCTGCTGCTACGTATCCCAAAGGCTCGAATAAAGGTCTTGCCACATGGAATTATCCCTATTTAGGCTTTGGTGAGTTTCGTTATGTTAAATGCTATTGGGAATGGGTAGAGTATGTCCTTAGCAATAGAAAGAAGGTGTTGGAAAAAAACCAAGATTTATGATGTTGTTTTTGCCTCTTTATTTATGTACAACGTCAATGAGAATGTTTTGATCCTTTTGTAAACATTAGTACTCCTCGGCTAATACAATATGTGTTGGCATTGGTGAGCTCTTTATTTCACTGTGGGACATGCGTATGATTGAGGGCCTTCCAGTACGCGGAACTTTCTTTGATGAAGTCGTCCCTTTGTCCCAAGAATTAACATAAGCAGATCAACAAGGGAAGCTATTTTTGCTTAAAACTTATGCTTACTTATTTTCAGCATTCTATCGGCTTTCAGATGGTGCGTCTAGGGAGGTTTCTGCCCATGATTGGGTGAATTTTTGGTTTAAAATATTGGATTAGTACAAGGATCCTTCTCCATGAGGATCTAAACAGCAAGCTAAACCAAAGTCAAACCATAGTCCCAGCGGCTACATTGATATGTCATTTTCACCGCAAACTGAAGAAGAGAACGCCCTTTTTGTCGAGTTAGGCGTGGAAGGGTATCTTAGAGAAGAAATGAACTTCATTTCTTTTCTTGCTTGCTGGATTTGTAAGTTCGTTCTTTTAATTAAGAAACTTGATCACATCTGTCCTAGCGTCTTTAAGATTGCAAGTCTAATGGCTCATGGGGAGAGGCTTGCACTAGTGATCCCCGTTTTGGCTAGTATCTATAGAGGCTTTACAGAGATCTCAAATTTAAAAAACATAGGTGCAGGCGACATAATTTTCCCCATACAATATGTTTATGGATGGATTGGTGTGTATTTTAACTCTTACTATCAAGCTCGTCATTATAATGGTGCTCGTATGTGTAGGATTGTTGGGGAAAGAATGGCTAAGAACTTTGATCTTTCTAGTGTAAGACGGTTATTTTAGGATGTCAATAGTTATAGGCTCCATATCTTGTCCATGCTACAACCCAAGGAGTTGTTTATAGCAGACAACAGAGAATTATCTAGTTCTTGGAATGATTATTTCATTAGTCTTTGTTCGAGCTATACGTCACCCTCAGTTGTGATGATCACTTTGTCATGGAGCCTTACAATCCCCATAGATTCAGTCGATAGTTTGGATTTGTTCAAGACCTCCATATAAACTTCATAAAATGACCAGATAATGGTACACTAAAAGAATTAGCACAACTTTGGAATTCTTGCATCCATCTTAATAGCTCTTCAACTATTAGTATACACCTCATCCTGAAAGGCCTCTAATGACCCGTAAGTATGCATATTGGTGGTCTATTTGTCAAACAAACCTTTTTGGGAAGAATAAGATTATCATAAAAGTTCCCCTTCGGTTATCAGAACAAAGTAAGTCTTCCACTTCCTTCCTTGTAAGTCAAAGACGAGCCTGTTATCTTCTAAGTATTTACTTTCAAGGGGTAAGTTAGTGAAAATTGTAAAAGGTTCAATCCTTCCTTTATTGAAATTGAATGACACTCCTTCTGTTACTTCTAACAAGACTCGGAAGCAAAACAATAATTCTACTTTGCTTGAGACTAATAATGGAAAGATGCCAACCAAAATGCCTCTCAAAAATAAGATTCTGCCTATCCTCCCAGTTAATGAAGTTGTAGATGCTAATGGTGACACTAGCTCAATGGAATGTGATCAAGACCAGCATTGGAAGCGCAACAGAAAGAAGCCAAAAGAACAACATAACGGTTTGTTGATTTGGACATTGCTATTATAGATACTGAGGCATTTTCTGTTAATGACCCTAGCTCTATTATGCCATTAGCTGAATTCGCAGAACAAGTAAGATTACTTTCTTTCTTTTTTTTCATGGTTCTATTTTTAAAAAAAATACCCTTCTAATATTTTTTTTTTAATTTTTCTTTTTTTCTTTTTTTTAAGTTGGATCTCCAAGGCATTTCTACTAATACGCTTAATGGCATATTTGATAGTGTTACGAGCCCAAGTTACCTTGATACATCTTCTCCTTCTGCCACAAAAGCTTTGATAAATAATACAAAGTTGTGGTTGCACAAGCTAAGTCGCCTAAAGTTCATATACCATTATTGTGTTTAATGTCGTTTGTTGCCCAAATTTTGAACCACAAGAGACGATCTCTACTTTCAAGAAGTCTTACATTCTTCAGATGCGTGGTGCATTACATTAATAGCTAACAATGTTCTCCGTTAATTCTTCGAATGACTTTTTAAATTTGAAAAGGGGTGTGAACATGATTATGGAGGAATTCAAAGGGATTAACGCCATCAATAACTCTATTCTAGAGGGCTCTATTAACACTTTTATAAAAATATGTGAGGAGTATGACGCTATGAAATCATCTTCATCCAAGAAAATGACTAAAGAAAACCATCAAAAATTGCTCTCTGATGTGCAACAAAGCCTTGTTAATGTAAAAAAGGAAAATACAAAGGTGAGAGGGCACATGGAGGATCTTCAATCAAATCTTCCTAATTTTAATGAGGAACTAAAGCGCTTGTCTACGAAGAGGAAGAAGACCATTTTATGCATAAAAGAGCAGAAAGAACAGTTTTCTAAAATCCATGAGAAGATTATCACTTTCGAGGGAGAGCTTCATGCAATTAGAGTGAAACAACCATTATTTGAAAGCGAAGTGGAGACACTATCCAAACTGAAAGAGGCGGTTGAGGTGAGTCGTCAGCAAATTCTGGGATTTCAATCTTTTCCATAGATTAGATGTTTGATTAGGATTTTTTTAATTGCTTATTATGATGTAGTGATATTTTTGCCTTAGATGCAATAAAAGTGGCCTTTAGCTTTCATATGAACTATTTCTCTTGAAATTCAAATATTATTGCATCTTTTTTAAAAGGACACAATAGATGAATTTACCCCGATCACGAATAAAATTTGAGCTTTATTGAGAATACATATCTAAGAATCAAAATCAAACTTATTTCCAATTAATAGGAATCAATTTTTTTGAAGCTAACCATGAATCTGTTCAATTTCACAGTTTTGCACGGCTAGGTAGAAAATTCATAACTCGACATAGAGGTATTTGAATCACGAGTCGTCTTTCTTGTTGCAAAGTGACCTTGAAGATATATTATATATATGAAAATCGAGGTCAAATACTTTATGAATTTGTACAAATACATTATTGAAATCAGCTCCATTTGAAACCTGATGGGTTTTTTTTCAGCTTTAAGCAACTATGATAGAAAATTCATAACTTGACGTAGAAGTCTTTGAATCACAAGCCATAGTTTTTGTTGCAAATAGGTATCTAATATCTACCATATATATAAAATCAAGATCATATACTTTACAAATTCTTCATCGAAGTCAGCTTAGTTAGAAACCTGATGGTCTCTTTCGCAGCTTTGAGCAACTATGGTAGAAAAATAATAACTTGACATAGGAGTCTTTGAATCAAGAGCCGTCCTTTTTATTACGAAGAGGTCTTTAAGATATATCATATATATAAAAATCAGTATCATACCCTTTAAGTATTTGTATAAATTCGTCATCGAAGTCGGCTTAGTTCGAAACCTGATGGTCTTTTTCACAGCTTTGAGCAGCTATGGTAAGAAAATTCATAACTTTACATAGGAGTCTTTGAATCAAGAGACATATTTTTTATTGTGAATATATATATAATATATACCACAAATATAAAAATAAATATCATATCCTTTACGAATTTATACGGATTCATCGTTGAAGTCAACTTAGTTTGAAACCTAACGGTCTTTTCTGCAGCTTTGAGCGGCTATGTTAGAAAATTCATAACTTGACGTAGAATCCTTTGAATCATGAGCCATATTTTTTGTTTTTGAAAATATAACACCAATATCTACAAAATATGTAAAAACAACACTTAACACCTTTACGAATTTATACAGATATGTCGTTGAAGACCACTTTACCTTGTATGTTTCCTCACCTTTGCACGTCTGTGCTAAACTAAGAAAAGAAATATCTAAATCATACAATATCTATGTCACTTCAAAGTTTTATTATCATTCCCAAGTAATGACACACCCTTTTCCTCCCTTTTTTTAACTCATATGACTGAACTTAGATTAAAAAATACTCTAAGATGTCTACGTACCTCGGGAGGATCAAGTCATAACGTAGTTCAGGATGATGAGTTAATTTTTTATTTTATTTATTTATTTTAGAGTCGTTCGCATTTTAGACTCATGCAGGTCAAGAGTGATATGCAGTTTATGCACGTGCCTTAAGGAGCATAGGTGACCTTTATGGAAAGTACTACTTCAAAAACTTGCCGATGATGGGACTAGTTATTACACCATCTTGGTTGACAATGTTATAAGTTCCACTTGAGTATGCTTCTTTCACAACACATGGACCATCCCATTTAGACGTAAACTTATCACCGATGTATTTGCTGAGGATTATGGGTCTTTGAACTGATAAGACCAAGTCTCATACTTGAAATGATCGTGGTTGAATCCTCTTGTTGAAAGCTCTAGCAAGTCGAGCTTTATAATACTCCAATTTTTATTTTGTTTCTAAGCTCTTCTCCTCCAATGCCTCTAACTCTTCTAGATGAAGTTGAGTGTTACTTTCAGTGGTAAGACCTTTTTGGATCACTATTCATAATTATGGAATTTTTTGTTCTAGTGGAAGCACTACTTATACACCATACACCAATGAATACGGACTCTTTTGGGTAGCAATTCTGCAGGTTGTACAATATGCCCATAAAGCTTTACCAATACTCTCATGTCAATCCCTTTAATTTTTCTCAATAACTTTCTTCAGTAGGTTACCAAGTGTTTTATTAAAAAATTTGGCAAGACCATTGGTAGTTGTATTGTACATTGAAAACTTATGTTGCTTAAAATTGAACTTCTCGCATAAAGCCCTTATGAGCTTATTATTGAAGGATGTTCCATTATCAGTAACTATGTATCTTGGTATTTCATACCTAAAGATGATGTTTGACTTGATAAAATCAATGACATTTTTCTTTTTCACTTTTTTTAGTGGCACGTCTTCATCCCATCTTGAGAAATAGTCAATAGTAGCTAAGACGTACATTTGCCTTTTTAACGACTTGGAAGAGGTCCAATAACATCAATACCCCAAGCATCGAAAGAACATGATGATATATTTGGATGAAGATGCTCTGGAAATTAATGTATATAATTAGCATGGAATTAACATATTTGACACCTTTTGGCATGCTCTAGACAGTCCATCACCATTGTTGGCCAATAGTAGCCCATCTTTTTTATGCAAATGTAAAGTTTATGCCTTGATTAGTGTGCTCCACATGTGCCAAAATGTGCTTCCTCTATTGTTTGTTGAGCTAATTCTATCCTAATACATCGCAAGAGTAACCTCTTGTAAGAACGGCAAAATAATATCCCCTCATGAAAGATAAATTATGGCATTCTTCCCTTAATGTCTGCTCTTTTTTGTGGCTTCATGGGAAGCCTTCCATGTTCGAGATACTCAATTAGTGGTTTTCTACAAACTTTTTCTTTAACTACTTGACCAAATGTATGGAAGCTTTCATCTAATTAAAGATCAAGACAATCGACAGTAACCCATCGATAACTCATTCTCTCTAAGTGCCATCCTCATAGCTAAGTTAGCTAGAGCATCTGCCATGTGATTTTCTTCTCTTGGGATGTGGTTTATGAATACTTGATAAAACTTTTCAGGAAAAAAGTAGTGTATCGATGATATAGTAAAGATCTTCCTGCTTTACCTCGTAACTACCTAAGAGTTGATTTATGATCAACTTAGAGTCACCGTAGATATCCAATTGTGGAATCTTCATATCTGAAGCCATTTTAAGGTCATTAATTAAAGCTTGGTACTCTGCAGTGTTATTGGAACATGTTTCACCCAGAATAAATGAAAATGGCAAGATAAGTCTTTCTGGTGATATCAATACAGCTCCTGCCCTACACCATCTTGACAAGCCAATCCATCGAAGAGCATTGTCCATGTCGACAGATCTTCAGTAAATAATGCATCTTTATCAGGAAACTCATCCAAAATCTCCCATTCTACTGGCATTGGGTATCAAAGAGGAAATTAGCAAGTGTTTTCCCCTTCACAACCTTTTGGATGTGTTTATAATCTCATATTGGTTAAAAAATATAAACCATCTTGCTAGACGTCCTCAAAGAACTGTCTGAGTCATCACAAACTTTATGGGATCAGCTCGAGAAATTATCTTGATGGTGTATGCTTCAAAATAATGCCTTAGTTTATTTATCATATAAATCAAAGCCAAACACATTTTTCCAATGGGCATATAATTTAACTCGACTCCTATAAGGTTTGACTTAGATAGTACAGTGCTTGTTCTCTCTTAGCTTCATTATCTTGAGCGAGAAGTGCTCTAAGGATCACTTTTGTGACGAAATTTAGAGTATCAATCGCCTCTAAATCACCCAAGATCTTGTGCTTGCAAAAATTTTTGGTTTTGAGCATAATGAATAAGATACGATTCGACAAGCCAACCGTACCATTTAGATACAGTTCGTATCCAACCTCCCTTTCTTCTCTCATAACTTAAGCAGTCTAGGAAGGATAGTATATTATACCCAATATGAGTTTCACTCCCCTCAATTGTACCCTAACTATTTGAGTCATACCCAACATGACCGTATGGGGTGAACTCTCAACTTGAGTGGACTATTTTGTATACGGTTGGTGTATACGAGTTAGGGGTTGACTCGTACCCTTTGGAAATGACTCAAGGGTGTACACTCATACCCTTAACAGTGTGTAATACCTAGGATAATCCTAGGGTACGAGTCAGGGTACCACTTGTACCCTGGGGTACAATTCTCTTAATGAGTCGTACCCCTGGATGGGTTTAATTTTTAGCTTTTAACCCAAGGCCTTATGGTCATTTCCCACACCCTAAACCCTGATACCTCTTATAATATTAGTGTATATGGACTCCTTGAGAATATTTGGGGTGGCTCTAACATCCTAAACTCTCTTTCAAACACTCTCAAAGTACTTGGAACAAAATTGGAGGCTAGGGTTTAGAAGGTGCTCATCTAGAATATAAAAGGGAGCCGAGTTCTTAGCGAATTACCTTATTTAAGGCATGTAACTCTTCCCCTTGTTAAATAACCCTAAACCCATTTATGTCACACTTGGATTAGAAAGTGTACATGGTGGTTTTGAA
Organism: Capsicum annuum; assembly: GCF_002878395.1. Taxonomy (NCBI): domain Eukaryota; kingdom Viridiplantae; phylum Streptophyta; class Magnoliopsida; order Solanales; family Solanaceae; genus Capsicum; species Capsicum annuum. The sequence continues at coordinate 176,830,551 of NC_061119.1, forward strand.
ATCAAATGAAAAGGGTTTTGTTGCTTAATAATGAATAACACTAATTTTTGCTTGGGCTTGGGTTTCTACATGTTATTAATGATGATTTACCTACATGGGTGCTTGTTGTATGTGGTTTAACATGAGGGTCTTGAGAAACCTTAATTTTGATGATTTCTACTATGAAAATAGCCTTGTTAAAGGTATGCACATAAGGTGTTAGCAAAAATATCTAAGTGAATTGTCTTGTCACATGTTGGTGATGTTTTGAACTAGGTAAATGGCCTAATGAGCATGAATGATTGATAAATTAAATCATAAAGGTATTTTGAGCTGTGTATTAGATGATTGAATGACTTTGTTGAGCTAATGACCAATAAGGGGGTTGAAGCCTCTAAATATGAAAATGAACTCGATTTGTTGTTGAGCCTAAATGTGGTGAGAATATGGTAAAATCTTGCTAATGAAATTTGAATAGTTATGTAGGTCTTGATAGACATAAATTAAATTAATTGAAGGCATTTAGTTTAATAAAATAACTAGTGATTCGAGTCCCTAGTATAATAAGATGGCTTGTGTTTGAGTCCCTCACCCAATGAAATGACTAGAAGTTTAAGTCCCTAGTCTAATAAAATGGCTTATGGTTTGAATCCCTTGCCTAAAGAGATCTCATAAGGTTAAGATACCTCGTCTAATGAAATGGTTTGTGGTTTGAGTCCCTCGCCTAATGAAATGACTAGTGGTTCAAGTCCATAATCTAATGAAATAGCTTATGGTTTGAGTCTCTCGCTAAAGAGATATCTTGAGTTTAAGATACCTCATCTAATAAAATGACTAGTGGTTTGAATCCCTAGTCTAATGAGATGACTAGTGGTTGGAGTCCCTAGTCCGATGAGACAACTTGTGGTTTAAGTCCCTTACCTAATAAATTAATTGAATTAGTTAAATTGGTTAATTGGTTGACTTGGTTAAATTGGTTGGATTGGTTGAGTTTGTTTAGGGTTCAGATCCCCATTGACAAAGGTAACAAAGAAGTTCAAGGTTATAAAATTAGTAATGTGGAAGAATAAAAGTGCTTCACTCCATGACTCATGAATGAATGATTTGAGAATGCATGTGATAACTTATTCCATGGTCTGGCATGTTGTGTAACTATATGTACATGTATCTTCATATATGCCTATAATTCTGTAGATATGATTGAATATAATGATTTGACTTGGATTGAACAAATGTACTATTTTATCCATATCCTTGGGTTACCTGTTAGTGCTCCAACCATTAAATATTTCTGGACGCTATGTCCCTATACGACATAGGGGTCGAAGCATCTTCTTCTTTTTTTATGAAGTGATCAAATATTCGAGCAGTTCGATAATTGACCTTGAAGTGGTAAGCTTCCATACTCCGAAAGACCTACCTTTCATAGTCACATTATTTTATGTCTTAAACCTGTATAGATCTAGTACTTGGCTATTGTTGGGGGCATGTCCCAACATATTATTGACTTCGATTTGGTGAAGGCTTTTGTGGATGACTGTGACCTTGGGTGAATTGGGTAGATTATGGGTGTTAATGAAATATTTGATATTTTCTAAGTATTGATTATTAGCCTTATAGTTCTGCTATCTTATAATATGGTCGAAATTTACCCAACCCTTGTGGTTGTTGTGATGATGAATAGGTTAGGTTATCGAGGTGACCTCTGGCGCATGTGGGCTTGAGGTGACCATATGACGTGGCCTAATTTTTTGGGCATGTCAAGTTAGTATCAGAGCCAGGTTCATGGTTAGTTGGGAGTCCACAAAGTTGTGTCAATGTAAAGTCTCTTGTATGGGTGTAAAGTCACCAAACTTATAAGAGATGGACTATGAAATATTTAGGAATATTTCCCTTTCTTGTATTTCAATCTCAAGCTATATAGAGTCTAAGGTCTTGGATTTCTCTAATTTTTTTCAGATCATGTATCCAAGAAGATTTGACGTTCAAGAGAGCTCTTCTATCCCAACTAGGGCAATATGGACAAATTTCATCCAACTTCTGGGATTCAGACCTGGTCAAGGGTCATGCCATCTAACCGTCCTTGTAGGGTTCCACCTGTTCTCACTAACCCCACTATTAGAATTGGCACTTTCCCTCAGTCGCCTCAAAATGTTGGCTTTCATCAGTCCTTTGCTTATTTGGGTCAAATTGGTGTAAGGAGGTCTAGAAGAAAGTATTGGATGGGTCCTAGGGTCAGCGGGGCCCAATATTCATTCACATATCCTCTTTTTAAGTTTTGCAGTCGACCACACCATGTTTGTTATGAAAAAAAGGAATCGATGTTTTAAGTGAAGCCAATTGGGTCATATGCAACGGGAATGTCCTATGGCTTCCGCTTGGACAAAGCAAAGGATGTCAGCTACCACTTTACTAGCTCTTGCACCCAAGGATACCGCTTCTAGATCTAGCATTGGTCGGGATCGTCTCAATGCTCCTGCTATCCCTCGAGAGCCCAAGGCATCTTCTAATGTTGATGTAGGTATCTAGAAATTTTCTCTCAGGATGTGTATTATTTGCTTTACCAAGGGTCTACTCTTTCTTATGTGACCTCAAATATGACTATGCACCTTGGTTTTGGTCCCGAGAGCTTGTCAATTCTTTTTCTATTTTGACCACTCTAGTAGACTCTAGGTTAATAAGAGAGTCTATAGAGGGTGTGTCGTATCTGTTGGTGGTAGTAAGACTCTGGTAGACTTAATAGAGTTTGATGTGATTAATTTTGGTATCGTTTTGGCGGTTGGACTAGTTGCACTCTTGCTATGCTTCCTTAGATTTTTAGACCCGTAGATTCATGTTTCAGTTCCTTAATGAGTCGGTCATTGTATGGGAGAGTGGTTATTTAGTGCCAAAAGGAAGATTCATTTCTTATCTTAAAGCCCCAAAAGTTGATCTCAAAGGGGTCTTTGTATCTTTTGGTCTGAGTGAAGGATTCTACCTCAGAAGATCCTTCTTTAAAATCTGTTCACGTGGTTAATGAGTTCTTGATGATCTTCCCGATGTTCCTCCCAATGGGGAAATTGGTTTTTGGGATTGATCTTATTCCATACACTCGTCCAATTTCAAAACAAAGGGCAGCCCGGTGCATTAAGCTACCACTATACGCGGTGTCCTGGGAAGGCCCCACCACAAGGGTGTATTATACGCGGCCTTACCTTGAATTTATGTAAGAGGTTGTTTCCAAGGCTTGAACTCATGACCTCCTGGTCACATGGCAGCAACTTTACCAGTTACTCTAAGGCTCCCCTTCAAACATTATGTAATGCTAGAAGAAGGGCTTCGGTGGAGCTAAAAGAGCTTAAGGAGAAATTGAAAGACCTCTTAGATAAAGGTTTTATCCATTTTAGTGTGTCTCCGTAGGGATGCTCTCGCGTTGTTTATGCATAAGAGGAATGGTTCCCTTTGTATGTGCATTGATTATCGTCAGTGAAACATAGTGACCATACAGAATAAGCGTCCTCTCCCAAGAATCGATGATTTGTTTGACAAACTTCAAAGTTTGAAGTATTTCACTAAGATTGATCTTAGATCAGGTTATCATCATCCTAAGGTTAGGGATTCGGATATCCCTCAGACTACCTTTAGAACCCGATATTATCACCATGAGTTTCTTGTCAGGTATTTTTGGTTAAGCAATGCCTTTGCGGTATTCATAGACTTGATGAATAGGGTATTTCATCCGTTCTTGGGCATATTTATCACTATCGTCATTGATGACATCTTAGTCTACTCTAAGTGTGAGGCGGATCATGTAGATCACCTCTATGCCATGTTAAAAACTTTAAAGGTTCATTATTTGTATGCCAAGTTTTCCAAGTGTAGGTTTTGGTTAAAAACCATAGCTTTTCTTGGTCCTGTTATCTATCTCTAGTGGAAGGATCATGGTAGATCCTCAAAAGGTATGCGATGGTGTGCATTTGGTGTGCGGACCTAAGGACTCCTTCTTTGGTATGTTGTGTCAGGATGTATCTTATTTATGACCTTGGTGGTTTCTATGAAGAACTTCGTACCTATAATGTCGTGTCTCTGCGGAGGGTCTTGCCTTAAGTAGCATAAGTGGTTCTTATGCTTTAGTTCCTCCATGACCTACCTTGTGTTGGAAAAAATTCATGCAATGTGATACGTCTTCAGTCCTTCTGTGAAAAGAAACCATTAATATTATTGCTAGAATTAAACTTAAAACTTTTTTCATGGTCATAGCTAACCACACTATTCCTCGTTACTTTTTGCTTAAGAAGACATACTCTTGGGACCGCTTGATATCTTCTTTTCTTATGAGAAGCCAGAGTCTATCCGCTATTCTTATCATCTTTAAATTTATCATCTACCTCTATTGGAACTTCTAAAGTTCTTCTTGGAACATCAATTTCAATCGGCCTGAAGCTCCCAAATTATAAAAAGATGGTGTTTCGTATAGTCTATGGCATGGAGCATTTTTGATGATCGACAACACTAGCATGATTTGCATCCACGGTTTCATCTATGTCAATGATGATTTTCCCTTCACTTACTAGTGTTATGATTTTCTCCTTCAAGATAAAGCATTTCCCCATCGGGTGGCCAATGAAGCGATGAAACTTGCAATACTTGGGATGGTTAACCCTATTAATTTCCTCGAGCCTCTTTGATTCAGGAAGATCAATGATTTTCTTGGCTAACAATTCATTAAGGATCATAGGTACGTCAGAATCTGGAAATGGATAAGCCTTTGCTTTTAACTTTTTCAAAATTGGGCGAGGTTTTTCCTCCCTCGGCTGTTGCCTAGGGGTTTCATCTTCCTTTACTTTTTGCTCTGTTGCGACCTTCACAGAAGTTAGTTTCACTGCCAAGGATTCTTTAGTCTGGATCCTTGAAGTCGTACCTTTCTTGAATTCCTTCTTTTCTTTCATAAGTGTAATAGCCCATAATTGTCTTACCTCAATTCAGCCCATAGTACATATACAAGAGGATTAGAACTTGAAAATTTAGCTGAGTATTGGGGACTTAGCTTAAGTTTTGTTCTATTAACTTTGACAATTTTTAAAGTGACCTTCACAACCCCGAGACATAAGTTTTTGAGTTAATTCTAGTTGCTTGACCCCAGTGGGGAAGTCGTACACTTAGAAATCCCTAAGTGGGAGAGATTCTAGGGCATTTTTTAGGCATTGTATGGTAGGAGATTTCGTTCTCCCATTTGATGATATGAGGTTGGTAAGGGTAAGTTGCTTGACCCCAGACTAGTTCACAAAACCTTGGGAAAAGGTGAAGATGATTCGTGAGAGGTTGAAAACCTCTCAAAGTCTCCAAAATTCCAACGCGGATGTGAGGCGTAGGGACTTAGAGTTTAGTGTTGGCGATTGAGTATTCTTGAAAGCATCTCCAATGAAGGGAGTGATGCATTTTAGTATAAGGGAAAGATTAGTCCCTGGTATTTTTGTCCCTACATGATTATGAGGAGGGTTGGCAACGTTGCCTGTGAGTTGGAGTTTCCTTCTAGGTTAAACTCAATTTACCCTGGGTTTTCTTTGTTTCTATGCTGCAAAAATGTATGGTGATCCTTCATCGGTTGTTCCCTTGAGGGATGTTGATATTTTGGACTCTTTGTCTTATAAGAAGATCCCAATAAGGATCTGGGATCATTAAGTTCGCAGGTTGCAAATGATAAAAGTGGCTTCGGTGAAGGTTCTATAGGGAAACCAATAGTCCGAGAAAGCTACTTGGGAGGCGGAGAAAGACATGAAGTCCAAGTATCTGCATTTTTCCTCCATCTCGGGAACTCATGATTGAAGTATATGTTGATCTTCTTGATTTGACTTTTTCCTTTGGTTGGTAATGGGTTAGAGTCCCTAAACTTTGAGGGAGACGAGTATCTTAGATAAATGATGGGTTTGAATCCCAAGGATTAATAAAATGAAATGGTGGATTGATGATGATCATGCTATATGCGGTGAAGTATCCTTGTTGTATGCATTTTTCAATTTTGTTTGGGGTTATTTTGATGTGTGCTAACATGTTAAATTGTGCTTATACTTTTCATACCCTTCATTCGAGGATGAATGATCCTAAGTGGGGGAGAATGAAACACCTAAGATCTTGGCCTTGCAAAATTTTTTGGTTTTGAGCATGATAACCAAGATACGATTGGACAATCCAATCGTACCATTTGGATACCATTCATATCCAACCTTACCTTCCCCTCTCATACCATAAGAATCCTAGGAAGGATAGTATATTGTACCCTATACGAGTGGCCCTCCCCTCAATCATACCCTAACTATACAAGTCATACCTAATATGATCGTATAGGGTGAACTCTCAACTAAAGTGGACTGTTTTGTATACAGTTGGTGTATCCAAGTTAGGGGTTGAGTATTACCCTTTGGATATAACTCAAGGGTTTACACTCGTACACTTAACAGTGTGTGATACCTAGGATAAACCTAGGGTACGATTCAGGGTACTACTCATACCCTAGGGTACGATTCCCTTAATGACTCGTATGGTAAGTCATACCCCTGGACGGTTCCAATTTTCAGCTTTTAACCAAGGGCCTTGTAGTCATTTACTACACCCTAAACCCTAATCCCTCTTACTATATAAGTGTATATAGACTCCTTGAGCACATTTGGAGTGGATCTAACATCCGAAACTCTCTCTCAAACACTCTCAAAGTTCAAAGAACAAGATTGGAGGCTAGGGTTTGGAGGGTGCTCGTCTAGAAAATAAAGAGGATTCGAGTTCTTGGTGAACCACCTTTTTTAAGGCATGTAGCTATTCCCCTTATTAAATAACCCTAAACCCATGTACGTTACACTTGGATTAGTAAGTGTACATGGTGGTTTTGAAATCAAATGAAAAGGGTTTTGTTGCCTAATGATGAATAATGCTAATTCTTGCTTAGGATTGTGTTTACACATGTTATTAATGATGATTTACCTATGTGGGTTCTTGTAGTATGTGTTTTAACATGAGGTTCTTGAGAAACCTAATTTTGATGATCTCTACCATGAAAATAGCCTTGTTAAAAGTATGCACATAAGGTGTTTGTGAAAATATTTAAGTGAATTGTATAGTCACATTTTGGTAATATTTTGAACTAGGGAAATGTCCCAATAAGCATGAATGATTGATAAATGATATCATAAAGGTATTGTGAGCCATGTATCGTATGATTGAATGACTTTGTTGAGCTAATGACTAATAAGGGGGTTGAAGCCGCTAAATCTGAAAATGAACTTAATTTGTCTGTTGAACCTAAATATAGTGAGAATGTGTGAAAGATTGCTAATGAAATGTAACTAGTTGTGTGGGTCTGACGGCCATAAATGGAATTGATGGAAGGCATTTAGTCTAATGAAATGACTAGTGGTTAGAGTCCCTAGTCCAATGAGATGGCATGTGGTTCGAGTCCCTCGCCCAATGAAATGGCTAGTGTTTTGAGTCCCTAGTATATTGAAATGGCATGTGGTTCGAGTCTGTAAGACCCCGCAAAATTTACAACTTAATTCAGTTCTTTAAACTTATCAAGGGGTCCCAGACTTAGAATATTCAGCTAAATATTCAGACTTAGTTATATTTTTAGCCTTCGAAAGTTGGCGATTTTACTTCGAGACCTTAATGCCCTTTAAATGTCTATATTTAAGTTAATTTGTGATCAGGAAGGTCAATAGGTGAACTTGAACAAGTTTTGAATTTTTTGGGCTACGTTTGAAGCTCCTTTGGAATCCCAAAACAGTGAACCAATACAATATTAACGCGTCGCGTCGACTATCGTGTTGGTTAATATTTTTTACAGCTACCAGCATCAAATTCCAGTGAGTCAACACTAACTTGATGCGATGCATTGGATATCATCGACGCGCCGCATCAACCAGCGCATCGATAATCCAGTTTTTCGTCATTTAAAAGTCGCGTTTCAACGGGTAATTGGGTCTTTTTTCCACACCCCTCAGCCCCTATAACACGAAATTTAGCCCCTTTAAAGGCATAATACAATCATTATTCATAAAGTCCTCAAGAACAAAACCCTAGGGCTATCAATCCAAGAATCAAATTCACGAGATTTCACCATCAATCCTTCCAAATTCAAGCAATAAGGTATGTAAAGTGATCCAAGGGTCCCTTCCGCCCTTAGAGTTCAAGAAATTTCTTTTAAAAACATAAGTTGTGATGTCCATGTTGTGGGTTTGAATGTAATCATGTTGATGTTATGGTATATATTTCAAGTTGAAATCTTTAATGTATTTCTTGATATTATACTGGCATGTAAGTTGAGTTTTGATTCTCTTATGTAGAAACCCCTGAATTATGAATTAATATGGTAGTCATGATGTATTAGCATTGTTGTTCATGCCCAAGTATAAAGATATGCCTTGTAAGAGTTTGATGGAATGTTCATAAGGTTAATTTAATGAAATTATGACATGTTAGCATGCATTCCTATGCATGTGCAAGTTCACAACTTTCAAGTGTTTGATAAAATGCTTCATTAATTGTATTGTGAGTTGTTGACTATTGTCAAGTATTTAAGAATTGTCATGTCTTATTATATTTATGTTGTCGAGTCCTGGGGGTATTTAATACCTGATAAATCAACTGTGTACCTAGAGCCAGTGTCAGTTACAGAATCCATATTAGTTATGTCACGATCAGTAGAACTCTTAGCCAGTCTTAGAACTCACGAAAACTCAGTAGTATTTAGCTCAGAACTCAGTAAACTCTGTCCAGATCAGTCCAATATACTCAGTTCAGTGTCTATTCAGTTGGAAGTAGCATTCAGCATTGAGTGAACCCAAGGAAGAGGGCTTACCTACTAGTAGAGGGTGTGATCCTTATAAGCAGTTCTTATGTTCCAGAACTATGTAGCCAGCATAGGTTGAGAAATTAAACCTGCCAGATGAGGGTTGATGAGGTGTCTTAACCTATCAATTGAGGTTCCCACCATTCTCATTAGAGTACCTGATAGATGAGGGTAACCCTCAGCTTGTCCTTACCCGTGGCATGTATTGACACCCTTCCAGCTAGGGTTACAGGTTGGACCCCAAATTAGTTAAGAAGGGGTATGCCAGTTAGATAATTATCTCCCACAGTCTTAGTCTCAGTAATCAGTAAGGAACTCAAATAGTTCTACAGATTTTAGGACTGTCAGATACAGTCACTCAACTCAGTCCGAAACTCAGCTAGTTCCATTAGAATCAGGACTGTTAGAAATAGTCACTCAATAATAGTATATCAGTTATCTGTACATCAGTTATTAGTAATCCATGTTACCAGTAAACTCAGTATTCAGTATTATTATGAATTCAGTTACTGCTCGTGTATTCATGCATGTATTTCTCAATCAGTCATGTTCGTGTTATTCAGTCAGTTATAGTTCATGTATGTGAGCCCTTGAATTCAGCATACCTCACTTTGCATACCAATATATTCACACGTACTAACGCATACTTTTCTTTTGTGCTATGGTGTTTAATTCTAAAGGTTCTGACTTTTAAGTTCCCGATCACGCGTAGATAGATTCAGATTCAACCAGCAGCAGTAGACTAGCAGTGAGTCCTCATTATTCGAGGATATTCTTTTATTTCATTATATCATTACATTCAGTATTTCAGTAGATGGAGTTAGTTGGAGAATTATCCCATCAACTCAACAGTTCAGTTAGAGGCTTTCTAGACTAGTTGTTCAGTATTGGTATTGTGATACCTTACTCAGCTTATTGAACCTTATGGCATTTCAGCCCATTATTCTACATTATACCATATTATTACTCAGTTATTGCAGAAGGTACCAGTCATGGGTTAGCTTTTGGTCCTTCGAGGTTATGAGCACCATGTAGTATCTGGGGTACAAACTCGAGGCATTACAAACTTGGTATCAGAGCCTAAGGTTCAATAGTTTCCTAGGAAATCTAAAAGTCGTATCTAGTAGAGTCTTGTGTATGGGTGGTAACGCGCCACACTTACGGACAGGAGGCTATGAGATATTTTAGGAATAGTTTCCCTTTTTTTAGTATTCATGTCGTGCAAGTGAGCATGAGCTCCAGATAAACTCTTTTTCTAATCTAAGTTTCTCTTCTATCTAAAGAAAATGCCTCCAAATAGGACTCAGGGAAGAGGAACGGGAGATCAGTCAGCCCGATCAGCCAAATCCTTTGGGTGAGTATGTCTCCCACGCAGAGTTCAGAGCAGCTTTCACCACCCTAGCTTATTTAGTTACTGCTCAAAATAAATGTCCAGCTGCCGTTTCGGCCAACCCAGTGGCCAATACGGCAGTAACCAGGATTTGGGACTTCACCCAAATAAACCCTCCATCTTTCAAAGGTTCTAAGCCAGAAGAGGACCCTTAGGAATTCCTTGGTCAGGTGCAAAAGGTTATAGATATTATGGGGGTGATAGCTAGTAAGAGTGTTGATCTAGATGCATATCAATTCCAGGATATGTCTCACACTTGGTTCAAACAGTGGAAAATAGAGAGGGTCGTAGATGCAGGGCCCATAGAGTGGGAGGAGTTTGCCACTACTTTTCTAGATAGATTCTTTCCCCTAGAGATGAGATAAGCTAAGGTATTAAAATTTATTAATCTAATGTAGGGAAATATAATAGTGAAAGAGTATTCTCTAAAGTTTACTCAATTAGCTAGATATGCTCCTCATGTGGTGGCAGATAGCAGATCCCGAATGAGCAAGTTTGTGTCTGTAGTGAATGATAGTGTGGTCAAAAAGTGTAGGACCACAATATTGATTAGTGAGATAGGCTTGGCTAGGCTGATGATTCATGATCAGCAAATAGAGGAGCAGAAGAATAAGGAGAGAGAAAAATAGAATAAGAGAGCTAGAATGAGTAGCTTCTACTCTGGTCAGCCTAAGTCAGAGGGTGGGAACCGTTCTCGGTTCAACTCAAAATCTTTTAGTTCGAGCTCCATCCTCAGCCAGTGCTGCAGTGCCAAAATTTAGAAACGGCAATAGAGATAGGGAATCAGGCTCTAAACCTCAGGGCAGTGTTAGCAATGCTTGAACCAATTCTCTTTGTCAGACTTGCGTTAAGAACTATTAGGGTGTCTGCAGGGCTGGCATTGATATGTGTTTCAGATATGGCAAGTTAGGCCATAGAGTCAGAGATTGTCCTTATTCAGGTTTCCAAGGTCAGCGTAACCATCCTCCAACTCATTTCAATCACCTAAATTAGCAGGGTGTCGTATCCAGTGCCACTAGTAGGCGGTGCCCAAACAAACTCTACACTCTTCAATCCTGATAGGATCAGGAAAATTCTCTTGATGTAGTCACTGGTATGTTACAAATCTTTCATATACATGTTTATGCTTTGGTAGATCCAGGAGCTCCCTTGTCTTTTGTTACTCCTCATATAGCAGTTGATTTTGGAGTTAGTCATAAAATTCTAGTAGAGCCTTTCCCAGTCTCTACCCCAGTGGGTAAATCTATCATAGCCCACTGGGTATGCAGGAACTGTCCGGTTATGATATCTCAGAAAGTCACTTTAGCAAACTTAGTCAAATTAGAGATGACCGATTTTGATGTCATTCTCGACATGGATTGGCTTCATCCCTTCTATGCCTCAGCCGAATGTAGAAATAGAATTGTCTAATTTTAGTTTTTGAGTGAATCTGTCCTAGAGTGGAGAGGTAGTACTTTAGCCTTCAAGGGTCCGCTTATTTCCTACCTAAGGCCAAGAAAAATGATATCTAAGGGATGTGTCTATCATCTTGTGTGAGTCAGACTCTAGTTCAGAAACTCCTAGTATTGGGTCAGTTTCGGTGGTGAAAGAATATTAAGATATGTTTTTAGAAGATCTTCTCGGAGTTTCTCCTAAAAGGAAAATTGACTTCGGAATAGACTTTCTTCCGAACACTCAGCCCATATCTATTCCGCCATACAGAATGGCACCTATATAACTCAGAGAATTAAAATAACAGTTGAAGGACCTCTTAGCCAAGGGTTTCATCAAACCCAGTGGTCCCCATAGGGTGCACCAGTTTTATTTGTGCGTAAGAAAAATGGTTCTCTAAGAATATGCATAGACTACCGTAAGCTCAATAAGGTCATAGTCAAGAACAAGTATCCCCTTTCTAGAACTGATGAGTTATTTGACCAACTTCACGGAGACAGTTACTTCTCTAAGATAGACCTCAGATTAGGTTATCATCAGCTCAGAGTCAGAGAATGTGACATCCCAAAAATAGCTTTCAAAACTCGGTATGGTCACTTTGAATTCTTAGTCATGTCCTTTGGTCTTACCAATTCCCCAGCAGCCTTCATAGACTTGATGAACCATGCGTTCAAGTAGTGCTTGGACATATTCGTCATAGTCTTCATAGATGACATTCTTGCTTACTCTCGTAGTGAGTATGATCATGTAGACCATCTTAGAATAATATTGTAGACTTTTAGAAATCATCAGTTGTTCGCCAAATTCAGTAAGTGAAAATTTTGCCTAAGGTCAATAGCATTCCTTGGTCATATTATCTCCGGTGATGGCATTAGGGTTGATCCCAAAAGGATCAAAGCAGTGAGAAACTAGCCTAGACCTATCTCTCCATTGGATATCAGGAGCTTCTTGGGTTTGACTGACTATTAAAGCTGGTTTGTTGAGGTATTTTCATCTATTGCATCCCCTATGTCCAGATTGACTCAGAAGAAAGTCAAATTTTAGTGGTCAGATTCATGCGAGAATAGTTTTCAGGAGTTGAAGACTCGACTCACCTCAGCTCCAATTTTGACTCTTCCAAATGGTTTGGATGGGTTTGTGGTATATTGTGATACATCCAGAGTAGGTTTGGGTTGTTTTCTCATGCAGCATAGTAAGGTCATAGCCTACGCCTCCAAACAGCTTAAACCCCATGAGAAGAATTATCTGACTCATGATCTTGAGTTAGCAATAGTAGTGTTTGCCTTGAAGATTTGAAGGCACTACTTGTATGGGGTGCATGTAGATGTGTTCACAGAACACAAAAGCCTTCAGTATGTGTTTTCTCAGAAAAACTTAAACCTCCATCAGAGAAGGTGGTTGGAGTTATTGAAAGACTATAATATGAGTGTTTTGTATCACCTGGGAAAGGCCAATGTAGTGGTTGATGCTCTCAGTATACTGTCTATGGGTAGTGTTAGTCATGTTGAGGACGGTAAGAAGAATTTAGTTTAGGAAGTTCATGAGCTTTCCTGACTAGGTATCCACTTAGTCGATTCACCAGAAGGTAGTATGTGGGTTCAGAATAGTTCAGAATCATCTCTAGTTTCCGAATTGAACAAAAAGTAGGATAGGGATCCCAGTTTTGTCAAGTTCAAAGGGTTAGTTAGAGATCAGAAGGTGGAGGTTTTCTCCCAAGAGGGAAGATAGTGTTTTGCATTGTCAGGGTAATCAATGTGTACAAGGTGTGGATGACTTGAGGCATAAAATTCTTGCAGAGGTGCATGGTGTGTGTTACTCTATTTATCCAGGGGCCACTAAGATGTACCGTGATTTACGGGAGATCTATTGGTGGAGTGGGATGAAGAGAGACATTGCAGAATTCATGGATAAGTTCTCAACATGTCAGTAGGTTAAGATTGAGCATGAGAAGCCAAGTGAGTCTATGCAGGAGTTCAGTATCGCTACTTGGAAGTGGGAAGAAGTGAACATGGATTTTGTTGGGTTTGCCTTTTACTCATCGTTAGCACGATTCAGTTTGGGTCATCGTAGATAGGGTGAACAAATCAGCTCACTTCCTTCTAGTCCATACCTTGTATTTAGCCGAGGATAATGCCACACTCTATATTAGGGATTTGGTCAGATTACATGGTGTTCCGTTGTCCATTTTCTCTGATAGAGGTACCCATTTCACCTCTCATTTCTGGAAGGCATTCCAAAAGGGTCTGGGTACCCGAGTTCATCTCAGTACAACCTTTCATCCCCAGATAGATAGTCAAGCAGAAAAGACCATTCAGACTTTGGAAAATATGTTACGAGCGTGTGTGATAGATTTTAAAGGTAGTTGGGATCACCACTTGCCTTTGATTGAGTTCACATACAACAAAAGCTATCATTCCAGCATTCAGATGGCTCCATTTGAAGATCTCTATGGTTGGAGATGCAGATCTCTAATCGCTTGGTTCAAAGTAGGTGAGGCTGCAGTTGTAAGGCCTAACCTAGTATTCGATACCTTAGAAAAAGTTTAGGTGATCAGAGAAAGGCTTAATATAGCTCAGATCTAAGTCGAGATTAAGGGGTCCCAGTCCTTTAAGCTTGTCAAGGGGTCCCAGACTTAGAATATTGAGCTAAATATTCAAACTTTGTTATATTTTTAGCCTTTAAAAGTTGGCGCTTCTACTTCGCAACCTTAATGCCCTTTAAATGTCTATATTTGAGTTAATTTATGATCAAAAAGGTCAATAGGTGAACCTGAACAAGTTTTGGATTTATTGGACTTCATTTGAAGCTCCTTTGGAATCCCAAAATAGTGAACCAATGCGATCTTGGCGCGTCGCGTTGACTATCGCGTTGGTTAATATTTTTTCCAACACCAGCATTAAATTCCAGTGAGTCAAAGCTAACTTGGTGCGATGCATTAGATATGGTGTCGATGCCATCGACGCCCCGCATCGACCAACGCGTCAGTAACCCAGTTTTTAGTCATTTAAAGCCGCATATCCAGGGGTAATTGGGTCTTTTTCCGACACCCTTCAGCCCCATAACACAAAATTTAGCCCCTTTAGAGACATAATACAATCATTATTCATAAAACCCTCAAGAACAAAACCCTAGGGCTATCAATCCAAGAATCAAATTCAAGAGATTTCACCATCAATCCTTCCTAATTCAAGCAATAAGCTCTGTAAAATGTTCATCTAAGGGTCCCTTCCACCCTTGGAGTTCAAGAAACTTCTTTTAAAAACATAAGTTGTGATGTCCATGTTGTGGGTTTGAATGTAAGCATGTTGATGTTGTGGTATGTATTTCAAGTTGAAATTTTTAATGTATTTCTTGATATTATGGTGGCATGTAAGTTGAGTTTTGATTCTCTTATGTAGAAACCCCTGAATTATGAATTAATATAGTAGTCATGATGTATTAGCATTGTTGTTCATGCCCAAGTATCAAGATATGCCTTGTAAGTGTTTGATAGAATGTTCATGAGGTTAGTTTAATTAAATTATGACATGGTAGCATGTATTCCTATTCATGTGCAAGTTCACGACTTTCAAGTATTTGATAAAATGCCTCATTAATTGTATTGTGAGTTGTTAACTATTGTCAAGTATTCAAGAATTGTCAGGTCTTATTATCTTCATGTTATCGAGTCCTAGAGGTATTTAATACCCGATAAATTAGTTGTGTGCCTAGAGCTAGTGTCAGTTATAGAATCTATCTCAGTCATGTCATAATCAGTAGTACTCTTAGCCAGTCTCAGAACTCAGGAATACTCAGTAGTATTTAGCTCAGACCTCAGTAAACTCAGTCCAAATTAGTCTAGTATACCCAGTTCAGTATCTATTCAGTTGGGAGTAGGATTCAGCACTGAGTGAACCCAAGAATGAGGGCTCACCTGCCAGTAGAGGGTGTGATCCTTAGAAGCAGTCCTTATGTTACAGAACTATAAAGCCAGCGTAGGTTGAGGCATCAAACCTGCCAGATGAGGATTGATGAGGTAGATTAACCTATTAGTTGAGGGTTCCACCATTTTTATTAGATTACCTGATAGATGAGGGTAACTCTCAGCTTGTCCTTACCCGTGGCACGGTATTGACACCTTTCCAACTGAGGTTATAGGTTGGACCCCAAATCAGTTAAGAAGGGGTATATCGATTAGATGATTATCTCCCACAGTCTCAGTCTCAGTCTCATTCATCAGTAAAGAACTCAGATAGTTTTATAGATTTCTGAATTGTCAGATACAGTCACTCAGCTTAGTACGGAACTCATCTAGTTTCATCAAAATTAGTACTGTCAGAAAGTCACTCAGAAATAATATATCAGTTATCAGTACTTCATTTATCAGTAATCCATGTTACCAGTAAACTAAGTATTCAATAGTATTATGAATTCAGTTACATCTCCTATATTTATGCATGTATTTCTCACTCAGTCATGTTCATGTTATTCAGTCTGTTATAGTTCATGCATGTGAGCCCTTGCATTCAGCCTACCTCACTTTGCATTTCAGTAAGTTCACACGTACTGACGCATACTTTTTTTTGTGCTATGGTGTTTTATACCATAGGTTCAGAAGCTCAAGTTCCCGATCACATGTAGATAGATTCAAATTTAGCCAGCAATAGTATACTAGCAGTGAGTCCTCATCATTTGAGGGTATTTTTTTATTTCATTATCTCGTTAAATTCAGTATTTTAGTAGATGGAGTTAGTTGAGGAATTTTTCCATCAACTCCATAGTTCAGATGGTTCAGTTAGAGGCTTTCAAGACTAGTTGTTTAGACAGTTGTTAAGTATTGGTATTGTGATACCTTATCTCAGTTTTATTTCAGTTATTTGAACCTTATGGCATTTCAGCCTATTATTTCGTAGTATATCATTTTATTACTCAATTATTGAAGTAGGTACTAGTCATGGGTCAGCTTGTGGTCCTTTGGGTTATGAGCACCGTATAGCGTCTGGGGTAAAAACTCAGGGCATTATAGAGTCCCTTGCCTAGAGAGATCTCTTGAGGTTAAGATAACTCATCGAGTAAAATAGCTTATGGTTCAAGTCCCTCACCCAATGAAATAACTAGTGTTTGAGTTCCTATTCTAATGAAATAGTTTATGGTTCGAGTTCCTTGCCTAATGAGATCTCTTGAGGTTAAAATACCTCATCTAATAAAATGACTAGTGGTTTGAGTCCCTAGTCCGATGAGATGAATAGTGGTTCGAGTCCCTAGTTCGATGAGATGGCTTGTGGTTTGGTTCCCTTGCCTAATAAATTGATTAAATTGGTTAAATCAGTTAATTAGTTGACTTGGTTAAATTGGTTGGATTGGTTGAGTTGGTTTGGGGTTCGTATCCCCATTGACTAAGGTAACAAAGAAGTTCAAGGTTATAAAATTAGTAATATGAAAGAATGAAAGTGCTTCACTCCATGACTCATGAATGAATGATTTGAGAATGCATGTTATAACTTGTTCTATGGTTTGGCATGTTATGTAACTATATGTACATGTATATCCATATATGCCTATACTTGTGTAGATATGATTATATATAATAATTTGAATTGGATTGAACAAATGTGATATTTTATCCTTATCCTTGGGTTACATGCTAGTGCACCAACCGCTAACCGTCTCCAGTGTTATGTACCTACGCGACATAGAGGCTGGAGCATCTTGTTCTTTTTCTAAGCAATGATTAGGCATTCAAGTGGTTCGGGCAATGACTTCCATACTCCAGGAGACGTACCTTTCATAGTCATGCTATTTTATGTCTGAGACTTGTATAGATTTAGTACTTGGCTATTGTCGAGGGTATGTACCGATATATTATTGACTTTAATTTGGCAGAGGCTTTATTGGATGACTGTGGACTTAGGTGTATTGGCTATATTATGGACGTTAATGAAATATTTGATATTTTCTAAGTATTGACTATTAGCCTTATTGTTCCGCTATCTTATAATATGGTCGGGATTCACCCGATCCTTATGCTTATTGTGATGATGAATAGGTTGGGTTATCGGGGATACCTTCGGCTCATGTGGGCTTGAGATGACCATATGATGTGGCCCAATTTCAGGGGCATGTCAGCCTCCCAAGAGTTGATGCCCCTAATACAGGTGGATTCAACAAGTATATTTTAATTCTTTTAAAAGTATTTTGACATGATTTATCCCTGTAGAAAGTGGGATCTTTCTTCATTGGATGGCTGAAAGGTTGACATCGTCCAACCAAGTTAGAGATAAACCTCTAAATGAATGTCAAATTTCCTTGTAGACTGTGAAGGTCTCTCAAGTTCTTTGGCTCTGATATTTTCTGAATGGCCTAAATCTTTGTGGGATCAACTTCAATTTTGCGGTGCCGCACAATAAAGCCAAGAAACTTTCTAGAACTAACTCCAAATGCGCATTTGAGTAGGTTTATTTTCAAGTCAAATTTTCTTAATCTCTTAAAAATAATGTGAAGATCTTCAAGATGGTCGTCCATACACTTTGTCTTCACCACCAAGTTGTTGACGTAGCATTCCACCCTCTTATGCAATATGTCATTCAAAAATTTTTGTATTACACGTTGGTAGGTGGCACCTGCATTCTTTAGACAAAAAGGCATCCCCTTGTAGCAATATATCTCTTTTAGAGATTGAAAGGCAGTGTATTCTTCGTCTCTTGGAGACATTCTAATTTGATTATATCTGAAAGACCCATCCATAAATATCATAGCTTAATTTCCAATCGTCACATCAACCATGAGCTCAATGATTGGTATCGAAAAATCATATTTCAAACATACGTTGTTCAAGTCTCAAAAATCAATGCAGACATGTATTTGACCATTCTTATTCTTGACAGGTACAGTATTTGAGATCCATGATGGGTATTTCACTTCTCAAATAAATCTGGCCTCAATGATCTTATTGACCTCTACTTTAATTTGTGTTACTAACTCAAGGCGAAACACTCGTTGTGACTGCTTTAAAGGATGTGCCCCCTTTTTATCCCCAAATGATGAATAGCTACCTTAGGACTAAGGCCTGGTATTTTTTTGAATGACCAAGAAAAGTCATCTTTGTACTCGACTAATAACTTGAAGTGATCCCTCTCTTCTTATGGTGTAAGAAGTGCACTAACCAAGGTTGGGCGTGGATTCTCCAATGTACCTAGGTTTATCTCCTTGAGTTCATCTACAATCGATTGTACTCCATCATTTAGTTAAGTGGCTACTTCTTGGACATCATCATCCATTTCATCATGGCACAGATTGTCCTCCACAGTTATATGATATGATGCCTTGGGTTCCTCTGGATCCTCTTTTGTTTCTCCAAGATATTAGTTGGTAAGAATAATAGTTCTTTTTCTTACCTTCAGTGAACCATCTATAGTAATTGATAAAATAGACTTTCTTTTCATTCGTGATAGGAAAGTACTATGAATTTCCTTGTCATCAATGTCCTCAGAAAATTAATTTTGTTCGTGTTTCAACTACCACTTTCTAGATGATGGCTTTTTTATGGTTCCTAAGCAAAGATAGACAGAGGAATTCACGGTGTGACATCACCTTCCACACAGTCAGAAGCTCCACTTCAATATTTTCCTCCTAATCTATCAAATACAGAGACATGAGGTGCTGATTTTCCTATACAGTCAAACACTGATATCCGTTGTGGTATTTTCTCATCCTCACCCTTATTTTCCCCATCTGCTAAGATGTGGTATGATAAATTTGTTTCCTTAACCCTCTTAGCTGAAATATAAAGAGGCTCTGGCAATTTGAATCCCAGAAGTGGCAACATAATATCCCATCTTTCTCAACTTCATTTAGGAAGTTGTAACGCCGTGTATTTTTCACTAGTGACTTCATATTTGAGCTCTCCAAGCCTTGTCAGATTGGAAAAGTCATAACCTAATTTTTCAAGTAATGTGAAAGCCTTTTGATCAAAGTGACCTTTTATCTTTTTAACTAAGATATCATTTTTTGAAAACTCGGTAGTAATAGGTTGGATCTGCACAACTGGGACAATCATATTCTCCTTCAAATATTGAAACATTTATGGCTTATTTCTTTTCTTAGAGGGAGAACTTATTAAGTACATGCCTCTAGCCAGGGTTGTCCCTCTCTTCGACGCTCATGTGGAATGTAGTGAACGACTAAATACTCCTTATGATGAGAACTTAATGGTGATTTTTTCAGTTCTTTCCTTAGATATCTCAACAACACTCGATTGCACTCCTATCTTTTCTTTTGAATTAACCCCAGTTGGGTTGGAGGGTATTGGTTTCTTCACATCTAATTCACAAAAGTCCAAGTATAATTTTGCATCTATAAAGTACGACTCTATCTCTGTGAAAGGATTGATATTTGCATCAGCTTTGACTATCTCTCCATCCTTCATATACTTCATGTATTGATGCAAAGTAGATGTCACCACTCCATTTTCATACAACTAGGGGTGTCCAAGTAGTAAGTTGTATAATGTCTTGGCGTCTATGACTTGAATCAAAATATTTAATTTCATGTTGCCAATGGATAATTCTATGAAAATCTTTCCCATGGCTCATTTCCCTTCTTGATTGAAACCTTGAATTGCTATATTACCTTTGGACAGTTCATCAATAGAGATTCCAAGCCTTTTAAGCACTGTCTTTGGCATGATATTAACCGTTGAACCATCATCGATCAGTATGTAATTAAGATGTTGTTCTCGAATAGCTCCTACGAAAAATAAAGGCATATTATGTAGTTTAGACCCTAACAACAAGTCACTATCTGTGAAGGAAATTATAGTAAAACACGGTGCAACTTATTGCTTAACATGATATTCTTGTGTTATTATTGGATGATGCTCTTGCTTGCTGTCCTTGGGTTCTTCTATGTTGGAAACTACATATGTCACCCTGACTTGTCTATCTTGAAGGAATTTTTTTGGAAAAAATTCATGTAATGTGATAGGTCTTCGGTCCTTCTATGACAAGAAACTATTAATGTTCTTGCTAGAATTACACTTAAAACTTTTTTTATGGTCATAGCTAATCCATACTATTCTCCCTTACTTTTGGCTTAAGAAATCATATTCTTGAGATCCCTTGATGTCTTCTTTTCTTATAAGAAACCAATGTCCAATCGTCATCCTTATCATCTTCAAATTTATCATCTGCCTCTATTGGACCTTCTAAAGTTCTTTTTGGAACATCAATTCCAATCGGCCTGAAGCTCCCGATTTGTAAAAAGATGGTGCTTCGCATAGTCTGTGGCATGGAGCATTTTTGTCGATCGACAATAGTAGCATGATTTGTATTCACGATTTCATTCATGTCAATGATGATTTTTCCTTCACTTACTAGTTTCATGATTGTCTCCTTCAAGACAAAGAATTTCCCCATCGGGTGGCTAATAATGCAATAAAACTTGCAGTACTTGGGATTGTTAACCCTATTAATTTCCTCGAGCCTCTTTGATTCAATAAAATCAATGATTTTCTTGGCTAATAATTTATCAAGGATCGTAGGTATGTCAGAATCTGGAAATGGATAAGCCTTTACTTTTAACTTTTTTAAAGTTGGGCAAGGTTTTTCCACCCTCGGTTGTTGCCTGGGGGTTTTATCTTCCTTTACTTTTTGCTTTGTTGTGACCTTCACAGAAGTTACTTTCACTGCCATAGATTCTTTAGTCTGAATCTTTGAAGTCGTACCTTTCTTGAATTCCTTTTTTTCTTTCATAAGTTTAATACCCTATAATTATCTTAGCTCAATTCATCCCATATTACATATACAAGAGGCTTAGAACCTACAAATTTATCCAAGTGTTGGGGACTTAGCCTAAGTTTTGGCCTCTTAACTTTGACAATTTTTAAAGTGACCTTTTCGACCTAGAGACACAAGTTTTTGAGTTGATTCATATTCAGGGGTGTAAGTAACATGTCTCGGATAAGTTTTAAATTTTTTAGATGAGGTTTGGACCACATTTGGATTTCCAAAATAGCAAGTCACCGCGATTGTGGCACTTCGGTGGTGGCTATAGCGGTGGCAGCCTTGGCGCATCGCAGTGAAGGTGTATTTGTAATGTTATTGATTCATAATTTGAATGCATGTGTCATGATCTTTATCCTAGTATGTGAAGTTCTTATTAGATGAAGAATCTCCATAGAAATCACTTAGATCCAAGTTGAGCTAAGATCCTTTGATTCTTCCAAAGTTTGAAATTCAATTTACAAGGGTCAACTTTGAAAGTGTATAACTTTTTATACATTTAGAATTTTTCAGATCAATACCCACCAAATTGTACATAATTGAATTATCTTTTCAACGATACCAATTTCACCTTAATCTAATACCCGAGTGAAAAGTTATGGCATTTTTCGTGTGAGGCAGTAAGCCACCACGATTACACCGCATTGTGGTGACCCATCAAATCGCAATCTGGATACGAATTTTTGGTTTAAATGATGGAGGGGAAATGGAGTCTTTTCCCACCTCAACTCAGGTCGTAAAAACACGATTTTAAGCATCCATTAGGGTATTATTTGCCCTCATTTTCCTATTTTACTCTCAAGAACAAACTCTAAACAGTCCCCTTCAAGATTATCCATTCCATCACCTCCTCTGCAAGAAAAATCAAGATTTCACGTTTCCCAATTCAATAAAGCTTCCAATATTTTGTT
Organism: Capsicum annuum; assembly: GCF_002878395.1. Taxonomy (NCBI): domain Eukaryota; kingdom Viridiplantae; phylum Streptophyta; class Magnoliopsida; order Solanales; family Solanaceae; genus Capsicum; species Capsicum annuum. Next base: position 176,852,838 of record NC_061119.1, read on the forward strand.
TCTTCTTCAAGATTTAAAGTTTTAACGTATGTGGTCATCCATGGGTCCCCTTTCACACGTGGAGCCCAAAACCCTTTTCTTTCAATTAAAGAATGAATCATGTTATTTCACACTTTCAAGGAAAGATTGAATTTCATGTTTTCATAGTGTTTTTAATTCAATTCAACCCATGTGTGATTCCATGCAAGATTTTGAATTCCTCATGCCATGAATTTGAGTTTCCCATGCTTTATTCAAGTGAATTCTACAATAGATCCTATAGTCATGATTTCTAACAATATTTTCATGTTTTAAATTCTTGCTTTCTGCATGTTTGATGAAATTTCCATATCATGTTCAATTAATTTCAAGATGAATCCCCAAGTTATGAATTTTGCCATGTAACTCTATTGTTCCCTCATGTTTAAGATATTCTTAGGTTCAAGCTATGATATTTAGATGTTTTGAAGAAAGGCCCATGTCCCATTTCACGCGAACTCCATGTAAATCCCCAATTGATGATTTTAGTCATGTAATCATACTATGCTCTCATGTTTAAGACATTCCCATGTTCATGTTCATGATTCCCAAGCGTTTGATGAAATTCCCTAAGGATTAGGTTTTGAATATTGACTACTTATTATGTCTCGAAGCTTTAGTATGTCCTATTGTTATTGTTATAGAGTCCTGGGGGTTATGAATACCTAAAATTTAGTTGCTTACCTAGTTTTCAGTATCTACATAATGATTTCAGTTATACCATGAGCAATATTATTCAGTCAGTAATATGGTCAGTTATGAGTCCAATTAAGCTTAGCTCAGTTTAGTTTCAGTTCCAGTATCAATTTACACATTAATAATTACCTTAGAATTTATATGCACTGTTATTTTTAGAATACCATGACCTGATCTTATTAGTTATTAGTTATCAGTGCATGCACCAGTTAGTAATCTGAGTCAGTTTAATTGAGAGTAGGATTTAGCACTGAGAGAACCCAGGGATGGGGGCTCACCTTCCAGTTGAGGGTTTGACTCTTAGTAGCAATCCCTGCATTCCAGAACTACGTAGCCAGCGTAGGTTTGAGATGTTAACCTGCCAGTTAAGGGTTAACACATATCTCACCAGAGCACCTGCCAGTAGAGGGTGACTCTTTAGTCCTTTGGGACTTTACTTTAGTGGATCCACACAGCCAGTGTTAGTACCCGTGGCACAGTACTGACACTCTTCCAACTGGAGTTACAGGTTGGACCCTAATTAGCTTAGATTGGGCATGTCGGTTAGATGATACCTCCTACAGTCTCAGTTTAGTATTCAGTTCAGAGTTCAGTTTCAGGTTTGCTTGACCATAGAATACGATTGCTAGTTATTCAGTTATCAGTATTTTAGTATCTCAGTTTATAGACTATATAAGAATCGTGTTTTTATGCTTGTTCATGCATTCTCAGAAATTACAGTTTCATGCATTCATGCTCAGTCATCTCATGTTGTTTAGTTAGTCCTTATCTCATAGGCATAGTACTCCACCATTTCAGTTCATTTATTTAGATTAATTTTAGTTTAGTATTACATGATTAACATTCAGTCATCAGCTATTCAATGTTCGAATATCAATAGTACGTTTTCTTATATCAGCTACTCAGTGTATAGGCTAGTTATTTTTCTTCTTAGATTTCACTTATCTCGTCACCCAGGCATCAGTTATTTAGTTAAGCAGATCAGTTAGTACATATAGGTTTGTTTTCGAACATTCACGTGTCCATGTTTTACTGCATCCCAGCTTCAGTTCTACTTATTCTACAAAAGTAAAGAGTTTTAAGAAACTAAGTGTAGTGATTCACCATCTTATCAGATTATGTTTTTTACTCATGTTTTAAGATTTTTTTCAACTTTCAATTTATTCCAGCTTATAGGTGAGTCTACTTACACTTAGCATGCATGTTTTAAGATTTCATACGTAATCAGTTTACTTAGTGCATTCACCCCCGCTTACTCAGTGCATTCCAGAAGTACTGATCCACATATATGTTTGTGTGGATACATTGTTTTATAATGTATGTACCATTTGTAGCCCGCATGTCATGATCAGAAAGTTGCAGTTTCCAGCCAGTAGGTGATGAGTTCTTTTATTTTAGGAACTCCAGACAGTTTTAGTTCATGTACAATTCAATTATTTTCATATGTATTGATTAGTGGTACTTGGAGGCATGTCCCAGCTATCTATAGTCAGTATAGTAGAGGCTTCATAGATGTCAGTCTAAGTCGGTCATGTAAATTCAGTTCTTTCCTCAAATTTATGAAATTGTAAAACTTTATCAGTTACATACTATTTTAGATTTTTAGTATGATAATGTTTCCACACAGCAGAACTTGTTATTTAATGTATTATAACTTAGTTGCTTAACAGTATGCCAGTTCATGGATTAGCTTGGGATCACTTGTGGCTCCTAGCATTGTGTGGCGTCCAGGGTGTACTCCCAGGGCGCTATAGTAATATCAACAAAAGGAGATACCTTCCCATGACTTGCGATGCTTAAATCCATGTCGTGTGCTCGTGTAGCAAGCTCTTCAAATGTTCGTGGCTTGATTCCTTGTAGTATGTATAGAAAGCCCCAATGTATTCCTTGAATGCATATTTCTACAACAGATATTTTAGAAAGGAGGTATTTGTAGTCCAAACTCAATGATCTCTAATGATTGATGTAATCCACCACAGGCTCATCCTTTCTTTGCTTAGTGTCAGTCAACTCTATCATCTCATAGTTCGTCGAGTGTTGTAAAATTGATTTAGAAATTTCTTCTCAAGATGCTCCTAACTATCAATTGACTCATGCTCCAGGTCGATATGCCAGTGAAATGCATTCCTTTTAACGAATGGATAAACTGTTTTACCAAGAGGTCGCCATTTATTCCAGCATTGCTATAAGTTTCAATAAAGTAGGCGATGTCACTACAATAAATTTGATTATTTGAGATGAATTATTTTGTCACTTATAAATCATATTTTGTCGCAAAGGATTTGGCGTGACGAAAAAAATTTGTCAATCAATCGTCTCCAAAAGTGGGTCGCTAAAAGTTGACAAAGACGAATTAGTGCTTTGTTGTTAAAAAAAATTAAATTAGCTACAAAAAAAAAATCGTCCCCAAATGTGTAACATTTATGAGGAATATGTTTGTCATAAAAATATAATTTTTTTGTAGTTGATGAAATGATTTTGTCACTAAAAAGTTATCAATACCGACAAAATTTCATCGTCCCTAATTATTTAGTTCAATCAGCGAAGACATTAATTGTCTCTAGAGTTATACATATTTCGTGGTTGAACAAATATATTTTCATCACTATTGACAACTTTTTGTAGACAACAAAAATTTTTGTCCTTAAATGTATGAATTAGTGACATATTGCAAATTGTACGAGAGCTCCCTGAAGAAATGTCCATGATTTTTTTAGAAGAAGATTTCTCTTTCTCTTCGAATTCAATGATTATTGGCTGAGCCAGTGTATAAATGCTTTAATCTTATCTAGCATCCAATTGGCACAGAAGCTTTTATATAGGGACTTTGAAGCAAGTGAATGTTTGAATGTTTAGAGAGCATCTCGTTTTATGCTTTCGGTTATTTATATTTATACTCCTCACAGGTGCCATCCCTGGAGCACAGCAACTAAGTGATCAGAGAGAGCTTGGACCTGATTAAGTATATTAATAGTAACTTTGAAGGACCATCACTTCTGCCGGATGTAAGTTGCGAAAGTTTATTTTTCCATGTCAGTCTAGTAAAATCATGTCATAAATTGATAAAACGTTATCGGCAAATTGATGAAGGATTTTGAAAAGTGGAAATTTGTTGAAGAATTAATAGCTTACAGTGATACATTTGTCCCAGAAGTGTATGAATCTTTCAAAAAAGATGTTCAAGGGAATATTTTAGTTCTCATGGCAACCAATAGGATAGTTTGCCTATATGCTGCAGTTATTTTTTTCATCAGTATGCACCTCTACTTTTTCTTGTTCAATTGCTTATGTTATTTCAAGTTTTGGTGATTAAAATTTGGATTGGCTTACTTTAGGTGCGTTTAAGCCTAAATAGCTTTTAAGCACTTCTGTAGTGTTCAGGTAAGATAAAAAGTGTTTTTAAGCACTTATTTTTAAGCCAAAATAACAAAAATAAGTCCTAAGCCCAAAGTTAGGATTCCTAACTTATTGACTTACGTTCACACACCATAAGTTATAAGCGCATCCAAATAGACTCTAAATCATCCCATCAAGGGTACAATGGTATTTCAAAATTTATATTATTTCAAAATTTAGAAAGGTGTTCTTTTTGGGTCATATTTAAAAGGACATTGTGTTAAATAAAATGTAGCAGTAGGAGTATGTATTTGCAAGTATTGCTATGCATTAAGTTATTATTGCCATACTTATCATTGGAAACTCAGTTTTGTAAAGTATTTTTGCTGTTATGCAGGATTTTATGAGTGGTAAAACTGTGTTCCAAAATATCATGATTATTCTTTCACCAGGAGTCAATTATCTAATTTCTGAAAGAACAACTCAAATTTATGGGCAACTTCTTGAACAAGTTTTCCTTCTTTCTCTGGAAATTGTTGATCTAGTATTGGAGAAATATTTAGCTGTGTTTGAGTTTTGGTGTCCTTTGTATCAAGTAAGAATTGAAAACTTCATCTTGAGTTTCCTGCTTTTTCTTTTCTATAGGCTAAACCCCACTAGTAGAAGCTGCTATCTTTTCTTACCTTTATTGTAAACACTGTTTGCAGATTACATACTAACAGCATTACTAATTGTTTAATTTCTCAAGTAAGGTGCAGATGTTTCATGGATGAACAAATGCGAAATATTCTATCTTATATGAAGAGTAATGACTTATAAGAAAGGATTGCATTGTATCATGTTACCAAAGAAATTTTTAGCATCATTGATGATTTTACGTGGATGGCAGTTCTCACATGGCCGGGCTTGTTCAGTTGCTCTTAAATCCAATGTTGCAGGGTCCTTGATTGAGGATTATGCTGCCTACTTAGAGTTGTAATCTGAAGAATGTCAAATCATAGAGGATTGCTGTGGAGATTCAGGTGTTCTCATACTATAAGTAAGTTCCTGGATGTATGACCTTAAGAATTGGAACATGAGAAATTTTACTCCAGCAATTGGAACATGAGAAATTTTACTCTCTAGTGCACAAAAAACAGACACTTACATAATCATATTGAATGGCAAACATTGTTTTTAGAATCCATAGAAAATAAAGCAAATATTTCAAAAATGAACTGAATAACACGAATTTTAAGTCCTTGCACTAAATTTTTTCTCCTGATCCGTAATGATTTTAGTTATGTATATTTGCTTTAGTAATGATGATGGGCCTCGTTATGCGTTTTATGTGTGTCCCTCTGTTGGTGCAAGTGATGGGGACTTCTGGAATTAATACTAGTCATTAGCCAGAGGGTGGTCATTTTTAGGCCCTCAAGTATCATGAACCATATCTTGAGGAAGAAGCTGCAGAGCAGGTCAAACCACTAGAATAATACTATAGAAAACAGAGAAAGCTCTTTTCTTGCCTATTTAAGTCCCCCCCCCCCCTTAGTACTCCTTAATGGTGTAGCTAAGTTCTGTTGCTTCTCTTGTATGACCAGTATTTGAGTTTTTTATTGGACAGATCGCGCTGCACCATCTATACCACAAGGGAGCAATGACAAGTTAGAGTCCACATAATATCTTATATTTAAGGAGACAAAATAAGTGAAAGATGTAATCCAAAATGAACACTACAGAGTGAGTTATGGAGAACCCTGAAAGTTAGTTTGTCTCCAAATACCTCCTGCAGTCACCTTCGTAGTATTAGAAAATCCTTCAATTTCTGCTACCTCTATATTAGTTGGAAAATGGTCATCTCTCTAAATAGGTGATCAGAAATGCAATTGTTTTACTCAAGATATTTGCGTTCTACTCTCTATGGATCTTTTTTTAAAGTACCTACAAAACTTTGTGCTAATTGAATGTGGTAAGTACAAGGTACGGATTATTCAATAATTTGAGAGTTCCAAGGAAAGGTTACTAATAATTGGGTGATAATTGAATGTTTGATTTGCCATTTCCTAGATCACGTTATCATATTTGGCTTTTTTTCTATTTTTATGCACTAATATGTTGGATTTATTCTTTTCTCAAACATCTTCAGATAGCAATTTGGTGATAGGCGAATGGCGTTAGTTTCTGGAGGAAGGTCAATACTGGATCCAAATGCACCTCTATTCATCCCATCTTATGTATAACAAGCGGAGGACTTTTCACCCGAATGGTGGAATTTGGTAACAACTGCAACATAGTTCTGTGACTACTGGACGAACCAACATCAGGATGAGGAAATTGGTGATGATGATTTCGGGTTCGCTGGAAATGATGTTGCTGATTTGCTTCCCGAAAATATTGATCTTGATGTCAATGAGGATATTGTGAACATGGAAGCTCAATTTGAAAAAAAAATTCAATCATCTATAAGTGAGGAACAAGGAATTAAGTCATCACTCTCTGGTGTCAATGGTACGTTTCAATTTGGTATACAAGAAGTTTTTTAGTCCATGATACTTGCGTCGTTGATCCTGACTATTATTTTGTACCATGATACCTACTAAATCACATTCTCTTTCTTGACGACAGGCTTACACAAGGGTTCTGAGGCACTCATAAGGACACAAAGCATGCCAAAGCCAAAATCTCCTATCGAGCCTCCAAAGTACTATGAGAAGCCAGCAAAGATCATTAGCCTAAAGAACAGCTTTATATAGTCAGTCCATTGAGTATTTGTAAAACACAAGGATGCTGAACCACATCACAAAGATATTCTTATTCTCATTTGATTGGACCATACGAAGCACTTAGTTCTTTCGAGACTGCCCAATTTTTTATCGAAGGAAGAAGGCCCAGAAAGTCATGGTTGAAGCTAAAACTCAATTAGATCGGTGGAACTTCTGAATTCCACACCAAAAGTCTTTATTTCTTCCAGGCCGATGTGTCATTTAGCCAGGTATCGTAATTGTCACATCTATGATATGAAGAGTACAGAAAGTTTGGAAATGGAATCGAATAACCTAGACTACTATGTATGATGAAAAGGTAGCAAGTGTCTTTCCCCAAATCCAAGACCCATTAATATTCATGAAAATCGTGTTCCAGGATGAGTTTAAACTTCAAATCATTAGCAAGATTGGATTCTTAACAAACTTATGTAGGTTCTAGATATAAATGTGATTGGTTAGTGTAAACGAGATTAAACAGATGACTATAGTATAAGGGACCAATTGATGTTCAAAACCCATATTTTATAATGAAAGGAGACCTTAAACAATAATATTATGAAAGTTTTCTAGCATTGTGCAGTCTGCAGGAACTGCAGCGGCAAAGAAAATTCCATCAACTTAAGGGACAAAATTGAGAAATTACATTGCACCAGCCACCTTAGTCCATGGAAGAGCTTGTCAATCCTAATCAATTGCATCCCAGCTCCACTTCTTCATATGGGTTGATATATCAATAGTGGATGAGTTAATGCAGCCACTGATGGATGAGGCAATGCTATCGGGTTACAGTTGCAGAGAAGAATGGATCCCAGCATGGTCACTTCACTATCGAGGAAAAACTTGATGTTATATATAATGGTGTACGAGGATGTAAGGAGCAAATTGAGAAGATACGAGAGGTGTTGTTGAGTTCTCATTCATCTGTTGTGTTTCAGATTTTGTTTTTCCCCTTTGGTTGGTTGACAAATTAGGTTGTGCTCCTTTTCTTGCTCAATTTGTCAAACTTGGAATTGATCCCCCTTAGGGTGTTTTCTGCTATGGTCTTCCTGGTACTGGGAAAACATTTCTTGCCAGAGCAGTTGCAAATCATATAGATGTATACTTTATTCGTGTTATTGGTAGTGAGTTTGTTCAGAAATATATTAGTGAGGGGGCTAGAATGGTTCGTGAACTATTCTAGTTTAGCTCTTTTTTTGGCTTCTGTCAATACCGAGAACACTTGTGTTTTCATCATAGTAGTAAAATATGGGTCTTCTTTTACAGGAGCAAGAATCAGTGTGTTATTCCCAACCATTCAGCAAATTCCTCACTTCTGGATAAGACGTGATTTGATTAGAAATTTTTTAGAGTACTTTGACGTGGTTGTTAGTGTTGCAAGATAGTATAATGACCGACATTGGGCAGATTTATTTGTTGTTGTTGGGAGATCGACTAAGTATGTAAAAGAATTATTCTTTAAATTGTACGTTACTACTGAATGAATTTTAACAAATAAGCAGCTTTGATCTATAGCAAAAACCTATTAGTTAGATCATAGATGGTAGAAACTTAATTTTGCTTGTGTCCAAGTCCATTAACAGCTAATTTGTCTCTATGTTTAGGCTATTTAAGGAATGCTTTCAAAGGATATGGTATTGTACTGTCGCTTGCTACATACTAGTAAGAGTTACAGCCTTACAAGCTTTCAGTTTCAAATTTCTTTCTGCAATTTTCATCTTGTCTTTGGCTACAAATTTTATATCTTCTCTAAGTTTCCCTTTCTTTAGGAGGGGTCCGAGTCTACTTTAGTTTGTCTGGCGAGCTTTGTGCAATATCTCTCAAGAAGTTATACCTTCGGATTTTTTTTACTTAACGTTCCCCTGGTATGATCCCAGGGGTGTGGGGTTGGATTACCGTCTGCAAGAATGTTAAAATAAGAAAATGATAACCTTTGTGTTATCAAATCAAAATATTGGTTCTGGAGGCCAATGAATAATGCACTTTGTTTCTAATGCTAGAAGATTGGTTGGCAACTTAAGAGATTAGGTATGAAAAAGTTCAGTATTTTATACTAATCAAAAGAAAATCTAAGACCAGATCTGCATCACTTATGGATCCATAGTGAAGTGAAGTCTTGCTACTTGTAAACTATCTCCTTGAGAATTCCAAATACTGGACAATCGATGGTTCTTTTCCAATAGAACTTACTATTTGCATTGTCATTTGTGTTATCATATCATTTCCTATGTCATATATGTCATTATGAAACACTTATGCCGTTGTGTTTCCAGCCATTTTTTATATCAAGACGGTGCTTGCTCATATGATGAATAGGTTTTCAAACTATACTGCTTTAAGTGCAGAAGTTAGTGCCAAAAATCAAACCTCTCTGCAAGAAGATAATACCTTCTGGTTTCTGAATAATTTCTAACTGCAGGTATTGCCTGAGTTTTTTCGGGTTGAAGTTTTCACAAAACTAAACAGTGCCAATGGCAAGGTATTGAGATGACTATTTTTCTCCTGATCTGTAATGATTTTAGTTCACTTCAACTTCACATTCACACAGTTAGATCAAGTCTTATTTTCTATAGCCATATCGATATACATTTCTATAATCATAAACAAGAATAGTCAAAGATTAATTTATACTTAGCTACAAAAAATTTCGTCGCAAATAGTTAAATTATCCCGCTATAAATTTGAACTCGTCACTATTTAACGATGACATATTTTGTGATAAAATTATGTCGTCACTGAATCACAAATTGATTAGAGATAATAAAATGCTCGTCACTAATTGCTTATAGTATTAGTGACAAAAACTGATGTCACAATTAAATATCAAATTTCGTAGCTAAAACTTATAATATTTAACTACAAATTCTAATTTGTTGCTATTGCAATAATTTATTTTTTATGACGAATTCTTTTTGATCTCTAAAATTATAACTAATTCAAGTAAAAAAATAATTTGTCACAAATTGGATCCATTATTAGCGATAAAAAAAAGGGTGTCACTGAAGACTTAAAATTCATCACTAATGACACTTAATAAAATGGTGTCAAAATATTTTTTGGTGGAAAACTTTAGAGGACAAAACTTTACTGCGAAATTTTATGTTTCGTCACTAAAAGTATGTGCTTCATGTATTTAGATACTAAATTTATTTTTCGTCATAAAAGGTGAGTAATTAGTGACGAATTTCATCTCGTAGGTAATAATTTCGTAGCTATATATCAATTTTGTTGTAGTGTGTATTGCCTCGGGTTTCCCTTGCCATCAAATTGTTGCAAGTTTGGTGGTTGATAGTTCGTTGGCATGGGTAGACAATCAGTTCAACTTGTGTAAGGTTTGGAGTAATACAGCGAACTCTGTGGTGCTCCGTCGTATTGAACCTTGATAGAGTTAGTTATCATGTCTTGCAACTGTTGAACAGACAGAGCTGCAACCGAAGTAGACTGCTTCTCTTTTTGAGATTTAGTCTTGATAGGTGACTCATCGACATTCTTATTTTGTAGAGTAAAGCTGGGTGGAGAAGCAGGATCGTGGCTCGATTCTCCAGGGGCGAAGGACTCCAATTTGTTGATCAGTTAAGCGATTAAAAGATCTTTATCCTCAACAGATTTCTTTAAAACTTCAATGATTTGTTCCATCATTGCAAACTTCTCATCCATATTAGTTGCCTCAAACATCAAGGCGTTGACCTTTGTTGAAACTAGAGAATCATTCGTATCTTTAGATTCACTAAAATTGACGCCATTCTAAGAGAATTCATCACATAGCAAGGGTGTCAAATTGCCCCCAGGAGTTGCAATTTTAGCCACCATATGAGAGTTACTCTTTTTTGCCTTTTCTATAGAAGTGAAGTATTCAGATCCGTCCCAACCACTGCTCTTAAACTTGCGCCGAGTGAGTAGACCAACATGGTTGAGCTCATCAGATGTGGCAGTAGTAGAGTTCTTGCATGAGACATCTTTAGTATTTTCGAATTCCATAGCAGTAGTTGGATTTAATTTACAGGAAGAAGAGATAAAGAGCAGAAATGGTCCTACTAGGCATGCCAAAATTTGTTCGCAATAAATTTTCGTGGTGCTAAAACTTAACTACAAGGAAAGATAACATAAACAAAATGAATAATTTTATTTAAATGAATTTTTTGGGTACAATTCTATTATTCTCTCGATTCTTCTCTCCTAAGCTTTTCCGTGATTCGAGGACCTTCTGTAGCATAATTTTTGAACTTTCGGATGATTTAAGCCTCCTAGAAATGCATTTGGATCTCCAGGAATTGTCGGACAGCACTTCGTCTTGTCGAGTTGATCTCCGGGCAGAACTCTATTAGTCAAATCCTTGAAGAGCTTAGTAGTCAATGCAGAAGCTTTCTTCAATGTTTGCAGGATGGCCTCAGAAAATTATGTAACCCTCCTATTTATTGTTGTAGGGGATAGGCAGTCCAAATGTAAATAATCTTTTCTGCCTCTTCTAATTGGTCCATTCAGTTCTCAAGCTTATCACAAATGTTGTGTGATAAGGTTTTGGCCACAAATATGTCATTTGGGATACTAGGCGATGTTTCATTGGTTGTTGAACTTGACTTGGCTTGCCACATTCTTGAACGGGTGGCCTCGTCTTGTTGGTCTTTAATTTGATTGGGATGCCACGTAACTTGACACGTGGCATGAGTTTGGGATTCAACGTGAGATGAACCTTGATGAGAAATAAAATGGGCTTACTATTTTTACAGCCCAAATAATTTTAGACTCAATAAAATATGAATCAAATTTAAATTTTATATGAATTTGATCTAATAAATTTTACGTGTCTATAGTGTCTTTATTAATTTTATTTTCAGCCCTCTTACAAACTCCCTTTTTCTTGACCTCTTTTGGGGGTTGAATTTGACTCGAGATGGTAGAAGAGAATAAGAAGAGGAAGGGAATATGATTAATAAATTTGAATTGCATGCAGCGAAAACAAGCAGATAACCATTGATACCAGAAAGATGCTGAGCCTTTTGCCTTTCGGTGTAAAGATTAGAACTTGGCCCGCAAGGGAAAGCATGCTCAACGATAAAGGAAAAAACATATGCTTCATTGTGATTGATAAAGAAAAAAGAATATGGTTCATTTGCTGGTGAACTAAGAATACATAAATGATGTACAAGAGCCAAAAGATGAAAATAAAAAAAGCGACTAAATTGTTATAGAAGCTACTGGAGCATGCGTTTGATAACGATTACAAGCGTGACTGCAATTCAATTTTATTGTATAAATAACATAAATACCAACCATTTTGAAAGTAATTACATTCTCTGTCACTTTATTTAATTACTTTACACTCTGTCCCTATTAATATATACAGTTTTTATTTCACAAATTTGTGGGCCCGATTCCTACACTTTGGGCATGATACATGAACTAAACCTTTGACTTGACCTCAATTGATACCAATGTCTTCCAACTTTAAGTGCGCACAAATAAACATTTAAACTATCATAAAGTTAAACAAGCAGATAACCACATCCGACATAGCAAATCTCACTCAATTTCACATGTAAGATGTGTGCATCTCACGTGTACCATGTACAACATGTGTGTTTACTAGTTCAACTTCATAATACTTGTGCCTACTTGTTCATACCAAAGTTGAAAAACATAAATGTCAGCTAATACCAAGTTAAAGACGCGTGTTCATATGTACTGTGCTTTCACGTTTTGGTACAAACTTTGAGTTCAACTTATGAAACAAAAAACAAAATCTCACACAACTTTATCACTGGTGTCGGATACAACGTGAAAATTTTCCGATATCTTATCTTGCTATGGCATTTACGAAGTGACATGGGGCGACCTGTTGGTCCTTGGTTTACCCGCTTACTCCAAAATATCTGCTAGCCAGCGAAATGCAAGTATTTCAATGGAGAAAATAAAAATAAAACCTTTAAGGGGTTTGATAGAATCTGCAAGAATAATATAAAATATGAAGTATTAGTAATATTTGTTTTAGTTATACTTGCATTAGTTATACTTATGTTTTTCTTATGCAATGTTTGATTTGTTGTACTAAAAATAACATGAATTACATAATTTCCAAAGAAAAATAATTTTACAAAAATATCCACCATATATATGTTAAAAAAAAATGCGAAAATTTTTTTGAGGGATGATTGTGTCTTTAGTCATCCTAATGCATGCATTAGATCCATTGCATTACTATTGCCATGGATTTGAGGTATTAGTAATACACATCTAAATACACAATAGAGTGTATAACTAATGCAAAATTAATTATACATAGGCTAAAAAATGTATCAAAAAAGATACTACTGATACCCCAGACTAATGCATGCATTTTTTTTAATACATTCTACCAAACGACGCCTAAGTGCATTATTATATAAAAATTCAACAAGCTGCAAATACATCTCACATATGGGTAGGCCAGCATGAATTTATGTGAGCGTCTGACTGAAAATGAATATACAGAGATCACTTCCTCTCCAAATTCTCACATATGGAAAATGTATGCTTCTCTGGTAAATAGTGTAATTGTATCGTCAAAAAGATATGTATATAGAGTTCTTGTACATAATCCTACATTTACAAAACTTCTCAGATGTAGCTCGATAAATGAAGCATCCCACTTCATGCACAATCAGGGCAAGGGCCGCATCCTAAGGGAGGGTAATGTAGTCAGGCTGCTCTGGCACAAGCAATTTCACAGCTCGAACCAAATCTAAATACTAAAGTTGTAATCATCTCCATAAGCTAACCTCGATAATAATGGGAACAACCTTTGGATGCTTTGACTTTAGACAACTAGAAGTCAAAGACAGCGTTCTAGGTGTTGGTTAACAAAGAGGCAGCCTTTTGGCCATAGATTTCCTTTATCCGGTCCAGAACATCCACGCAATCCTCACGTCCAATGAAATGCCTTCACATACAGAGAGACTTCAGCTGTGGAGAAAATGAGTGAAATCTTTGTTTCTATATGTCAAGTTCATACCTGTTTATTGTACGATAGGATTTCATTTCTTTGTATTGATGGAAGTTAACTTTATCTTTCGGCATACGAAGTGACTCAGGCACCTGGAGATGGCCATCCTGACAGTTATATGAATCACATATGAAGCTAAGCACCTTTTCCTGTAAACAACATTCTTAGATTTCAGCAGGAGAATATTCAAGAGCTTCATGGCTCATGCTATTGAGAGATAAGGCCTATCAAAAGATAAAATTAAATAATTTTTCATAGGCGAAAAAACAGGACTACCTCAGCATATGAAGGCAAAAGATAAAGATATTGTCCTTGATTAAAGGAAAAATATAAATTATCACATGCTTACTGTCGCTGCTTATATTTGCTATCAAGGCATGCTTTTGGAAAAAGAGAAGTCCCAGGCAAGAATAATTGTATAAAGGCGAAATGATCAGATGGACCTTTGTACTTGTTTAAGTTTGTAATATGGACACTTCTACCTACCTTTTTGTCATCTGAACCCTTAAACTCATCATAACATTTTAAATCCTCTTGACGCATATGTGACATTAAATTGCTGAGTTGGAAAAAACGCATATACGGTACACGCGTTTTAAAGAGAGTGAAATCAAAATTTTTTGCCTTGAAAATATTTTAAAAAATGAAAAACAGTAAATTTAAAAAAAAAAAGACAAAACATGGCTTCATTGACCCCTACCCCCTCCCCTCCCCTAACCCTACCCAGCACCAGCCAACCGTCCCCCTCCCCCCTCCCCCCTCCCCCTTCCTGCACCACAATATCGTCCAGCCAACGATTCCCTCCCGCCTCCCCCACCCAGCACCACCATCCCCCCAAACAAAAACCCACTTGGACGCCCTTGCCCCGCCAAATAAATCGCCAACTCCAATATCAATTCCTATAACACAACCACCTATTTTCTTTGTAAATTATGTTATTTCCATGAAAATAGATATATATGTAGAAAATAAATATTTTTTTTAAAATATGAAGGAATAATAATTTTATTTATCAATTGTTTTGATTATAAAATTGTTGTAGAAATTATTTCATCAATTATTTTAGATTAATGGTGGATGAATCTAAGTTATTTGGTTGAGAAAGTATTGTGAGAGGTTGAATGGATTGAGGGTGGGAGTATGAAGAAGACAAGAAAATGAGGGGGAGGAAGGGGGGAGTTTCTTTCGTTTTTTCTTTTATTTTTAAATATTATTTATATTTTATATATATTTTTAATATTTAATTTCTTACATGTCACTTAAAATGACGTGGCATGCTACGTGGAGTCGGTTGTATTACACCCATATTAATCTGATGAGAAAAGAATTTAAAATATTATGTTTTGATGGGTTTAAGGGTTCAGATGACAAAAAGGTAAGTAGAAGTGTCCACATTACAAACTCAGACAAGTACAAGGGTTTATTTGATCATTTCGCCCTACTTAGCCCTTTGTCATCTGAACCCCTCAAATTCATCAAAATACAACATTTTAAACCCTATTTAAGTGAGTGTAATACAACCGCCTCCCCTGTCATTTTTAAATATTGTGTTAAATTCCACATCAATTTTAACTGTCACATAAGAAATTACTTATTAAAATAAATTTAATTGAATAAAAGACTTCTAAAAATTGTAAAAAATTTCAATAATCATGTTATTGATATTTGCTCACAAATTGAACATGTTAAGGATGATTTCTGTTGGTCCCATAACAAGGCGGGTGAGGTATGGGAATCAGACTCAGAACCTGTGAAGAGTCATTTCTCTCCATATCCATCTGGTACAAGGCCTAGATCGAGTTGGAATTTCCAACATATACATATATCTCGTTTGACAAATGGAAAGACATTGAGCAAGTGATTAGGCCCTCCGACTCAATTTACACGTTTGAAGAAGTCCCAAGACTTTCGGAGTAAGGCTTTAACATCAATCAAAGCTGGTCTCTACCATGAGAAACATCAAAAGGCCAGTTTTCAAAACCTATAAGGCCTGATCCGAGTTCTAGGGATCGAAATCTTTGTTGTGATTTTCATGGGACACGTGGTTTATCAAAGGAGAGAATACACGTGCAGCCTACCAGGGGCTTGTAAACAAAGTGTTAGAAAAATAAAAGCAAGCTTCACAAGACCTAAAGTCATGCTTGTCAAGCCCACCATTGTTGATGTGAGAAATAATGGAGAAAAATATTATTGAATTGTGTGTCTACATAATTACATTGACACCCTATTTATAGACACTACATTAAAATTCTTTTCCAACTAGGATTTCGTATATTATTCCTATTCCTACTCATATTCTAACACTGTCCCTCAAGCTGGTGCATACAAGTCATATATACCAAGCTTGTTACAAATGTAGTTAATACGAGGACTGGTGAGGGACTTGGTGAAGATATCTGCAAGTTGATCACTCGACTTTACAAATTTTGTAACAATATCTCCCGAGAGTATCTTTTCTCTGACAAAGTGACAATCAATCTCTATGTGCTTAGTCCTCTCATGGAATGCTGGATTAGATGTAATATGAAGAGCTGCTTGATTATCACATACAAGTTTCATCTTACCAGTTTCTCCAAATTTTAGTTCTCACAGCAATTGCTTGATCCAAGTTGCTGCAGCCATTGCTCGGTATTCTGCTTCGGCACTAGATCGAGCATCCACACTCTGCTTCTTACTCTTCCAGGACACCAAATTACCCCCTACTAAAACACAATATCCAAATGTAGAACGTCTATCAGAGAGTAATCCTGCCCAATCAGCATCGTATATCCAATGATATGCTCATGGTCTCGATCCTCGAAGAGTAATCCTTTACTTGGAGATGACTTTATATATCGCAAAATACGAACAACTGCATCCCAATGACTATCACAAAGAGAAGTCATAAACTGACTTACAACACGCACGGGACAAGAGATGTCAGGTCTAGTCAATGTGAGATAATTCAACTTTCCAACCAACCTCCTATACATTCCAGGATCACTGAGTGGCTCCCCCCCTGTCGTGACAGAAGTTTAGCATTTGGATCCATAGGAGTGTCAACGGATTGACATCCCATATTCCTGTTTCCTCAAAAATGTCTAAAGCATACTTGTGTTGAAAAATAACAATACCTGATCTAGAATGAGCAACCTCAATACCTAGAAAGTATTTCAATCTGCCAAGGTCTTTAGTCTGGAAATGCTGAAAGAGATGTTGCTTCGAGTTAGTGATACCATCTTGATCATTGTCGGTAATAAAATATCGTCAACATAAACCACCAAATAAATACACAGATTTTGTTCAGAATGACGATAACACACTGAATGATCAGCTCTACTACGAATCACGCAAAACTCCTGAATAACTGTGCTAAACTTTCTGAATTAGGCTCGAGGGGACTGTTTCAAGCCATAGAGTGACTTGTGCAATCGACATACAATGCTACTAGACTCCCCCTGAGCAACAAAACCAGATGGTTGCTCCATATAGACTTTTTCCTCAAGATCACCATGCAAAAAAGCATTCTTAATGTCCAACTGATAAAGAGGCCAATGACGAAAGGCAGCCATAGAGAGAAAAAGACGTATTGAAGTTATTTTAGCAACAAGAGAGAAAGTGTCACTATAATCAAGCTCAAATATCTGTGTATATCCTTTGGCAACAAAGCAAGCCTTCAGCCGATCAACCTTACCATCTGAACCAACTTTGACTGTATAAACCCAACGACAACCAATAGTATTTACCTGCAGGACGGGAAACAAGCTCCCAAGTACCACTCATATGTAAAGCAGACATCTCATCAATCATAGTTTGTTTCCATCCTGAATGGGAAAGTGTTTCACCTGTAGTCTTAGGGATGGAAATAGAGGACAAAGATGATATAAAAGCATAATGGGGTGATGACAAACGATGATAACTCAAGAAAGTATAATGTAGGTTAGCATTACGAGTAGATCTTATACCTTTTTGAAGTGCAACTGATTGGCTAAGAAGAGGCAAGTCCGCGGTAGGGGAAGCGCATGACATGAATCATCTGGGACTGATGCTGGACATGGGCGGCGGTGATAAGTCAAAAGTGGTGGCACTGTAGCTGGAGATGGAGAAGTAATCGTAGGTTCCTCAAAGATTGGTGTAGGTAAGACTGGAGGTATAGGTAAAACCTCAGAGATACTAAGATGATCAGAAGATGTATAGTAAGGTTAAGATTAAAAGAATGTGACATCAGCGGACATAATGTAGAGACTCAGATCAGGTGAATAGCATCGATACCCTTTTTTAACTCAAGAGTAACCAAGGAAAACATATTTGAGCGCACGAGGGGCTAATTTATCTTTCCCTAGGGCTAAGTTATGAACAAAACATATGCTCCCAAAAACACGAGTATGTTTCCCAAGTTGACATGACTCGTAATCTAATGTGTATAGAATAGACAAACTAGGCACCGTCTTTTTTAACTTGGATAGACTCGGATGTCCCAAACGTTTATGAATAAGGTCCGGAGGGTCTATAGCGGAGCATGCTGTGAAGGAATTTAAGGAGGTAAGATGGTAAAGGCCTTTTCATTCATGTCCTATGCCAATTGTTTGTCCCGTTTTGCAGTCCTACATTATAAAAGAATCATCAAAAAAAGTTATACTATAATGAAAGGCACGTGTCAAACGACTAACAGATGCAAGACTAAAAGGACAACCAGGGACATAAAGAACAGAATCTAAAGTGACAGAAGATAGGGGTTTGGCTTGTCCAACTCATTTTGGCTCTGTTCGGATTCCATTGGCTAAAGTAATAGCAGGACGAGATTGTATATAAACAATATCAGATAGAAATGATTTGACACCAGAAATATGATCAGAAGCACCTGAGTCCACAACCTATGATCCAAAGGTAGGAAATTGTGCAGTGGTAGAGATAGAGATATATGCTTACTTGCTCGATACTAAAGATACTTATTATATTCTTTGTCGGATAAATACACCCATTGATCACCTATGGTGTTAGACTGAGCAATATGAGCATTTTTAGGTGGTCGACCATGCAAAGAATAGCATATTCCACGAGTATGTCCAAGCCTATTACAATAACTACACTTAGGTCAAGAAAAGCATACGCCACGAGTATGTCCAAGCCTTTTACAATAACTACACCTAGGTCGAGATCTTTCAAATCGATCTTCTCCTAGTTGATTCTTTATAAACTCTGACATCTGAGTTTCTAATCTCCTCATTAAGATTCAGATTTAATCAGGAAAAAGAAATATTGCCGGAATTTGGCTGGAAAAAGAAGGGTCACCGAATATAAAATCTGATATCTGAAAGTTGCTCGGAATCAACAATTAAGTATATGAGCAGCCTCATAACGATGAGGAAAGGCTACAAAAAGAAATTGCCGGAAGACACTGCACTGACGCACTGGCCGGAGAATATCTTCTGGCGGCGCGTGAGGGCTCGTGTGACGCCTATTCTCAGCGAGTCTGACTGGGCTTTGCTCGCCGAGAAGTTCCGAACATGATGGTGGTGTTGGTTTGTTTTGAAATACACCGACTAAATAGATTTATTTGGACAGTAGCTTCTGTCACCGAAAAATGAGGTATTGACGCCGGAATGATATTTTTCTCACGAATGCTCTGATACCATGTGAGAAATAATGGAGAAAAATATTATTGAATTGTGTGTCTACATAATTACATTGACACCCTATTTATAAACACAACATTACAATCCTTTTCCAAGTAGTATTTCGTATATTATTCCTATTCTTACTCATATTCTAACAGTTGCAAAGCCACATAATTGTGAACAACTTCATATGCAACTAGTCATAGCTAAGGACGCGGTAAGTGCCAAATTGGTCAAAGAAAACAAAGGTACACAATGTCCAAATTATTTTATTAGTAAAACTATAGTGAATACTGAAACTCAGTACTTGTGCCTGGAAAAATTAACCCTATTCCATGTAGAAACTGCTCGTAAGCTAAGGTGATATTACGAATGCCACCCCATAGCGGTGGCGATGGAATAACCTTCACAAAATGTCTTCCACAAATCTGAAATCTCAGGAAGATTGGCAAAATGGTTGTGGGGGTAAGTTAATTTGATACCGAGTATAACCGCCAAACTACTGTCAAATCTCAAGTCTCACCAGACTTTGTTGATTTCAATTCGGGGATGATTTCCCAAGTGGAAAAAGAGGCAATTCTTGTCTCTAAGAAACACATTCGACGTCCGAATTCTATTGTGGACTGTCAAAAGAAAGTGGGACCATACTTAGGGTAACTGTGATTACTCTAAACGATGAGAAATTAAGATGAGCTATAAACAGTATATCCTTTACTAACAATAAGGCCAAGTATTAGACCGTTTTGTGCAGGTATCAATATTAACTATTAACTAGGGGACACCACTTCGAGAACACTAAAATCGAAAGGAATCTTCAATTGGTGGTAGATTAGGTTCACTAGATCTATGAAGTAAAGGCGGTAGGATGTGTAGGTACTTGGGTAAATTTTGACATCCCCTTCTCGGTTGAAGAAGTGGAACCGGACGCCACAATCAATGTTAGATGCATCCGATTATGGAAACATAAGCACTAGCCAATCTATTTTGGTCGCCGGCTGGATTACCTAACCGAACATTGAAATCATTCTCAAAATTCTAGCTTTTTCAAAATTATTGCATCAACGGAAGGTTTTGGGGCCTCATCTTTAGTTTTTTTATTTTTCTGGCCACCACCGAAGAAAGAAGACTTGGGAAGAATCGGAGATAGAAGACATTGTTGGTGAAATCTGCAAAAGGATGAAGATAGGAAGTGATACAAGTGCAACAGGATAAGAAGTGGGATTCAAAAGTTAGTTCTGTTAAGTACCGTAGCACACTCTGTTTTTACTGTTGTAATAGAATTACTGTAGCAGAGTCCAAGAGTTAGTTAGGCGGTTATCAATCATTAGGCGGTTATCAATCAATGATTAGCTATAAATACTCATGTGTAATGATTCACGACAATTCAGAAAAATCATAATATAATTCTTCTTCTCTCTTATTTTTTCAACTTAGCTATTCTTCTCGGGTATACCCTGAACTTAGCTCTCTTCTTCCTCGAGGTTAACCTCCAGGAGAGATTTAGTTCTTCGAGGTGCATCAATTGGTATCAAAGCTCGTGATTCTCGGTTGAATAATCATGGTTGTGCATGACAAAAATGTGGATAAATCAACAGAAGAGGTCGATGGGAAATTGTCACAAATCCAAGATCAATTGCAGATCAATTGCAGAAATTGATGGACGGAATGTTGAGCATGAATGATTAAAATGCGCGTACAGATAAGGAATTAATGGAGATTAAACAAGCTTTGGGGAATTGGAATAAGAAGGAAAGAGATGTAAACGAAGGCAGGGTCGTACGAAAATCCCGTGAATAACAAGAGAATAATAGCTGACACGTGTATCGATAATTCTAGATGGAACATTTTTAGAGCTCAAGCGCAGCATTCTTATTGGCTGGTGCATTTCCTTTGCTGCCCATAAATAGTAATGTTCATTCACTTGTAAAGGGTCAGATTTAGACAATATTAAGGAATATATTAATATTCTTGTGCTCCAATTTTTCTATTATTTCACATTCATCACTGAGTCTTTTCTCTCAACACTGGCATTTATACCTTTGATTCTGGAACTCGCAGCACCGAAAGCAACAATATCTGATCATTTCTGTCTCCTTATTCCATTGCATTAGCATTCTTAATAAGCTTACTTAATAACATACACATTTTCTTAAAAATGAACTGACGAGTTAAATCAATCCGCGTGTCCTTGACCCCGTGACGAATTCAACTAATACCAATTTCTGGTTAAACCTTCTCGAACTAGTCTTTCATACTCACGGACTAACACCACACAGAAAATACCAACCATGGCATACAACAACAACAAGAAGAAGCCCAGTGTATTCCCAGTGTATTCCCACACAGTGGGGTCTGAGGAGGGTAAACTATACACAGTCCATACCGCTACCCCGAAGAAGTAGAGAGGTTGTTTCCGATAGAATCCCAGCTCAAGATTAAAAAAAAGGGTAACGAAACGTGAAGCAGGATGGGTGGCTTAACAGAAGTAAAGAATCAGAAATAATAAAATAGAACTCAGAGCAATACAGGATAGAGGAACTAAGAGCCATAAGCTATAAGCTATAAGAAATAAGAAAAACGAAATCTGGAATAGGGTACCCGCCTAGAAGTAACCTACACTCACAGACCAAAGCCAACCACCACACCCAGTCTCTCCTGACTAGCGGCTCCTACCTATCGACACAGTCCTACGATTACTACCCCGGCTAAACAGGGAAACCATGGCAAGAGATAATGAAAATATCCACATAATATAATGCATACACGACTGTATATATATATCACAGTGCCAATAAAAGGAATCATGAGCAAATTCTTAGAAACCAGGAGAAATGCATCCAGGAAGAGAAATGTCTAACTTGATAAAAGCTTTATTTAACAAAAGAAATGACATACCAATGGTTTAGAAGCATTTATCCACTCATAAATTTGTTCGTTGCGAAACCATGACATCTGCCTTCTTGCAAAATGTCTGCGCAAGAATATAAGAATCAACAAACAACTTACAAATTACAGACAATAATATCATAGACAATCCAATTAAATCAAGAAAACCAGCAATGAAAGCTCCCAAATCTATGAAAAGGACCAGACATGAGTAAGAGTGAACCAATTTGGCAGCAATACCAGGAGTTGTTCCTCACATTTGCATCCACAATAATTCATACTGATCTTTTCTCCTCTTGACAAGAAACAATAGTATCAAGAAGTGTAGCTCGCTCAGCAGACAAGTGGGGGTTAAGTAGAAAGTTGTCTTCAACAGTGATGGGGAAGACATGATTAAAATTCTATCAAGAACAGTCGTGGAAATTTCAGCTGATCCATGGTAAATATGCATACAATCACAACATATAAGCATCCAGAACTAAACTGTGACACGAGAGAGAAATTGCAGATAAAACAACAACAACAACAACAACAAACCCAGTGTATTCCCACCTAGTGGGGTCTCGGGGGTAAGATGTACGCAGTCCATACCACTACTTCAGGAGAAGTAGAAAGGCTGTTTCCGATAGACCCCCGGCTCAAGAAAAGGAGCAATAAACAAATACTTAATAAAGCATGGAACAGGATGTCTAGTAAAACGCTACACTCAAATTGCAGATAAAACGCTACATTCAAATGTCAAGAAAGAAAGGTTTTCTTAATATGTGAAATATATAGAGTGTTTGTTATGACGGACGTCATTTTAGGAAGAACATTTTCATAAGAAAGTCATATAATAGTGCTTGGTTACTTGGTTACTGGAGGGGGGTGGGGGTATGACTTCCCTCACTTATGGATGAAAGACATTTTCTTATAACTATCTAAACTTTTAATTTCATATCACTTGCTCCAACTAAATTTGGCCATGAAAACCCAAAAAAAATTCACGTTATTTGGAATTTTCAGAGTTGGAGTTGAGCTCGGCCATACTTTTTGCAATGAAGATTTAGATTTTAAATGTACTTTGTAAAAAACATGAAATATAATTTAAATGGATTATTTTTATAAAAATAAATAATTTAGGGTAAATTTGAAAAAGAAAATTTATAACAACAAAAAACCCAGTATATTCCCATTAAGTGAGGTCTGGGAGAGTAAAGTGTATGAAGTCCATACCACTACCTCAAAGGTGAGGTAGAGAGGCTATTTCCGAAAGACCCCGGCTCAAGACAAAACATTCTACAGAAGGATATCATATAAGACAAGACACAATAGGTAGAAACAAACAACAAATAATAACAAAAAACAAGCCTACCACAGAGTAGTACTATACTCGACCTATCCGAAAAAACAAACATCACCAAAACTCCAAGACCAAGACACTACAAGCACGATGACAACTAGCACGGATAACAAGACAAAGCACACCTACCAACAAGCAAACTCACCGTACCTCCTACCCATCTGCCTTAATTTGCATCCTCCACACCTTTCTATCTAGGGTCACCTCCCTCCAATATTTTTTCAATCTACCTCTACCACGCCTGAATATATCCATAGTCAACCTCTCACACCTACCTACTACCTACTGGGGCATCCGGGCACCACCTCATCACATGCCCAAATAATCTCAAACCTTGCTATCAGAAAATTTATAAAAATGATAAAAATGTAATATATTTCTGTGTATTTTCAAAATACAACTTGAAGTTGTATTTGTAATTTTCATGGTCAAACGTTGACTTTCAAATAAAATAAATTTTCTCGATAAAAGAGAAATTCTCACGGCCAAACAAGTCATTAGACATTATTATTAATCTTTATTACTCAAATTTCAGTAGAATACTATCTGAGTTGTTAAAATTATCATTAGTCTTTGAAATGTTTTTTTTTTATAATTTACTGTCAGGACAAACTTTGGCACACCTCGACTAATTCCATTAGATACCTGCCATCTCCCATCAGCAACAGGTGAACTTTGTTCATCAAGGCTAGGATAAATGAGAAGAAATCACCTAGTGTTTTTGCATCTGCATGGATT
Organism: Capsicum annuum; assembly: GCF_002878395.1. Taxonomy (NCBI): domain Eukaryota; kingdom Viridiplantae; phylum Streptophyta; class Magnoliopsida; order Solanales; family Solanaceae; genus Capsicum; species Capsicum annuum. The sequence goes on from NC_061119.1 coordinate 176,877,174, forward strand.
TGAACATGGAAAGCTCATGGTTCTCAACCCACTTCATTAACCACTAGATCCCTTGGGTTGATATGTACTTTTCCAAAAGATAATTTTTCACCACCAACTAAACACTAGAAAACATTTACTAGAAAAATAATTTTTCATGAAAAACATTGTCTATAAAATAATATATACCAACCATACTTCAATCAAGAAAACATTTACTGGAAAAATAATTTTTCATGAAAAACATTGTCTATAAAATAATATATACCAACCACACATCAATCAAGAAAACATTTACTGGAAAAATAATTTTTCATGAAAAACATTGTCTATAAAATAATATATACCAACCACACTTCAATCAAGGGGCTCTTGAGAGTTCGTCCTACGCCAACTTACTAAAAGACAGAGTTTTTGACCAAAATTATCCTATATCAACTAACCTTTCATTACATCCTTATAATATCTCGCTTAACCAAAAACAACCCTTATGTTTTTTGAACTTGACCAAAACTATCCCTCGGGTAACTTTTCCATGCATTTTTAAGTGTGCTTTTTTCTCCCATACCATTATCAATTCTTCGGAAAAGGCTCAAAAATACCCCTGAACTATCCAAAATAGCTCAAAAATGCCCTTCGTTAGATTTTTGGCTCAAAAATACCCCTCCGTTAAATATTTGGCTCAAAAATACTCCTCCCTCTAACAAAATTTGAAAAAGGATCAAAAATACCCCTGAACTATCTAAAATGGGTCAAAAATACCCCTCTGTTAAATATTTGGTTCAAAAATACCCCTCCCTTAACAAAATTAAATTATTTTGATTATTTCGTTAATTTATATAAAGTTCATCATTTAATTTATATTTCGTTAATTTCTTTAAGTGAAAATTTATATTTCGTTAATTTATATTTCGTTAATTTCTTTAAAGATAAAAAAGATGTAAAGTGAAAATGCCTTTTTAGAATAAATGTATGTTTATTTTCCAAATCAAATTCAACCAATTTATATTATAATTCAAATACTTTTTTTCATTATCTTATTTTTAAAATTAAAAAAATACTTTTATGTAAAAAAAATTAAAGTATTAGGGTTAAAAAGTTAAAGTTAGGGTTTAATTCAATCGAAATAATTTAATTTCGTTAAGGGGAGGGATATTTTTTAGCCAAATATTTAACAGAGGGGTATTTAACGAAATTAAATTATTTCGATTATTTCGTTAATTTATATGAAGCTCATCATTTAATTTATATTTTGGTAATTTCTTTAAGTGAAAATTTATATTTCGTTAATTTCGTTAATTTCTTTAAAGACTAAAAAGATGTAAAGTGAAAATACCTTTTTAGAATAAATGTATGTTTATTTTCCAAATCAAATTCAACCAATTTATATTATAATTCAAATACTTTTTTTCATTATCTTATTTTAAAATGAAAAAAATATTTTTATGTAAAAAAATTAAAGTATTAGGGTTAAAAAGTTAAAGTTAGGGTTTAATTCAATCGAAATAACTGAATTTCGTTAAGAGGATGGGTATTTTTTAGCCAAATATTTAACAGAGGGTATTTAACGAAATTAAATTATTTCGATTATTTCGTTAATTTATATAAAGTTCATCATTTAATTTTTATTTCGTTAATTTCTTTAAGTGAAGGGAAGAGGACTAGGGCCAGTTTGAGTCGCTAGTGTAGGGAAGTACTTGGACGGGGTTTTATGCCCGTTATGATTCCATGTTTCATGTTTTATTACGAATCTGTGTGTTTTTCTCTGTTTTATATTACTTATGGGTGCGTATTTATGTTATGTAATCTTGTGCTGTGCTTGACTATGTGTTTGTGTGGTATCTCGTGCCTTGAGCCGGGGGTCTATCGGAAACAGCCTTTCTACTTCTTTAGAGGTAGAGGTATGGACTGCGTACATCTTACCCCCCAGACCCCACTAGGTGGGAATATACTGGGTTTGTTGTTGTTGTTGTTGTTGTAATTTCTTTAAGTGAAAATTTCTATTTCATTAATTTCGTTAATTTCTTTAAAGATTAAAAAGATGTAAATTGAAAATACCTTTTTAGAATAAATGTATGTTTATTTTTCAAATCAAATTCAACCAATTTCTATTATAATTCAAATACTTTTTTTCATTATCTTATTTTTAAAATTAAAAAAATACTTTTATGTAAAAAAATTAAAGTATTAGGATTAAAAAGTTAAAAGTTAGGGTTTAATTCAATCGAAATAATTTAATTTCGTTAAGGGGAGGGGTATTTTTGAGCCAAATATTTAACAGAGGGGTATTTTTGACCCATTTCAGATAATTCAGGGGTAATTTTGATCTTTTTCCGAATTCTGTTAGAGGGAGAGGCATTTTTTGACCAAATATTTAACGGAGAGGTATTTTTGAGCCAAAAATCTAACGAAGGGCATTTTTGAGCTATTTCAGATAGTTCAGAGGTATTTTTGAGTCTTTTCCGTCAATTCTTTCTTTTTACCAAATTACCACAATCTCCCTTTGTCCGACGATGTAACAACCTTGATTGTGAAACTTTTTCATATGCTTTGACCATTTGCCCTTTTCCGTAGTTGTTATACACTATTTGTGAGATGTGGGGAGGGTTGGCATGGTCCTCAATGCATTCGGGAGTGGTTTCGGAGAGTTTGAGGCTCTTAGAGGCTTTAAAAATCATGAGTTTGACTTCAGTCAATGTTTTGTGTTTCGAGTGTTGGATGTCTATTTGGATAGTTCCATTAGCCCCTAAAAGTTGATTTTAGGTTAGCCGTGCGGGTAGTTCGGGCATGAGCCTTTATTTTGTATTTTGACCATTTGGACAAAAACTAGTGAATTAAGCCTAAATGGGGTCCGAGGGCTAATTTGTTGTAACGATCTCTTTTCGAAAATCCGACGTTGCCATTGAGTTCGAAACGTCGAAAATAGTCTAGTAGCACATATGGTTTAGTTTTGTGGAGTCCTAAACGAATCCCGAGGGTCCGTTCAGAGACTTAGAGGTTGTAGTTAGAGGTTGTAGTTTTCAGCTAATGCATAGCTGATTTCTGGTGCATAATCCTTCTTCGCGAACGCAAGCCATTGACCGTGGACACAAAGATGCAAATCTTCACTCATCGGGATAAACTATAAAATTGATTTTTCATTGATTTGATCCTCGATTTTAACTCGTTTTTGTGTGGAGTTTTAGTTGTAGACTCCTATAAATATAGGGAAAATTTTGGTTTTATCGCTTTCAATTTCGGACTGATTTTGGACCCAATCTAAGAATAGGCAATCTGGGTATCGTTAGCTTTCTTTCAACGCATAGATTATGTTTTTGCTAGTTTTAGCTGATTATGAGACCGTTCGAAACAGGAAGGCTCCGGGTTGAAAAGTCTACGCTTGGATTTTCAGCACTTTGAAGTAGTTTATGGCTTAATCTTCTTAAGACTTGGTTGGGTAGTTAACGTCTATGTAAAGCATGCTATGGGTTGGGGAATTAGCCATGGGGAGTTATATTTCGAGATTATTATCATCGAGTGCCCGTGGGAGGCTTATATGCATATTGTCGTTGACTTGAGAGATCATATATTACGAGTTGCCCGTGTGGAGGCTTTATTTGACATCATAGGCCTTATTTGTGCGTTAAATGTCATAATTATAGTTATGATGCCCGTGCGGGGGCTTACATAAACATTTTAGGTCTTATTTGAGCATTATTTGCCTTTAGCATAATTAATATACCCGAATGAGGTGTTTGAAATGATATTATCGATGTTTTACATGACTATTCTTTCTAGTGGTGTCGAGCAAGGGCTGATATCATTAATTATTAACGTACTGAGTTGATTTTGAATTCATTTATACCTGTATTGAATTGATTATTATTTTCATATTGTTTGGGTATGAGCATTACATCCTCATTTTATTTATACATATTAATGAGATTGGTACCACTGAGAAACACTTATTTTGACAGAGTTATGAGATATTTTATAAAACACCTATACCAAGGGATGTGCTGGTAAGGTTGGTTGAGAAATACTGATTTTGATGAGACACTTTATGAAATAACTATACCGAGGGATGTGCTGGTAAGGTTGATTAAGACTTAAGATTGAAACTATAATAAGTATATGGGTTGTGAACCCCCATGGGTCCTATCCTTAACCATTGAGGCTTGGAAGGTGTATACAAAAGTCCCACCATCATTGCATTGCATTGGTATCTTCTGTGTTTCCTTTTAATGTACCCTTGATGTGTACTTAGGTTACTTATATATTTCGTGTGTAGTTGTTCTTTTTTCTCTTATATTATAAAACTATTAGTCGAGATGGTGTGAGCTACCATTTGGGAACTTTTCTGTTTGTAGGTGACGTGCTCATAGTATCTTTTACTTGTTTTGTTTTCTACTTTACTCAGTCGGCCCATGATACCCACTGAGTACAAATGGACCATACTCACACCTACTTTTGTGCCCTTTCGATGCAAATCCTACTAAGAGTGCGACCCGTGGTGGCCGATTCGTGCGGAGAGAGAGCTATATCGGAGATCTGGTGAGCTCCCCATCCGAAGCCTTGTTCCAGCTTCCCTCTATCTAAGTCTTTACCTTGTATTTCAGAGGCAGAGTTGTACTTATCAGATTCTAGTATTGTATTAGATGCTCTTTACACTTATTACATTAGATTTTGGGGATTGATGTATTTCTTTGGATATTTTTGTTATTTGAGTATTATTGTTTGACTTCGTTCTAGAAGTCTCGTATTTATTTAATCTCTTTCATATTTTGAATTTCTTTTCTATTGTGGGGTTTTGGCTTACCTACCAAGGCTGGGTCGAGGTAGGTGCCATCATGACCTCAACTTTTGGGTCGTGACAGACTGTGTCTCCCTATTAGTGCCTTTTGTTCTGGAATCAATTTCTTGAATCTGTAACATACTGATTTCAAAAACATGATAAGCACTCATTTTCATTGATAAAATAGTACACATTAATACTTACAGACAAATATCATCTATAACATCATAATTAAGAGTTTCCAACTATTCTAATAAGGAGCAGTAGAAAAGCGAAAGAAGTGGTTTTGCTAATCCTGGAACCCTAAATGACGAAAAAAAAAACCTCAAAATGGACCAAATAATGATTTAAAAGAATAACTTAACTATAGCGTATGAATAGAACTTATGCAAACCTATATACATTTTTTTATTTCCAAGTTATGAAGATGTGGAGAACATTTAAAAAAAAAAAAAAAACACTTAAGAAAAATAATATTAGACACTACTAAAGGCATAAATCTGGAAAAATGTATCATTTCAAAGGGTAACAGAGCAGAAATATAGAAGATTTCACTTCGCTTAACTATAAACGCAAGCAACAGTGAAAATATTATGGCAGGGAAAGTGTACTAAACATTTATTATAAAAATAGGGAGTCATAGATAGTTGACGTTGTCGGACAAGGGGAGACTGTGGAAATTTAACAAAATAAAAAGAAGTGATAAAGTGCATGAGAGGAGAGTACTGTTAGAAATGGATGGAAAAATCAGATTCAAAAAATAATATTTTTTTTTTCAGATTCAGAAGGAAATGGATGAATAAGTTTACTGAGAGATGATATTAGTAGTTTTTGGTAAAGTGAGATATTTTAAGGATGTAATGAAAGTTTAGTTGATACAATAAGGGTGATTTTGGTCAAAAAGATAACATTTTGAAAGATTATAATTTATTACACAATGAAACAATTGTCTTCCCTACATCCACAACATATATACAAGGAAACCGAGAATAACAAAGATCGTCACCATTTGAGACAATTACATAGTGACAGTGAAGTAAAATACCGTGATGCTGTTTGGAATTCAGATAAAAATCCATAGAAATCCCCAGCAGAACTCCATCCTCCATTTTCTCTACATCTTAGAAGGTATTCCATTGCCTGATAGGTTTTGAACAAACACATATTAGGAAACAAACTATTGAATTTTGTTTAAGTTACAGAGATGCAAATATACTTGTCGGTAACCAATTGATCGAGTAGCAGGATTTGAATTCGGCAAAAGACCCAAATCAAGAAGCCACCTTGCCTCAGATAGAAGTTCATCTGTTCCTGCAGTATGCCACCATCACAATGAATTAATTAGGATCCACGTATTCTAACTAAAGTTGTTAAGGAACTAAAACAGAAAGCCCTCATTTGAAAGAAAGATTTTATTTTTGTTGAAGAAATGATTGGTGTCTCAAGGAACTACAAATCAAAGCACGATAGCTAACTCTTATAAGACAAACTTTAACCTCTATTAAGAAAATAATCTTGGTGTCATTGATACTTATTTGAATTGCTCACAGTTCACTATCCAATTTCCAAAGAAAATGTTTTTCCAGTTAATCACAAGTAACTTTTTTGAAATGCATATCCTAAGATGATATCAAGAATATGAAGAAAGAGAAAGAAAGGATCAAATTACTTTTTTTGACAAAGGTACTTTGTATTCACACCAAAAAACTCATCAGGTAAGACTGATGAGGTGAGGTTTACAACCCCCTGAGGGTATCATGCAGAAACAAAACCCAAAAAAACACTTTGCAATTGTCCTATGAAATCCACTAGACTTTCTACCTCCCCCACCATATCTTGTTTACACCTAGAAAATACAGCATACTCAGACTTTTCGTCTTGATCTTCTGAATGCTGCTAGCTTGTCCATCATGGGATCTTTCATTCCTTTCCATCCAAAGTGACCACCAGATGCAAGCTGGAATACATTTCCACCAGTCCTCTTTTGATCTTCTTCTTCTACCCACTCCTCCCATTGTTTCAGCATGTCTGAAGTAGTTCTAGGCTAAGTTGCTCGGATTCGGGTGCGGGTATCCGAGACGGGTGCAGATCCGAGTGTCGGATTCGTCAAAATATAAATTTTAAGATTTGAGGGTGCTATGCTTAGGTCGTGATGTATGTTATTCTCGACCTAAGTGTAGTTATTGTAATAAGCTTGGACATACTCGTGGAATATGCTATGCTTTGCATGGTCTACTACCTAAAAATGTTCATATTGCTCAGTCTAACACCACAAGCGATCAACGGGTATATTTATCTAATAAGGAATATCATGAAGTATAGAGCAAGTAAGCATACATCTTTACCAATAGTCTCAACTGCACAACCTCCTACCTTTGGATCATGGGTTGTGGACTCAGGTGCTTCTAATCATATTTTTAGCAATAAGTCACTTCTATTTGACATTGTTTATTCACGGTCTCTTCCAGCTATTACTTTAGCCAATGGGATCCGAACAAAATCAGAAGGAGTTAGACAAGCCAAACCCCTATCTTCTGCCACTCTAAACTCTGTTCTTTATGTCCCTAGTTGTCCTTTTAATCTTGCATCTGTTAGTCGTTTGAAACGTGCCCTTAATTGTAGTATAACTTTTTTTTATTCTTTTCTAATGCAGGACCGCAGTACGGAACAGACGATTGGCACAGGACATGAATCAAAAGGCCTTTACCATCTTACCTCTTTAAATTCCTTCACATCATGCTCCGTTACAGACCCTCCAGACCTTATTCACAAATGTTTAGGACATTCGGGTCTATCCAAGCTACAGAAGATGGTGCCTAATTAGTCTAGTTTATCCACATTAGATTGTGAGTCGTGTCAACTTGAGAAACACACCGTGCTATATTTTCACATAGTATTGAGAGTCGTTCAGAGTTTTTTTTCTCATTAGTTCATTCTGATATTTGGGATCCTGGAAGAATCAGTTCACCCTTATGAGTTCGTTACTTTGATAACTTCATTGATGATTTTTCACGATGCACTTGGGTTTTCCTAATGAAATATTGTTCTGAGTTATTTTCTATATTCAAAAGTTTTTGTGCTGAAATACAAAATCAATTTGGTCTCTCTATTTGTACTTTTCGTAGTGATAATGCCTTAGAATACGTATCCTCCTAGTTTCAGGAGTTTATGACTCACCAAGGAATTATTCACCAGACATTATGTCCATACACCCCTCAGCAGAACGGTATAGCAAAAAGGAAAAATAAGCATCTCATTGAGACTGCTCGCACTCTTCTCATTTAATCTCGTGTTCCGCTACGTTTTTGGGGCGATGTAGTCCCCGCATCTTGCTATCTCATTAATAGAATGCGTCATCTTCAATTCAGAATCGGATTCTCATTCCATACTATTTCCTCAGTCACATCTCTACTCTTTCCCCCCTCGTGTTTTTGGGAGCACTGTTTTGTTCATAACTTAGCCCTAGTAAAAGATAAATTAGCCCCTCATGCTCTCAAATGTGTCTTTCTTGGTTACTCTCGAGTTCAAAAAGGGTATAGATGCTATTCACCTAATTTGAGTTGCTACCTTATGTTCGCCGATGTCATATTTTTTGAATCTCAACCTTATTATACATCTTTTGATCATCTTGATATCTCTGAAGTTTTACCCATACCTTATGTCCGCCGATGTCACATTCTTTGAATCTCAACCTTATTATACATCTTTTGATCATTTTGATATCTCTGAAGTCTTACCCATACCTCCAGTCTTACCAACATCAACCTTTCAGGAATCTACAGTTACTTCTACATCTCCAGCTGCAGTGCCACCACTTTTGACTTGTGATTCCCGCCCGCATCCATCATTAGTTCCAGATTTGAATCTCAACCTTATTATACATCTTCTGATCATCTTGATATCTCTGAAGTCTTACCCACACCTCCAGTCTTACCAACATCAACCTTTCAGGAATCTACAGTTACTTCTACATCTCCAGCTGCAGTGCCACCACTTTTGACTTGTGATTCCCGTCTGCATCCATCATTAGTTCCAGATGATTCATGTCATGCGCCTGAAGTTTCCCCTACTGCGGACTTGCCTCCTCCTAGCCAATCGGTTACACTTCAAAAAGGTATAACATCCACTCGAAATGCTAACCCACATTATATTTTCTTGAATTACCATCGTCTATCATCACCCCATTATGCTTTTGTATCATCTTTGTCCTTTATTTCCATCCCTAAGACTACAGGTGAAGCACTTTCCATTCAGGTTGGAAATAGGCTATGATTGATAAGATGTTTGCTTTACATACGAGTGGTACTTGAGAGCTTGTTTCCATTCCTACAGGTAAATCTACTATTGGTGCCGTTGGGTTTATGCAGTCAAAGTTGGTCCAGATGGTCAGGTTGATCGGCTTAAGGCTCGCCTTGTTGCCAAAGGATATACACAGATATTTGGGCTTGATTATAGTGACACTTTCTCTCCCGTGGCTAAAATAGCATTTGTCCTTCTTTTTCTACCTATGGTTGTCGTTTGTCATTGGCCCATTTATCAGTTAGACATTAAGAATGTTTTTCTGCCCGGTGATCTTGAGGAGGAAGTTTATATGGAGCAACCACCTGGTTTTGTTGCTCAGGGGGAGTCTAGTAGCCTTGTATATCGATTGCGCAGATCACTCTACGATTTGAAACAGTCCCCTCTAGCCTGGTTCGGAAAGTTTAGCACAGTAATTCAAGAGTTTGGCACGATTCGTAGTGAAGCTGATCATTCAATATTTTATCGTCATTCTAAACCAAATTTGTGTATTTATTTAGTCGTTTATGGTGACGATATCGTGATCACCGACAATGATCAAGATGGTATCACTAATTTGAAGCAACATCTCCAAACTAAAGACCCCAACAGACTGAAATACTTTCTAGCTATTAAGGTTGTTCAGTCCAGATCAGGTATTGTTATTTCTCAATATAAGTATGTCTTAGACATTCTTGAGGAGATAGGAATGATAGGATGTAGACTTATTGACACTCCTATGGATCCAAATGCTAAACTTCTACCACGATAAGGGAGCCACTAAGTGATCCCGGAAGGTATAGGCGGTTAGTTGGAAAGTTGAATTATCTCACAGTGACTAGACCTGACATCTGACATCTCTTTTCCTGTAAGTGTTGTAAGTCAGTTTATGACTTCCCCCTATGATAGTCATTGGGACGCAGTTGCTCGTATTTTGCAAAACATAAAGTCATCTCCGGGTAAAGGACTACTCTTAGAAGATCGAGACCATAAGCATATCATTAGATATACAGATGCTGATTGGGCAGGATCACCTTTTGATAGACGTCCTATATCCGGATATTGTGTTTTAGTAGGAGGTAATTTGGTGTCCTGGAAGAGTAAGAAACAGAGTATGGTTGCTTGATCTAGTGAGGAAGCAGAATATCGAGCAATGGTTGCAGTAACTTGTGAGCTAATTTGGATCAAACAGTTGCTAAGAGAACTAAAATCTAGAGAAAACGGTAAGATAGAACTCGTACGTGAGAATTAAGCAGCCCTTCATATTGCATCTAATCCAGTGTTCCATGAAAGAACTAAGCACATAAAGATCGATTGTCACTTTGTCAGAGAAAAGATACTCTCCGGAGATATTGTAACAAAATTTGTGAAGTCAAGTCAAGTGATCAACTTGCAGATATCTTCACCAAGTCACTCACTAGTCCTCGTATTAATTACATTTGTAACAAGCTAGGTACATATATCTTGTATGCACCAGCTTGAGGGGGAGTGTTAGAATATGAGTAGGAATAGGAATAGGAATAGTACACAAAATCATACTTGAAAAAGGATAGTAATATAGTGTCTATAAATAGGATCTCAATGTAACAATTTAGATACACAATTCAATAATATTTTTCTCCATTATTTCTCACACAGACCTTGAAGAAACTCATAGTATAACCATCAGGCCCAGGGGCCTTATCACCATCACATTGTTTGATAATGTTCAGCACTTCTTCTTCAGCGAAAGGCCTTTGCAACCATTCTTGTTCCTCTTGAGAGATTCTTGGACAATTTACAGGTTCAAAAGTAGGCCTCCACAACTCAAATTCAGTGTAGAGTATCTTATACAACTCGACCATATTTACCTTAATAGTTTCTGGATCTATCACTTCATCCCCATTGATTATCAGTCTATCAATATTATTGTATCTCTTGTGGGTTGTTACCATTTTCTGGAAAAACTTAGTATGTTATCCCCTTGTTTCAGCCATAGGATTCTGGACTTTTGCCTCCACCTGGATTCCTCAATTTTGCCAACTCCTCCATCTCAACCAAAACTGTTGCCCTCACCATTGGCTCATCCTCTAACAAAGTGCTAGCATTTTAAGCAAGATCACTATCAGCTAATTCAATAAAGAGGTTGTTTTTCTTATTACTTTGCTCCCCACACATTGACTTGCTCCATTCTTTGAGTTTCTGCTTCAACATCTTTACTTTCACACGGAGTTTGTAGTCAAGATAACCCACCACTTCAAATGCATTCCACCAGTTGTGAACTAGCCCTTCAAAACCATCAACCTTCAACCACCAATTTTCAAACTTGAAGTACGACTTCCTCTGATCCCAATCTCCACATTGCAACATGATTGGGCTACGGTCGAATGTCACTCTGAACATGATCAATTGCTTAATGTTCTTGAAAGCTTCCTCTCACTCTATCGAATACATGAATCTATCCAGTCTAGCAGCACTATGATGATTCTGATCTAAGTGAAAATCACACTGTTCAGATGAGGTTCGTGTAGTTCCATCTCCTCAATCCAGTTGGAAAAGTCAGACATCACATTTGTGATCCTATTGCATCCTCTCCTTTCTGCCATAACTATAACTGTATTGAAATTCAACAAGTTACCCATGGTCCCTCACATAGTTCTTTAACTGTTGCTACTTCTTCCCAGCAACCAATTTCTCACTTCCAGTGTGAGGCGCATAGATGTCAGTGAGAAACCAGCTAAAAACACTTTGTACTGCCTCAAATTGTAGGTAATAGAGTATTGGCCTATTTCTACCAGACTTCCTGACCATAGTCTGCAATCGCACATGATTAGGATTCCACCCTTACTACCATCCGCTTTTATATATCCACACCTCATCCACCTGCTAGACCACAGTTGTTTGACAATGTTTTCCACCTCCCTACTCACCTTTGTTTCTTGAAAACAGTAAATATCTACTTCTATTTCAGCAATGCACTCTTAACATTATTTCTAGTGGAAATATTGTTAATCCACCCTACATTCCATGAGAGTAGCTTTATCTTCATTTAAACGTCAATTTCAGAACTCTCCCCTTTGAGCTGGCCCCTCTACTTCATCCAATCTTAACAAGATGTTATGAAAAGAAGAAGGCAGGAAGGAAGAGAAGCATATAACTAGCCCTAGGTATCATTGATAAAAGAAAAAATCGTAAGGCAGAAAAGAATGTTGTTCCTAGAATACTTGTGCATTGATACAGAAAAACAGAGCATCATGCAGCATACTTTGAGATGATAAATTTTACAGGTAAATTAATTCAAGAAGTAATATTGTGATTAAGAGTTCTAAGCACTTCAAAAAATATAAAACAAAGCAAATTAATCATTTAAAAGATTGTTAATTTTTTACCTAGGAGCATATCTTCACACCGAAAATCAATTGCTCTATAGAGATCCAGCCTATTGGTGGAAAGGAAATAACAAAGAAAATCATACTCCAAATCCTTTATTTCACTCTGCTGCAGTTTGTCAGCAGAACTCTGAACATCAGCAGCATCTGTCACACCTGAATCGAGCTGTTCTCTGAAAGAATTATATGGTACTTCAAAAGCTGATGGAGGTGACCCAGTAGACTGCAAGCCAAAAAGTATATTTAGTTTTTCATCTAAAGATAAACAGAACAGGCTTCAACACTATGGACTGATAGTTGAGCATATCTCAATCCAGTCTCAACAATTTTATTTTTTGGTAACAGTGGTGTCATGCCAGCTTGCGCACACCCCGACTAATTCCACTGAATACCTGTCACCTCCCACCAAAAATAAATATCAGGTACTTTTGTCCTTCAAAGCTAGAAAAGATGGAAACAAATCACCTAGCGTTTAGTCTCCATTAGGATTTGAACCCGAGACCTCATGGTACTCAACTCACTTCATTGACCACTACACCACACCTTTGAGTGCAATCTAATCTCAACTATTTCATAACCACAAGGAGCTCTAACAAAACCAACAGAAATTCTCTCTAAAAGCACATCAATAGCTGACAAGAAAAACTTGTGATTCTCCTTGCAACCACATTGGTAAGCGACAAACCATAACACAGAAATGTGTAATGTCCAGCAGCTCATGCGACACGTATCTGACTAACAAAGAATGGGTTAAAATCAGAGGGATCACGGGTAAAGACACCTTTCTACAATACCTTGACAATTTCAAGCCTACGATGCAAGCGATACCAATCATTTGCCGATAAACACTGGGCACCAGGATCACCAGCTTTAACCAACAACTGAACAGCAGCATCCCAGTCTTCATCATTCTGTAAACTTGCAAGCTCTGAGTGGACTTCTGCAGCAATGTCTCGAGAGGCTTTTGGAACATCTGGCTTCCCATAAATAAACCTTAAACATTAGACAGAATTATTAAGTGAGTTGGAAGATCATGCCCCTTTAGGTTAAGTGACTCAATCGTAGAAATTGTATGAAAACAAAATTCTTGTACATCCAAGATCCAATTCTATCATCAGGTACAGGATATACGCAAGCTTCATTTCTAAGTATAATAAAGCTTTAAATAGATATCTCTCACCACAACTGATTCGCATTACCTAATTCTTGATCTCTCTCAGTCAGTTTTACAGAATGAATCTTCTTGTTAGACAAGTTGCAACCAAAAAGTTCAGCTTTAGTTTGAATGTGTCCTCAATTAAACCAGAAGCTTTCAAGTATGAGCTGTAATATTCAACACATACCACCGCAAATATAATCCAGTACCACCCGCGACTATTGGAACACGGCCCCTATCAAGGATATCTCTGGTAGTTCGCCTAGCATCCTCAAAAAAATCTCCAACAGAATAATCTGATGACATATCCAAAAGAAAAGGAGAAATTTATGCATTAGAATTAAAGGAATTTTTTTTTAAAAGAGCACATCATATAGGGCATACCAGCAGTTTACTAAACATGAGCAAAGAAGACAACAGAAATTTCACTTCGAATTACAGTCCCACCCCACCCAACTTGCGCAGGTTCCTTGTAAACTGACTCTTGATCACAGTGTGAGTTTAGGATTTTGTGTTATTCTGAAAGTACAAATACCAGTTATTCCTTTAATCTCAACGATTTGTATAAACATCGCAAACGCCTAGAGCATAAATGAGCAATGGTGAAATGTTAGTTCATTGCTGAAAATGATACCAGATCTTTCTAAAAAGAAACTGAGAAGTTATCTCATACTGAATAGGGAATTACACAAAGGCTTTATCTAGTCCGGATGTGAAACAAAATTAGCAAGAGAAGCAAGCAATATTTGTGAACTCTCATTACACTTTTGAGTGGTTTGGAGAGAATTCACATCATTTACAACATAAGTTAGACATTTTATTACTTGGAAATTGATCATCAAAAAGATATAATGGTCAATTTGAGGGTTTCAATAAATTGAGGAATTTTGATGTGTTCCCTTCATTGATTTACGCACAAGCGACAAAAATAAGCACCAAATTACAATTTATGACAATGCAAAGGACATAGATCACGCTTCATTGAGTGAAGGGATGTGCTGCACAGCTATTGAAATTCATGCAAATTATTGTTTCATTGCTTCAGACCATCTAATTTAGACAGAAATACCTTCAAATGGATCCACTAGGTCAACCATATGATGTACTACTTCCTGCAAACCATACAGAAAAACAAGCGTCTGTCATGGCAGCACTCTAACACATGATTCTATCAAAATTCATGAAGTATTTTCCATTCCTCAGACGGAACAACAGGTAGTAATGAAGCTCGAGAAGTTAAGTCACTCAGTACACATTCACAAATGAAACCAAAAGGACCAATATTATGCAGAACCCCAAAAAGGGCAAAACATGTTTCATGTTTAAAGCATGCCTCAAGAAATCAGGCAGTAAAACATGCTACTTCCCCTCTACCAGTTGTCACATTTCTGGTTTACACGACTCTTAAGAAAATGTGTTTTGACTACCCTCATTTATTATCTTTAATCACTTAATATGTTATCTCTTTAATCTCTCTTCAATAAATAAAAACAAAGTTATATAAGCAATCAGAATATTGGAGTGTGTGTATATTCAGTATTTTCAAGAATGATTATTAATAAAGGCAAAATGAAAAGAATGCACTCAATTATATCTTGATTTTCCAAAGTAACAACAATTTTGGACCATATATTATTAGTAAGGATGCCAAGTGGCCCCAAGGAAATAATATTAGCACACTACAATTTCAAATGTGTTGAGGCAATACCTCTCTTTCACTTAGGGAAGGCTTTGCTGAACCGACATCAAGCCCTCGATACACCTATAAAGCCAGAGAACAAATCAATTATGCTACCAAACATGCCTCAAGCATAACACTATGTTTGGATGATTGTTACATATTGTTTCATGATGTATCTTATTGTATTGTATTCTGCACTTAATTTCGACAAACACAACATACCCAATGTAGTACCACGAGAGAGCATAGAGAGAATGATTCCGATAGAGCCCGGCTCAAAATAAAACAGTCCAGAAAAAGACTTAATGGAAATACAAGAGATAATAGATAGTACTCCCTCCGATTCAAAAAGACTGACCTACTTTATGACGCCTTTTCTTTTTTGGCAATACTTTAATTTCAACTTTCCATACGGTATTCATTCTTTTTTAAACGGAAAAGCAGATCAGTTCTACAACAAAATAATACTACAATCGAAGAACACAAAACAATAGTTCAAACAAACTGAATTTCCACAAACATAATCAAACCTGTACAGAGTCAGCGGTGATGATTTCACCATTGAGTCGCTTAGCGAGTTGTAATGCTAGCTTGCTTTTGCCGGCACCGGTAGGTCCAGAAATGACAATAACTTTCTCCTTGGTGGAGGAGGAGGAGGAGGAGGTGAAGAAGCGGCTGTGTCTGCGGCAGCAGCGGCGGAAGAAGTGGCCTGTAAGGAGAAGTGTCTCCGCCGCGTATGGACGCCGGAGATAAGTGCTAATTCGAACGCCTCTAGTTCCGATGGGGCTTATCATTTCCTAGACACAGAAAATTTTTTGCAACTTTTTAACTTTATAGTTTCTTTAAGGCCCGTTTGAAATTTTGTTTCCACTCAGGAATAAAAGTGGGGGAGGGCGGGCCGAGGTGGGTACATATTGATCCCGCTAATATTTTCGATTAGGAAAAATCCTTTTGCCACGAAAATTTGGCTCAAATTTAGCCATAAAAATAAATAGATGTTATAAATGTATATCTATTAATATCTAATAAAATTTAGTTGATATCTATCAGTATTTGAAGTATTTTTGTCCAAGTGTGAGCCTACTAACTAGTTAGTACTTGCATGTTATAGCTAGGGCTATTCATGGTTTGGTTAAAAACCAAACCGAACCGCAATCCAAACCAAACTGATATTTGGTTAGGTTTGGTTTGGTTTGATTTTGGTTTTACTCTAAAATAATCGTCAAAATAATCAAACCGAACCGGTAAAAATTATATATATATATATATATATATATATATATATATATACATACATATCTATATGTATATATATGTATACACACACATAAATATGCATATATAAATTATTTATATATTATTCATAAATAAAATATAAATATTTTTTATATTTTAAATTTTAATCATGAATTTAACTTTAATCAAAGCAATTTTAGTCATATTTCTCCATTTATTTATGTACGTTATGAGATTCTATATAATTTTAGCACTTTGAATGACAAATGATACTAATTGTGAAAATTATCTTGTTGTCTATGGGATTTTATAGGTGAGTTTTATTAGACTATTGATAATCACTAGTTTTGAACTTTCTTTTTGGTCCCTATTGAGCAAAAAAATCATGTGTTTACCTTTTGGGGGTTATCATATCATTCTCTTATATGTAGTTTCTAAATACTTTTGTAGAAGCGTTCACATGATGTTGTTCATAGCTTTGCCTAAGTATAACAATAAATTGACATCTTAGTTTTAAGGTTGAAGAACAACACACGGTTGACATCTCATATATTGGATTGGATTTTTTTAAGAAAAATTTCAACTTTTATCATTAACTAAAGTTATAAACCGAAAAATCAAACCGAACCGAACTAAACCGACAAAAACCAAACCGATGGTTATTTTTTGTGTTGGTTTGGTTTGGTTTTAGAAATTTAAAAACCGATTAAGTTGGTTTGGTTATGGTTTTGACCAATAACCGACCCAAACCGACTCATGAACACCCCTGGTTATAGCTTCATCTTATCCCCAGGAATGGATACACGGAAACCCAATTCCTCGGGCACTCAGCTCATTTCCTTCTTCTAGTGTACTCGTGAGCAGCAAGCATCACAGCAAAGGGCATTCCCCGCCACAACAGTTCCACAGGCACCATCGAATGTCTTTTAGTCAAAAACCATCGAATGTCTTTTAGTCAAAAACTATGAGTATTTTCTCTTATAAATAGAAGGGCTAAATAACAATTACTCTATCTTTTCTCTCTACTCCTGTTCTTTATTCTTTATTATTTTAAACACGTTATCAGCACGAGACGCTATCAAATAAGGTGAGATTATAAATCTAATGGTCAAGGTTAGTAATTCCTTATGTTATTTGTATTTTTCTATTAATGATATAATTATTATTGGATTTGAGGAAAAATAATTAGTTTAGAACCATTTATGTTTTAAATTCATTCCTCAAGAATAATATTATCAAAATGGATGATAATATGTTGGGTTCAAGTTCATTGATTTATGCCTAAGATGCTTTTATATGGATAAGACGTTGAGTTTGAATTTCAATGCACCATATTGATGATATTATGATGGTTAAAGCAAAATAATGAGTATTTGGTGAAACATGTCCCATTAAATATGTTTCATTCCTTGAATTGAATGTGGTAGTAATAAATCATATGTATGCCTCAATTTGCTTTTGTAGCTACCAGAATTTGATACGCTTAAGACATGATTATATTCCATTCCTGGGGAATGAGAAACTTATTAATGCAAACGTGTATTTGATTGTGATGGTATCACAACTCGCCTCCAAAAGAGGCTAAATAATTGAGAAAAGTTATTTTGATATCTACTTTTAAAGTAGTAAATCTGAAATTTATTCATGTAATAGTAAATCTGAAATTTACTAAAGAATAAAGGTACATGTCATGGTAAAGTTGAAGTTACTAATATAAAAGTTCATAAATTGATATGAACTATTGCGACATCTCAAAGATGTGCATACTGAGTATGTAACATATATTGAAGAATTAGAAAATTCTTCATTACTTTTAATGTTGCTTGTTCTCATAATAAGTTGGTTGAACCAACTGATATTGAGATTGGATCCCTTAAAATTTAAAAAGTATAAAAGGTGAATATGGGCCCATTCACCAGTCATGTGATCTATTAAGATGCATCAATATAGATGATCACATGTGCTTTTATTGTCAACTTGCAGTTTGACATTTATAAAGTTGTTTGCTCAATAAAATTGAGTTAAGAACATAACTTTCAGATTATGCAATCAAGACAATTCATCTTGACAATCATGGTTTAGCATTGAATGCCTTCAATAAATAGTTAAACCATTAAGAACAAAAGCTCCATGTGTTGGTTTGAAATATTATATACAAAAGTACTTGTATGCATCAAGCCAATAAATTATGATTAATTTTCCCTTAAAGTTGGTTCTAAGTCAGGAATCACACATTGTCCATCTAATAGTTAATGTGCGGTATATGATTAATGAATATACCATGATGCACAAAGATGGATTCCTCAAAGAAAAGGGAGGATATATGTTAGTTTTCCTAACACAAGGGGGAGATTACAAGCAGCTAAAAAAATTTGTTAGGAATTATCATTAGATCATCATTCAAAAGATAATTCAAGTCAAATACCGAAAACATCTCATATTTAAGCTGCAAGTGCTCCTATTTTGTGTCCCTAAAGGACAAAATGTATCCATGCATGAAGTGAGGTAGATCAATCGGTTCTAAATAAAATAATCCTTGAAAAGGATACAGAGAAAATAATCATACTAAGAAGGCAATGTGCTATTAGAACCTACGACATAACACTTCATAAAACCTTATGAGAGGTTTAGGTACCTGAAAATAATGAAGTGATGAGATCTCAAAATGCTATGTCACATTGTGAATCGATACGAAATGAAATATCATTAATATGTTTGATACAATATTGGCGCAATATTATGAAAGATTATGAGGATCTGAATTCTACGTTAATTTAAGCATGCTGGCGTGGAAATATTTATCAAGTGACATGAAAGGGTGCATCTTGGTAAGTGAAAACTTATTTGATTTGCACTCCACGCACTTGAAGATGTCACATATGAAATGTTGAATATTGTCACTTGACAAAATATATCTTGCCAATACTACAAGGACTGATATAGTCTTTTTGATTAATTTGTTAGCAAGGTATAGTTTTACTCCTTCTAGGAGATATCGAAATGGGATCAAACACATGATCTTATATTATTCTAAAGATTGCAGTCTCGATCTTATTGATTATGCTGATGCTGGGTATTTATTTAACCCACACAAATCTCGATCTCAAACATGCAATGTGTTCATATATGAGGATACTGTCATATCTTGGAGATATATAAAACAATCTATCTAGCCACTTCATTGAACCATGATGAGATAATAGCTATTCATGAAGCTATCCGAGAATGTGTATGGTTGAGGTTCACACTACATCTCATTCGAGAAAAATGTGATTTGAAATGTGACAATGTATTCATATTTTTATACAGAGATAATGCAACATACATAACACATCTTAAGAGAGGATTCATAAAAGGAGATAGAACGAAGCACATTTTGCCAAAGCTTTTCTACATACATGAGTTACAAAAGAATGGTGATATTAACGTGCAACAAATTTGTTCAAGTGACAATGTGACTGATTTATTCACCAAATCTTCTTCAATTGCAACTTTCAAGAAGATGCTACACAAGATTAGGATGCAAAGGTTCAAGGATGTTCTCACTAAGGGGAGTTGATACACGTTGTACACTTTTTCCCTTATGAGTTTTTGTCCCACTGGATTTTCCTTGTAAGGTTTTTAACGAGGCAACCTATATGCATATTGTTAGAGATGTGTACTTTTTTTCGTTCACTAGATTTTTTTTTCCACTGGATTTTTTCTAGTAAGGTTTTAATGAGGCACATTTTCTATCTAGACATTCAAGGGGGAGTATTTTAAATTTATTTACATTATAGTGAATGTCTATCAAGATCTAGTTGATATCTATCAGGATTTGAAGTATCTGTCTTTTAGTCAGAAACTAAGAGTATTTTTTCCTATAAATAGAGGAGTTTTATTCATTGTATTGTCAAATCTGATAATCTCTCATCCCTCAAGAGAAATAAAGAAGTCTCCATCTTCTCTTTCTATTTATTCTTGTTGTTCTTGCTTTATATTTCATAACAATAGACATGTTTTTCCAGTATAAACTAATTATTTTTTTTAGATGTTTTTACCCCTTTCATCTTAAATTTAAAATTCTACTCATTACTTTATTTATTACCATTTTTTAATACATTGAAAACTATCTCAATATATGAACAAATTAGCATGCTTTGTAATTATACTGGAGGCCTTATTTTTCTCACAACATCACTCCCAGAGGATGATCGTTACATAGGTGCATTTTAGGAGTTTTTTCGCTTGTTTGTTGTTTCGAAGTTTTGTTGCTTGTTTGTATTGGTTTTAGTGAAATCCACATTACTTATCAAAAATTAAAATTTTCCAACACGATGATTATCGAACGCATACATACATAATAAATTAATTGAAATGTTCGAAAAGAATGATTGAACTTATATTATCAGGATGAGATAAAGAAATAGTCTAGTATAAAATAACAACATATAACTAATTATATTTTCGTGCGGCGAAAATTAATTTAAATTAAACTTTATATTTATATATTAAATTTATTTAATTATGTATTTGTATTATATATATCATTTTTTATTTTTTTAATCTTTAATTTAAAATTTTGTGATAATGAAATTTTCATCATCACATTATTTCACCTCTTCTATTCTATATAGATAAATAGCCAAATATAGATATAAATCATAAAATTTATTAATATCTAAATAACTCTTTTTTTTTGTGGGTGGGTGGGTGGGGGGGGGGGGGGCTGAAATAGAATTCTTAATTTAGTATTACACAAAATAAAAAATTATTCAAATTTCTAAAAATAATAATAATATTTTTTATGACTTTAATTATGCGATTTTATTTATAACATAATTTTTCTCATGATAATTCAAATGATTTTTTTTCATTTAAAACCTATTCTATCTATATTTATTAACAAATTCTTAGTTGAACTATATAAAAAGTCATAATAGTTAAAACTTCAATATAATTAAAAAGTTACTTTAAGTTAATCTTACACTTCAATTATATATAAATGATAAGAAAAATACATAAAGATAAAGAAAAGAATATAAAATATTTAAGAGTTTTAAAACTAAAATTTTGCATATTTGAATAATTTTTTAAATATAAATTGAAAATATTTTAATTATAACACAAAAAACTTAAAACGCTTTACGCGTGGCAGACATTGGCAAGTTATAAAAATCATATAATTCGTAAATGTCGACTCTAGTTAATAACAACCCAAGAGAGTCATATGTTGATGTTACAGTGTTATGCCACTGTGTTACACCAATTTGATGATGTAGGAACCATTACTTACACTCTCTCCGTTCGTTTTTACTTGTCATTTCTTAGTAATGAATTTCTATTTTTACTTGTCATTTTTGACATATCAAGAAAATACAACTTTTGTTTTTCTATTTTACTCTTAACATTAATTATTTTTTCTCCAAATTAATTCTAAGACACAATAGTAAGCAATATTTAATAGGGGTGATATGGTAAAATAGTGTCTTTAATTATTTTTTAATGGTGTGCAAGTTAAAATATGACAAGTAGAAGCGAACGATGGGAGTATTTGTTATTAATATATATGACCTTTAATTAAGGAATTTTATAAATTGTTAAAATACATATTTAAATAGGTTTCTTAAAAATATAATTTGAAACTATTTTAATAATGATAGTAAAAATTCAAGACTCTTTATACATGATAGACATTGACACATTATATTTAAGGCTGAATACATATACAAGCCCCCCAGTTTTTTGACTTTTTTCGTCTTGACACCTCAATTAGGCCATGTACTTATTGAGCCCTTTTATCATTCACAAACTGTGTTAATTAAGCACAATTGCTGACATGGCATGACAAGTGTGATACACTCTCCATTAGGAGAGTGAGAAGCTATAATTAACTGAATTTTTTTTTACTTCCTCCGTCCCATTTTATGTGTCGCCATTTGACCGGGCACGGAGTTTAAGAAATAAGGGAAGACTTGGTAAAGTTTACCCAATTATCCTTTATAAAAAAATGTGCCAATATTTTTTTTTAATTAAGTGGGACCAATAAGGGTAAAAGAGTAATTGTGCCTTTAAAAAGTTGCCAAATAAGGAAAGACGACACTTATTTTGGGACGGATTAAAAAAAAAATGATGACACATAATTTGAAACGGAGGGAGTAATATTTTTTCCTCGTAAGTTGAGTAAAATTTCCAACATTGAAATTGAATTTTTGTGGAAAAATTCAACATCAAAAAATGATTTTGGTTATGAAAAATGATGATGGGATGTGTAAAAATAGAGAAAATTAATTATTTTCCGATGAAATGAATGGTGGTTTGAAGTTGGTCCTGTCGACAACTCACCGAAAAATGGGTAAAGGCCATTGCAAGAGATTTGGTGGTGATTTAGTGGTGCTGGAGAGTGGATGATTGTGTTGGAATGGATTTTTCGGCGAAATTTCTGTCGGAAAAATCAGATATCACATTGCAATTTGGACATCAACATTACAATTTTTGATGCCATTATGGAGCTTAATTCCTCAAAAGCAAGAAATATTTTTCTTTCTCTAATGGTTGTTGGGTGTTGTTTTGGTGGAAAATGGAGGAGTGAAGGTGAATTTTAATGGTGGAAGATTAGAGGAAGAAGAAGACAAAAAAATGATTATTTTTTTAAAAAGATTGTTATTGTTGCTTGTTATATATGAGCATGTGTTGTTGTTAGTCTTTTTCTTCCTTTAATGGTTGTTGGGTGTTGTTTTGGTGGAAAAATAAATATTGAAAGTGGGGTTTAATGGTGGAAGAGTAGAGGAAGAAGAAGGTAAAAAAATAAAATTATTTTTCTTTTAAAAAAATTATTTTTTTGATATTTTTCTTTGATGACATGTAATTTTACCATTGGTTATAATTTTCATGTCATGGTAAGTGAATTTTACGCGACAGGTTTAATCTAAAATTGTATGATTTGTGCTTAATTGACATATTTTGTGAATGATAAAAGGGTTCAATACATACATGATCTAGTAGAGGTGTCAATACGAGAAAAGTAAAAAAAATAAGGGCATGTATATGTATTCTTCCTATATTTAGAAAATAAAATGAATACTTAAGTGATGGTTGTAGTTAACAACAACCTAAGTGAGCACGAACACATTAATGTTGTAGTCTTGCACCCCTAGCCGATATGATAATTTGCAAATCTCTACTTAATTTATTATTAATATGACCTCTAATCAAGTAATTTTATTATTTATTATATTTAAATAAATTTAAGTTATATATTAAAATAAGTTTTTAAATATAATTTGAAATATTTCAACAAAGGCAATCAAAACTTAAAGCACTTTAGATATGATATACATCAACACATTATAGAAATTATATTTATAAGTGTCGACCTTAATTAATTACACTAAATATTCTTATATTATCACTTCCTCTAATGTGGCTTCTCTCTAATATTGGGTAAGAGTCATGTCTTTTTTCAATATAATTATTAACTTAAAGAATAAATTCTTTTTGCCACAATGATCCAGATTTTATAATAATACCGTCACACTATGAGTTGATCTCTTTATTGACATATATTAATTATTATTATTTTTAAAAAAATTAAACTACATAATTTGAAAAATTTTCTAAATGTAATTTAAAAATATTTTACAAAAATCAGATTGTTCATGAGTATCGACTCTACTTAACAACAACTCAAGTAAGTCATACATTAGTATTATAGTTTTGCTCTCATATGTTATGCTGATTTGGTCACTTGAGAATCATTACTTATTTTTGTTATTATTATGAACTCTAATTAATAATTTTATAAATTATTATGTTTAAATAAATATTTAAACATAATTTTAAAATATTATAGTAACGATAGTAAAAATTCCAAACACTTTAGACATCATAGGCATCGATACTTTAAATAAATCAAAATAATCATATGATTCATAAGTGTCGATCATATTTATAACAACCCAAGGGAGTCACCTATTAATGTTGAAGTTTTACATATTTATTAATCATCATCTTTTAAAAAATAAATTAAATATTTATTATGAACTCTAATTAATAATTTTTAATTAAAATAGAATTACATTATTGAATGGTTATAGACTCATATTTTCTTGTCTTTTGAATTATATTTTATTAAGTTACTTAATTCTTTAAATATTTACACACATAATTTTATTATGACAGAGACATGTCAAGTTATACTTATGCGAGGGCATCTTTTTACTAATAAAGAATAAGAGTAGATTCTACTTTCAAGCAGTTAATGGTTAATGTGTATAATTTTTCTATACCACTTTTACTCCTCTTATGTCTTTTTTTTTTAAATTATTCTGAAATTGAACCAATATTTTTTATGAGTAATCAATTCTCATTTTTATTTTTATAAAAAACAATTGACGTATGAAAAATTGTGGCATTAAGCATGTTATAGGTGAAAATTAAAAAGAATTGAAAAATTGAATAATTGAAATCAAAGATAGATAAAATTTATCTGCTATTACCTAACATTAATTCTATCACATAAAAATTGGTTTCAATTTTATTAAAACATGAACGTTATTTAACTTGAGAAAATTGAAGGAAAAGTGTGTTTTAAGTCTTGAATGAAGGATTGGTGACATTGACCAACTTAGAGGGTCAAACATCATTAGGAAACTTGATTAAGTTAATTATGGACTTGATTAATATTTTCAAAACTTTCTAATCTTTTCAAAAATACAAATCAACCCAACCCACACCCCTCTTCAATCCAAATCAATCATTCTCTCATCTCTCTCGACAACTTTTCTCAACTCTCTCCCAACTAACAGTTCTGCAAAATTTCTCCCTTCAACCCCCGGCGAATTCTACTTCCGACGATAAATAGTTGAACTTCGAGTTCCTCTCTTCAATTCAAGTCAACCTATCTCTCATCCCACTCTCAACAGTTTCTCTCAACTCTCTCCTAACCAACTATTCTGCAACTTTCTCATTTTAATCCTCGGCCACTTCAATATCCGACTACAAATAGTTGGGCTTTGAGTTCTTTTTAGACTTCAACCTTCAATCGATGTTATAGCCTTGCTCTCCGGCCACAACAGCTTTGAATTCTTCATCGTTTCTTTTCTTCTTTCACGGATAACAATTTATGGCCTTTTTAGTTTTGAAGAAAACGTGGAACTTGAGCCAACTCTCTTATAATATTGATTAACAATTTCAATATTTATTGCATTAATTTGAAATGCGGTCTGAATAAAACCTTAATTTCTAGTATTTTTTCTCTTCTTTTTTTGAAGTGAATTATGATATTTTGTTGTTTGTTGCATTTTTTTGAAGTTTGATTTTTATTGTTTGTATTTATAAAAACAAAACAATAATTTGAGTTGATTTGTTCTATTCTTGTTCTTAGTAAAAATGGTGAAATTGCTATTTTTTTGTTGAACAAAATCGTGCTACTATTTTTTGTTTCCTCCAACAGATTACCCATCTGGTGCAATATATTAACTATCTGATGCAACAGATTTATCATATAATACAACAAATCAACCATCTGATGCACCAGAGAAATCATTAAATTATAATTCTGATGCAACAGATTAATTATCTGATGCAACATATTAACTATCTGATGCAACAGATTAACCCTATGTTGCAACAGATTAAGCATCGGATAAAAAATCTGATGCAACTAGTTAACCATTTGATGCAATGGAAGAACCATCAGACTAATGATTTGATGCAATCGATGAACCTCCCGTTGGATAAAATCCTATCAACTCTTCCAACAGGAAATGTCCAAGACTTGATTTTTCCAACTGATCATTCATGTAACATGATAGACGGCCTTATATTGGAATAAATCTAAACAATATTGACCGTTGATAACTATTCCAACAGATCACTCATGTGTTACAACAGATGTGTGACCTGCTGCACAGACCATTCATCTTTCTCAATAGATGAGTGATATATTTTCTATTGTCACAACAGATAACTCTGCCGTTGCTGCAGGTTAGTTAACTGCTCTGACAGATCACTTATATGTTGCAACAGATGTGTGATCTGTTGCACAAACTATTCATCTTTCTCAATAGATGAGTGATATATTTTGTATTGTCATAGATTACTTAGCCATTTCTACGTGTTATTTAACTGTTCCAACAGATCATTCATATGTTGCAACAAATGATGTCACAATAGATGTGTGATCTATTGCACAGATTATTCATCTTTCTCAACAGATAAGTGATATGTTTTATATTATTGTAATAAATTACTCAGCCGTTGCTATAGGTTATTTAACTGTTCCAATAGATTACTTACATGTTGCAATAGATGATGTTGCAAAAGATGTATGATCTGCTGCACAGACCATTTATTTTTCTCAACAGATGAGTGATTTGTTTTGTATTGTCATAACAGATTACTCATCCATTGTAACAGGTTATTTAACTGTCTCAATAGATCACTTATATATCACAACAATGTGTGATCTGTTGCACAGACCATTTATCTGTCTTAAAAGATGAGTGATATATTTTGTAATCCACTGCAACAAGTTGGTTATATGCTGCAACAAATATACTACTTGGTGTAACAGATCGGTGATCTATTGTAACTGTTATTTTACTATTTTGCTTGTTTGATTTACTGTTATCCCTTTTTAATGATGCATTAATCAACTATATTATATTTTTTATGTTCCTATTAATTTTACATAATATGGTTCCCAAAAGAACAGAAACTGAATCAAGTCTAAGTAAAGGAACAAGTGAAGCAGCTAGGCTACATCCACCATTCTATGAGCTTGCTTTACAAGCGTTATCTCAATCAGGAGCAGAATATAATGAACACAGGGATGAAGAATATTTCAAAAGAGATAATGCAAATGCTAATAGCCCTTCCACAGAAGACTTGGTCAAAGCCTTTAACATTGATCGTTATCTTGTGAGAATGCAGTGCGATGGTGCCATAGAGTTAACGAGTGATTTCGTGGTTAAGTCAGCCATGGAAAAATCTTTCGATGCCTTCAGAAAAATACTTTGAGAACAAAAATTGGATGCTTATTTTAGGGACAACTGCTTTGGAAAATATCTTGATTTGTCGGAGGACAACAATGCTCGTTTCTAAATGAAAATAGTATATGAATTTATCAAGCGTAGGTTTATGTATGAAAACAAAGATAAGATGGATGAGGTATGAATAAATTACTGTGGCATGCTTGTTTGTTTTGGTTGGAAGGAGTTTGTCATAGTTACTAGACTAAAATGTTATCCTCTTTCTCAAGTTATACCTATTCTAACCCAAAAACGCACCCCGCACACCCCAAAAAGGCAAAGGCAAGTCGTATGATCGTGATGACCTGGTGTCCATTGTTAGTCCAAACTTCAAAAATAAAAATTTGATAGAAGCGTTGAAAGGTAAAGGACTTTCAAAGAAGCACAAACAGTCATTATGGTTGGTTTGGTCTGTACACAATATTCTTTGGGCGAGAGGTGTTAACAACAACATAAGCCTCGGTTTAATAAAGCTCTTCGAGGATCTTGAGGCATTTAACAGCTATCCTTGGGGTTATGAAAGCTTCAAAATGACTGTCAAATATTTGTTCACTCGTTAGCGCCAAAGACAATCAACTTATATGGCTTCCCACGAGCTTTCATGGTAAATGTTTCTTCTATTATGATATCATTTATTTTTTTACTCAATAATGATTTTGATTTATTGACGTTATTTTATAGGCTTGAGCGTTTGAAGCCATTCCTTATTTGTGACAACAAGTGAACTACCAGGAAGGAGTTTCCTGTCCAAGAATCTTGAGATGATTGTCGGCCAAAACTGATAAAAATGTAAAATTTATTGATTTTTTCAACCCCCCGAAGGATGCAGTAAGTATAATTAATGATTTTTTTGAATGATCTAATCATCATTCTAATATATGTAATGATTTATATTAGATTGTGTATCTGTCGCTAGTTTTGACCAATCGAGAGTTGAAGATGCCATTTTTTCTTACTTTACGGTTTGTGCAAACTTTATCGGACCCTAAGGTCATTGACAAAATAAAAATAGAATTGTTTGGAGCAACAACCATTATAAGAAAATAATTTTGGAGGGTGGGCATGTTGTTGTTGATGGTCTTAGTGGTGATGGAGCTGTTGGTGGTGGTAGTGGTGCTGCTGTTGATGCTAATGATGCTCCTCTTATAGTATTTAAAGCAAAAATATTATGAGTATGATCATACTGGTTGTACAGATTTTGCCTCTCCCAAAGAATGTTCTGCATGCAAATGTCAAGACTGCAGGGCGAAACATGATGTAGTGATTAATTCTATTAATGCATTAACTGCTTCTGTAAAGGAATTGACATCTAAAAGGGGTCTCATTCCATCAAAAAGGATTTTATTTCCATCCGCTCTATTAGAGATTAGGGCTAAAATAAGACGGAGAGTGATTTCCAGGGCATTATCAAGCATCCAAAAAAATAAAATTGTAACTCCTCTGTCTATGTGTTGCACTGAGCAATGTACAATGTCCAAAGAAGAGTAGCACAAGCTGAAGAAGGTGAATATATATGTCTTCCAACTGACAAAACAAATAGACACATATCTGTTTCTACAGATGACACATCTGCTGAAAATTATTTAACAGATTTATACATCTGTTACAACAATTGACTAACTTGTTACACCAAATAAAGTATCTATTGTGACATATATGTCGTCTATTTTTACAAATCAAATAGCTCTTCGTACCACTTTTATTTGTACCAACAGACGACCTATTTCCTGCAACAGATGATTCATATGTTGCAACGGATGGTTCATCCGTTGGAAATTATCATACAGGGTCTTCCTCATGTAGAAATTTGTCCCAACAGTTAATTCATTATTGCAACAGAAATATACT
Organism: Capsicum annuum; assembly: GCF_002878395.1. Lineage (NCBI taxonomy): Eukaryota > Viridiplantae > Streptophyta > Magnoliopsida > Solanales > Solanaceae > Capsicum > Capsicum annuum. The sequence continues at coordinate 176,906,506 of NC_061119.1, forward strand.
CTATTTGGGATAATTTAAAACAGGAGGAAGACCTGTTTGATTTGCTAGAAGAGATGAGTTATCCTTTTTTATTTTGTTGTATCTCCGTGATTAGCATTGACCAATTTTGGATTTCCAGGTGGATGTAGAAGAAGCTACTGCTAAACATCATTGATAATATGCTACTCTTTTTATGGAAATATAGAGAATAGAAAGTGCAAAAACCGTACATAAGCGACAATAAAGATCCCGGACGAGCAAAGCCAAATTCTATAACATCGGATGAAGAACAACTTTTCCATACTGAGTAGATCTTTATAGCTTGATCCTGCCAAAGTAATCCTTGGCATCATACTTAAATTGTTGTTGATGTATTTGTTGAGATTTGTACCCATAATAATTTTTTTACATTTCATTTATTTGTTGACTAATTTCAGCTAATTTTTGAAGGCTTCAATTTATTTTATTTTGTCTATGAATTTTATTTATTCCTTAGATGTGAACTTATCAATTGAAAAGGAATACTAGATTCAAATATTGCAACAGATAATGTATCTATTGCAACAAGCGACACATCTATTGGAAAAATCAAACAGATTTAGACATATGTTCAACAGGTAGGTAATCTGTTGAAATTTATCAAATAGGTCTTCCCACTGTTGTAACAGATGGACTTAGATAGAAACATTGAGATAATGCAATAGATGACCAACCTATTGCAACATATAAACTATATGTCAGAACAGGTAGAATAATTGTTATAACGAATGGAGAATCTGTTGCATTATAAAAATTTAACTTTCGTTGGACATAAAAAATTGCTACTACGTGTAAAAAGGTTAAAGTGAATTGAAATAAAAAAGGCGGAACCCATCAACGGTGTTCAGTTCAAACACCTAAAATAAAATAGGCATCAAGTAGACAGTGTTCATTTTAAACACGTAAAATAAAATAGGCATCAAATGTGTCAGTTTGGCATATTTTGCCGACTTGCCGTCACTTGACCCCCAACGGTCATTCCCCCTGTTGTCTTATATATTCATCTTCCTCCTAAAATTTAACCCTAAATTTCTAAATCTTCTTCTTCATCGTTATCTTCTTTTATCTATCCAGATTCTTCAAATTATTTCTTTTATTTTTTCCAACCGAGTTTGACAATGTTGAGCGCATCTTCCACTATTTTTTGTGATAAAGATTTTCGATATTGTAAGTCTGGTCATGAAGCTTTGTTAAAGACTTCTTGAACTCAACAAAATTCGTGTCGTAGGTTTTTTACCTATAAGATTTCAAAGGTAATATTTTTTTATTTAATTAGTTGATTAATTATTGACTTGTAATTATTTTGTAATTGTGTTCTTTTTTTTTATAGAAATTGGGTGGATGCGATTACTTTGATTGGTATAAAGAACGACACCCTTCACAAGCAAATCGTGTAATCTGGGGTTTGTTAAACAAAGTCAAGGCTTCTGAAGAGAAATAAAATTGAGCAAGAAGATACTACATTATTGTCGTTATTGCTACTGGTTTGGTGTTATTGGGCTCATGGATATTCAAATCTAATTGCTGAAATTTTCATTGTGGTGTGTGTATTTGCTACTGGTTTTGTGTTGTCGAGCACATGGATTTTAAAGCGTAACTGTTGGAAAATATCAAAAAGATTTAAGCATATGTTGTAAAATTTAGGTCATCTGTTGGAAATTATCAAACAGATCTTCCTACTGTTGCAACAGATTAGACTTAGATTATTAGATTATTCATAGAAATAACATCGACGTAATGCAACAGATGACCAACCTATTGCAACAGATAAACTATCTGCCAGAACAGATTATATATATTTTACAATAGATTGACAATCTATTACATTATAAAAAACTCAACTTTCATCAGAAAAAATTATTGCCACTACATACATGTAATAAAGTGAAGGTGACTTGAAATTAAAAATTGCTATTTCACAGGCTCTTCGATATACACAAGCTTCAAGCGTCCAGTTAGTACCCTATAAGCCCAGACCTCTTGCAGGTTTGCCACAACGTTGTCACACAAAAAATTCATTGGCTCAGCCATTTTTGTGTTGATCAGCAAACATTCGATGTGTGCAAGAGTGTGCGAGCCGCTCGCTTTAGCGGCATCATCTTTTGGAAGGATCATTCCCTTGTTTCGACCTTTAAAATCCTATGATTTCTTCATCAACTCTTCCTTTGACAAATGATTCATCAGTTTACTCTTCCTCAACAAGATAGGCAACAACACCATCAGTGGCTCCATGAGGAGAAGAAGATCGAAATCGTCGACGAGAGGTATGTTGGAGTCATAAACATTGATCTTTTCCTCCTTGAGTAGTATCTTAATAACCCAATAATGCATGCCGTTCTCGCTAATGACTGCAAGAATCTTCTTTGCCTTGGTCCAGCTTTTGCCATGTGGATTTGACCTCTCCCCTCTAACATATTTTATCATTTATTCTTCATCCAAGACCAACGTAGGAACTAGAAAATCAAGTCCCACGCCAAAGGATAATGCTTCCCCATTGAGTTGATCGTATCTGTCCTTGAGCTTCTTGCAGAAGTCGAGGTTCATTATCCTATCGGCAGTGTCACTAGCTTCCCGGTACGTTAATTGTTTTTTCCTCATAAGGTAGAGAATTATGTCAACATGTTGTGATATAAAAAGTCAATTTTTAAATAGGTTAGTAATTTTAAAGATGCAACGGATGGTCCATCTATTGTATAGGGTTCTTTGAATTAATAATCCAACGCAAATTATGCAATAGATAGATAATAAGTTGCAACAGAACCAAAACCAGTTGCACCAGTATACCCAGCTATTGCAACAGATGTGAAATTTGTTGCAGAGCTTCTTCTTTATGGGGTATATTAGAAGGTCTAGGTTAGGAAAAGTAAACTTGTCTTGTCCTCGTACGGCATGCGCATAGTCTGCAGGCCTGGGGTAATCTGGTGCGCCTGGCTTGGCATTCTTGGCATGTCGCAGATCCCTCTTCTCTTTGGCACCAAGTTCTGCATATTTGTCCACCTTCTTGACTGGCCCCTGAACTTCAATAGCTTTTGAAAAGGGAGGAATTGCTATTTCGGGTAATCCATTAACTGCTTTTGGAGGGGAGAAATGGCTTCAAATGCCCAAGCCTAAAAATGTAAACAGGAAACAAGCACAAAAAAAGTCATAATAACTATATTCAATATAAATTAATGGATGAGTAAAATTAGTGATTAATTTTCTTTAAAAGCCCAACGAAAACCGTATAATGTGGTCATCCCTGAGGATAGCTTTGTCAATAAATATTGGACAGTCAAGTAGAAGCTGTTATATCCCTGAGATAATGATTGAATTTATAAAAATCCTCAGCACGCGCTAACAAATCATCTTCTATGAACTTGTTGACGTCTTTTTCCAATATAACCTAATGGGCAAACCAAACCAAGCACAATTGCTCCCTGTACTGCTCTGGTATGGTTTTATCCTCGAGATCTGTCAATAAATCCGTTGCTTTGTAGCTACGTTGAGAAATGTCAAACAACCCATCTATGGTTTTATGTTTTGCGGGGTGGTGGTTCTTCTGGACGATGGCATCTCAAGCTCGTCACTATGGCAAACTCTTGCAAGCCAAAACAAACAGGCATGCCACAGTAGTTGATCCAAATTTCATCCATCTTCTTTTTCCCCCTCATCCGGATCTTTATCATCCCCCACATACTTGATCCTGCGCTTGAGAAGACCATATACCATTGTCATAGGGAAACAAATACGGGCAGAGGGGTCCTCAGGCAGCTCAAGAAAGCGTCCAAAGAAGCTCTTTTTAAAAAGTCCGCCTATGTTTTCGTTCTTCATAATTTTCATAAAATGTTCAAAATTTTCCCCCATCTGACATTTAGTACAATTTGACCAGTTAGTTGTTTTGCTTCTGGGTCATTTATCGGCATCGCAACTTGAAACCGTTCAATACTAAAAGTTTTGACAGGATCATCCTGGGATGTCGATATTAATTCATGCCCCATTAGTGATCCATCATCATCATGTTGATGATCATTCTCTTTTTCTTTCTCACTCTCCAATTCCTCCTCTTTCCCACTTTTATTTTCTTCATCACCATATACAGACCCTTGTCCACCTCCTCAACATTGTTTTCACGTCTCTCCTCAGCTTCACTTTTTCCTGACTAAGATTGTTCAGGAAGCTCCTCCGAATCCCTCTGTATTGTAGCCTATTTTTTGGTGGTCAGACATTGATCCACTTTCACTTTTTTTTCTTTTGGGAGACATGTTTTCCCTACAAACAACAGAAAAACAAAAATTACATTACAATTGATGTATGCATACATTTTAAAAAATACATTACAAACACCACGAATACCGACACATCAACAACCACCACCACAAACACTACCAACCAATGCCACAAACAAACACCATGAATACAGCCACCATGGACAACCACCACAAATACCACCAACTAATGCCACCACCAATGCCACTATGGCGACCACAAACACCACCACCACCGTCACCACCACAAACACCATCCAATAATACCACGATAATCAATGGAACACTGCGATGAAAACTAGGAATTTCTCGAGTTCTTCCTACGATTTTACCATCAAAACTCAAAATTATAAACCCATTCTCGAAGATAATATAACTAAAAGTTTTATTTTTCATCATTAACTTAAAAACCCTTATTTTTTAGAAAAAAATAACAAATATAGAAATCTTCTCGAACTCTGTTGCCTATGAAGACAAAGAAAATAACTGATACAAGCAAGAATAAAGTCAAAAATAACGCCTATGTGGTAAAAAATGAGAAGAAAAACAATCTGTTGTGGAGAGTTGAGCAAATTTGTTGAGTAGTTGTTGTCTGTATTGTATTGATGAGTGAGAATGAGAGAGAAAGAGAGAGAGAGCTCAAGATTTGAAATGATAAAACATTTTGTATGAGTTGATTTGTATTTTGAAAAAGAATGATAAGTTTTGAAAATGTTAATTTGGTCCGAATTGAACTTAATTATTTTTAAAATCATAAAATATATGCGTAATTTTTAACCCTCTCATCATGCACTTGCCAAAAGGGTAACTCAATTAAAATTATATAAAAATAATTGAAGTTGTAGTTGACCGAGTACTCTAGTTGACCCTATGAACTCACCCCTGGTCCTAGATTAATCAATTTAAGTATGGTTAGTCTAACATATGAACTCAATTGAAATTGTATAAAAACAAATGTTTAACATATTACATCAAATTTTGCATTTATTGTAAATTATCAATCAGATTAGCTAACAACAGATTATGAATCTGTTATAAATTATCAAACAGATTAAGTCATTTGTTGCGATAGATTACCCATCTGTTGTAAATTATCAAATGGATTATCATATATTGCAACAGATTACCCATATGTTGTAAATTATTAAATAGGCGCTGCCATCTATTGTGGCTGACCCTATGATAACTGACCCCTTGTCCTAGATTAATCAATAGTTGACCCTAGGAGAACTCACCCCTAGTCCCAGATTATTTAATTAAGGTATTATTACCCTGTCCTAGATTAATCAATTAAGGTATTAGTTGAACATATGATATAGTAAGAATTTGTTTGGCTCAGAGTTATAGATCGACGACTCTGGTCGGGAGAAACGTAGTACCGTCTCATCATGCAATTGCCAGAATACTCAATTAAAGTTGTAGTTGACCCTATGAGAAATCACCCCTAGTCCTAGATTATTCAATTAAGATATTAGTACCCTAGTCCTAAATTAATCAATTAAGGTATTACTCTAACATATGAGGTAGTAAGAATTGGTTCGTTTTAGAGTGATCAATCGATGACTCTGGTCAGGACGAATGCAATACCGTCTCATCATGAAATTGCCAAAAGACTCAATTAAAGTTGTAGTTGACCCTATGAGAACTCACATTCAATTAAGGTATCAGTTTAATATATGAACTCAATTAAAATTATATATAAACAAATGTTCAACTTGTTACAACAGATGTCTTTCCTGTTGGATTAAATCAAACAGATTAGGTAATCTGTTGCAACATATTACGCATCTGTTGTAAACTATCAAATAAATTCAGTCATTTGTTGCAACATATCACGAATCTATTATAAAATATCAAACAGATTAAGTCATCTATTATGATAGATTATCCATCTGTTGTAAATTATCAAATGGATTAAGTCATATGTCGCAATAGATTACCCATCTCTTGTAAATTATCAAATAGGCGTTGTCATCTATTGTAGTTGACATTATGAGAACTCACCCCTAGTCCTAGAGTAATCAATTAAGGTATTAGTTGAACATATGAGGTAGTAAGAATCGGTTCGGCTCAAAGTGATCTATCGACGACTCTGGTTGGGAGGAACGCAGTACCGTCTCATCATGCAATTGCCAAAAACTCAATTAAAGTTGTAGTTGACCCTATGAGAACTCACCCCTAGTCCTAGATTATTCAATTAAGGTATTAGTTGAACATATGAGGTAGTAAGAATCGGTTCGGCTCAGAGTGATTGATCGACGACTTTGGTCGAGAGGAACACAATATCGTCTCATCATACAATTGCCAAAAAACTCAATTGAAGTTGTAGTTGACCCTCATTCATTCATCCCTAGTTCCACCTAGATCGATGTAGGTACTATTATTAATCTTAACATTAAGTTAATGAGAACTCATTTCAACTCAGAGTGATCGATCGACGACTCAGGTCGGGATGAACGCAATACTAACTCCATGCAAATGGAACGACTCAATTGTATTTGTAGTTGACCTTGTGAGCTCATTCATTCATCCCTCATTCCACCTAGATCAATGTAGGTACTATTATTAATCTTAACATTAAGTTAATGAGAACTTATTTCAACTTAGAGTGATCAATCGACGACTCGGGTATGGATGAATGCAATACTGCAAAGACTCAGTTGGATTTATTATTGACCCTGTGAGCTCATTTATTCATCCCTAGTTCCACCTAAATCAATTGCAATGAAATCTATTGTAACAAACGACTGAGCTGTTGGAAAATTTCAAACAGATAATAATATTTGTAGCAACAGATGACAAATCTGATTTAATTATCAAATAGACATTTGCATCTGTTGTGATGGATGACTGAGTTGTTGGACATTTTCAAACAGATACTGATATCTGTTGTAACAGAAGACATTTTTTATTTAGTTATCAAATGAACATTTCCATCTATTGTCACAGATGACTGAGCTATTGAGATTTTTCAAATAGATATTTATATTTATTGCAACAAATGACATATCTATTTGAAAATCTTTTTTTTCTTTTAATTTTAAAGCAAACTTCTGTCTGAGTAGATAAAGTAGTACTACTGAAGGCGGTAAAAAATATTTCTTGAATAACTCAAAAATCTCATTGAGTAGTCTTGTCTTTTCTTTTCAATGTCATCCTTTTTCTTCCTCGTGCTTCTCAATTATTAATGAATATTGAAACCCCTAATACTTCTTCCATTTCATATTATATTAGTTGGTCCCTATTGACTTGACACACCCATTAAGAAAATATTAATTAGGAGTTTATTTTACCAAATTAGCCTTATTAATTATGCTTTGAAAATATAAATTTGAATAAATACACTTTGTTTAGTCATTTAATATTAAGGGTAGTATATCTAGAAATTAGAATTAAGAAATTAGAATTATCTCATCTCTCCTTCAGCCCTAAATTTATTTTATTCGTCTCTCATCTTTTTCTTTCTATCCTCTTTAGGGTTATCACAATCTTTTTTTTCTCTCCTCTTTCTTATAAATTTCCTTTCGGATCTAAACCGGTCTATATCTTAGATTCCTCGACTGAAATTGCTGTTTTGATTCCCTTTTGACATTAAGGTATGATTCACTATTGCTCTTTCATTCTCGTCTTTTTCTTTGCAAGTTATTTACATCTTTTTTTTATTTAATTACCATTTACCCATATCATATTTATTTAAAAATTTTGAAGGAACTTTTAATTGTTGAATAAATGAACCGAGAATTTTTATTACAAGATGCAAAAAAAAGTCATTTGTTGGGAGAAGTTTAAAAGTCTTGTTGGCAGTATTAATTTTTTTATGTATTTTATTTGTTTCTTTATTATTGATGTTGTTATTGATGTTGTTGGTGGGATTGACGTTGTTGAAACTTGTGGTGTGGTGTTGTTGACAGTGGTGGATCTAGGTTTTTTTAGACAGTGGGTGATTCTTAGATTAAAAATAGTGGAGTCCGAACAATCAACACAAGGAATAAGGGAAAAAAATAAAAGAAAGTTTAAAGTGAATAAGGAGAGAAGAGTTGGTTACCAAAATTAAAAAAATATGTGCTGAGTCGGAATTGAACTCAAGACCAAAAGAAATAAATAGCCTTAAGCACCCATAAACAACCACTAGGCTAACCAAACAACTTTTACTATGGGTGATCACTGATTAGATTATATACGTTTTTTTCTTAATTTCCATATACATATATAAAGTTCGATACGAGTTCAGTCTGTGTTCGCGCACCCGGAGGATTCCATGTAGGTCCGCCCCTGGTTGTTGATGGTGTTGGAATATAGGATGTATGCTTCTTTGTTTTGATGATGTTGTTGGAACAAATATTGTTGTTTTCTTTGGTGTTGATGTTTTTTATTTATTATTTATAGTTTATGCTGTTGTTGATGTTGCAACAGACGGAGCAACTGTTGGAACAAATCAAACCACCAGCAAGGTTGGTATGTATTCTAACAGACTTCACATTTGTTGCATCAGACTCCACATCTGACATAACAGACTCCACATCTGATGCAACAGACTCCACATCTGATGCAAAAGACTCTACATTTATTGCAACAGATGGATAATGTTCTTTCTGTGACATTAATTTTTTCCTTATTCTTTGTAGATATATAAGGAACTGAAAGTTGATCAAGTTTTGCTTGACCATCACAAGAGGATGCAGTAAAGATAAGTTCGGAGGAATAAGCTGGATGCAGATGGAATCACTTCATATGTGAGAGGTATGTATTACTGATAATGTTATCGTAGAAACACACATAAAGTACACTGATTTTGTGAATGCTATTTTTATTGATTAGTCATAGCTCATTCAAACAAGATATTTACAATTTTACAGATAAGTTTGGTAGGTTCGAACTGATAAGGCCGAGGGACCATGAATATGATTTTGATACCTTGTTAAGATTTAATGTCGGATGTTGCTCATGTTTATTTGTCATGCCTTTTATAGAATTTTGTTGTGGCAAGCATTTTCTGCTTACGGTGTCAACTTTTGCATGATGGATATGTTGTCCTCTATATGGGAGAAGAATGATCAATCTTGCCCCTCCTTGCTTATCTTGGGCATGCAACTGTGAAGAGTGCAAGGCAAAACATGATGGAGTAATTAATATTGTTAATGCATTAACTGTTGATGTAAAGGAATTGATATCTAACAGTAGTGTTAGAATTTCAGTTTCATTCACTCCATTAGAGATTAAGTCTAAGAGGAGAAAGAAAGCAATTTCTAAGGCATTATCAAGTATCCGAAAAAATAAAAATTTTGAATTTGGAAAAAGTGAGAAGATAAAAAGGGGAGGAATAGAAAGGAAAAACTGAATGCTAGATTTAGTTCATCTTGTGTCGTTACGTAGAGATACTCCATCTAATTTTGAGTATTTTTTCTTTTCAGGATGGCGAGGAAGGCAAAATCTCCTCATCATTAGCTAATACTGGAAACAAGATATCTGATGTTATGAACCACCTGACTGCCCTATAAAGTTTGATAACCCATAAGAAGTCTTTGCTCGAGTTAGTCAATAGATTAAACAATCTCAATCACTTGGTTTTTCTGCTGATCAATCTTCTCCCGTAGAAGACAAGATATCAATAGAACTGCTTGACACAGCCAAAACTGATATCGAGAGATTACTGATTATGTCTTCTCAAGACTTACTTCTACCAGAAAACTATTCTGCATTGAGTGCTGCACTATCCATATATGCTGCAACACCAGATTTATCAGCCGAGAGAGCGCTTGCCTTGGAAAAACTCAAAGAGAACCTTCCATACTTTTTCTTGACCTTGTGTAGAGCTAATAAGGACCAAGATGAGTGTTATAAGAAAACTGCCAAGAAAGAAAGCGGTCCTCGTTGACAAACTCACAAAAGATCAAGAGCTCTATACTGAGCTTAACGACCACAATGACAAAATGATTGAATCGGAAGTGGTGACTTGACTTAGTCAAATAAAAAACCATGACTGTTCATATCCCTTAATTAAATAAAATTGGTGACTTTTTGAATATGTAAATTAAAAAAAAATGGATCTAAATACAACATTTTATCTTTTTATTGTATTTTGGAAAGAGACAGATTGATAATCTGTTGCAAAATATATTCCACCTGTCAGATAATTTACAATATATTGGCAATCTGTTGCAACAAATGGATATGTTAGTTTGCTTTTCCATCAGCTGTGGTGTTTGTTGCAACTTGCTAGTCATCTGTTTATTCAATTTCATCGAGAGCAATAGATTTTTCTAAACACTTCTTGGCCAAACTCAATTTTCGCTCTTGGATTGCTTCTATTTTTTTCTTTGCATCCTTCAAGCTGGCCTCCAAATTCAATTTTCGCCTCCAATTTAACTTTAAATATGATATATTTATGACATAAAAGTATTCTATCTTTAAAATTTAGTACACAAAAATTATTTTATTTATTTGCTTAAAAGGTGTTTACAAAATTTACTATTCAAGTACATATATTGGTGCAAAAAATAATCAAATACTTCAATATTAACAATATTAAATTAAAATTATAAGCAAGTGTAATATTGTATACCCCAGCAAGTTGTGTTAAGAAGTAAAACATTAAAGATGTTTCTAATATTATTCTGAATCTATAATATATTAAAAGTGTGAAAAGTCTTCCAAATATTGTTTGAATTTTTTGTCCTTCATTAAAAGTCTTTGTTTTAGACAAAATCATTTTTTTACTATTTTTTTCTAATATTTAAGAGTTGAAAATTAATTAAATATATTTATGATAAAACATTTCCTTATATAGAAGTCATCAGAATTAATGACAACTAATATTAGTTTAAGAATTCTAAATCAACTAAATTTGATTTTCAAAAGATTTGAAAAAACTAGAAATAAATATAAAAGCGTCAAAATAAGAAAAAAATTAAGAAGTACTAAAATTTTAAAAGTTTTATGTACACAATAAGAATAAAATCAATGATTTTGTAAAGATTTGACTTTAAAAATAAGAAAATATTTTAAATATAGAAAAAAAAAGAATTATACCACAAATATGGTTAAAATTGATGCATTTCTTTTACCCTTTGATAACAAGGGAAAAGGTACTGCGTTGAAAATGCAAAAGTGATGATCTATCAATCATTTGGAACTTCTGGTAGTAAAATAACTATGTGTCTATACTAAAATATTTGTTTATATTTACACTATTATATTAATGTATGAAGGATCTTTGAAAAATGATTTGAATCTCTTACACTTTATTAGAAATCCCGCAATACATAAAACTATAAAACTATATTTTAAATAAGCAAATGTTATATGTGCAAGACATGTACAGTAACACTAGTATAATTAATTTGTTTTGGACCTCTGTTATATTTTCGATATGATTTAGCAACATACAGATTAAATTTACTTGTTAATTAACTTGATATCATCCATTTTATTTCTTTTTATGTCTTAGTATTTACTTCTTGTAATTTTATGTAATTGCTCGTATTTTTATTTGCATATCTTTTATTCATTTAGCAAAACTGATTAACTGCATTACTATTTTAATTTTTGAATTAAATAAGAATTACATTGTTGAATGAGGTTATAGACTCATATCTCCTTGTCTTTTGAATTATATTTAATTAATTTACGTGAATTTATTGAATAATATGTATTAATTATTTTTAAAATTAGTTACAAATGTTAGAAGATAATCTAATGTTTTGTTTGTAAAATTCAACAAACAGAATACTCGAATATAATAATATTGTTTGAAAGGATAATTTTTCAAGGACCATATTTGCATTAGAATAAGGATAAAATCTAAATAATAGCTTAAAAAGGATATTTGAATAAATCGGCCCTTTGATTTTTTACTTGGTATACCAAGTTGGAAAAATCTCTTGCGTTTAGAAAATTTTCAAATGACATTTATTCTGTCCATAATAATAAATAATAAATGTACCTTAAATTTATTTCTTATTCTTGTATAAATAAATTTTAGTTGTTCAATAAGTTTAGGGAATAAGAAAAAGTTACTATATTTATTAAGAAAATTTGGAGGGAATTTATTTGAGAAAATATGATAAAATTTAAAACAAGGCTATGAAAGTCTTTTCACAATTGTGGCTAAATTTGGGCCAAAAAATTGTGGCCATTTAGCATTTCCCAAATAAAAAAATTTGATTCAAAAAGAAATGGATGGAAAAGTTTAATGAGAGATGATTTTGTCAAGTTCTAAAAACTTGAAGGATTGTTTAGGTTTTGTGAGATATTTTACGAATGTAATGGAAGTTTAGTTGATACAGTAAGGATGATTTTGGTAAAAAAAAAAAACATTTTGGAAAATTGTATTTTATTACACAGTGAAACAATTGTTTTTACTACATCCACATCATACATACAAGGAAACCGAGAACAACAAAGATCATCACCATGTGAGACTATTACATAGTCGCAGTAAAGTAAAGTACCATGATGTCGTTTGAAATTCAAATAAAATCGATAGAAATCCCCAGCAGAACTACATCCTCCATTTTCTTTACATCTTAGAAGGTATTTCATTGCCTGATAGGTTTTGAACCAACACATATTAGGAAACACACATACATACCCATTAAGTTTTTATGAGATTTCTATTAGAATTTCTCGATCCTAAAGACTTGCAACAATAAAAGAAAGTAGTATATTGATCCACTCATATTTATAACTTATCAAAATCTTCTAATTTAACCAAAAAGAATTGTGCAGAGCATGTGCTTACTCGTTGAATACTAAAATAAATTTTGCATAAGTAACTGATTTGTTATATTCTGATATGTATGATGTACATAATAGATGAGATTTATTTTATGAGCAAATAATGAATATTTTACTAAATATTGGTGATGTGATGTGATAATTGAGATTTATTTTATTAACTTTATGTGTGACCCAATTAATGTAAAAGTCATGATTAATATTTAATGAAGAAGAAATGTCACTTGTTAGATCAGTTACTTTGGAAGAACCAAATTAAGAATCGACCATTTGTAGGGGTGCGCGGATTTAATAGGTATAATAGATTTAGTAGGTTTCTAGTGAATCTATTTTTATTAGTGCGTGGATATTTTTTAAATTTTGTTTCAATATCTTTTAATAATTTACTTTTTTCGTAAGATATATTCATTAATTATTTTATCCTGTAGTAATTGCAGAGTTACAAATTTCTGTATAATAATTTATCCTATCTGTGCTATAATGTATATCTAATTCTAGATTTTCAATGTTATTTATTATCTTGTGTTGTTCTTCTCGTAGTGAGTTTTTTAAATTATATAAACTATCACATGTACTTTTATCTAAATTTTCTAAGGTTTTTTCTATCCATACTAATTTTTCTTTTAGGTTTTCCATTATTTTTCTAATTCGGTTTCTATAATTAATTTCATTATTTAGATTTTCTTGATTTTCTCTAGTTTTTCTAATGTATTCTAACATTTTTTAATCTAAATAATATCCTTCTGGGTAAATTTCTTCATATAACTGTTCTAGACAATTTGTAGTTTCAATTTCGTAATCTATTACTTTTTCTAATATTATTTTCTTAATATCTATAATTTCTATGTTTTTAAGTATATATAAGATTAAAATTTTAAGATAATCTAAATGATCTATTTTCTAAAATTGGTATTTTGTAGTTCTTTGTTTTAGCCTTAGTAGTTTTTGCATATTTTTATTAAGAAATTTTATATCTTTATTTTTCATGTATTTATCTATATTTATTTTATCTGTTTTTCTAGTAACTGTATGGTTTTTTTTTTTTATATCTTTTTCTAAAAATTCTATGTAACTTATCATCGTAAGTATTTATAAGAGTAGTTAGGTAGATGTGGTATATAATTTACTCTTGTCATGTAGTATTTACCAAAAGCTTTTTCTAATATGATCTTTCTTATATCTGCTACTTTTATATTTCTAAGTGCATACAAAATAAGTATTTTGAATTTATCTACCATCACATCAGATAAATTATCATTCATTTTCATAAAATTGCTTTTTTTAAAATATTCCCTTCAACCATGTACATAACAAAATATGGTCATCTTAGCTTACTATATACTAGATTATTCTTAAATAATATGTTCTTCCGTCACTATTAACATGGTAGTCCGGATACTTTTTCCCTTAAATAACGCCTCTACTCTGGTTACTCCCCGCCACGGCTTCTTGCCTCATTGGTTTCACCTTTAGTATGACATAGTCCTTAGGGATTTTTCTCCGTTTCCTCTTTGTTAATAAACTTCTTAACATATTATTCTTCGAATAATTCTACTATAAAGTAACTAATATGAATTTATTTTATCATATCATGATTGTTGGGAATTATGAATTTAGCTATTCATAATCATAAATAAATATACCTGTTCGGGTAGCTTTGATATTTCTGAAGTTTGTTGCTCCATAGCTTTTTCCATTGAAATATGTTTATCTAATTAACTGAGTAAAGTATTTGTTGTGGAAGTGGAGAAAAAAGTTGCTTCAACGCATGAAGGCTTGCTTTTGCAATGCCTTCTGCCTTCTTCATTTATAGAACGAAAAAGTAAACTTTACAATCTATCTTTTACACATGTTTCTAAAACTAAACTAAAGAAAGAAGAAAAAAGTCAAATAAAGGGGCCTATGGCCTATCCTATTTTCCTATTCTTACGTAAAAGTCCAATAATCTAATTAATGTACAATAACTCAATCAAGACTTTTTATACAATAATATACAATAATTCAGATTTTGTACAGTATCTTGTCTCCGTTGATTTTGTCGTATCTGCTCCATTATTGCTCCTTATCTTATCTTTTCGGCTGGCATTTTGTCTTCTTTATTCTAGATGTACCTCTGAAATAATATTATCTTCTCCATTGCACCTCGAACATTGGTGGTCTGGATATTTGTGTCCAATTATTTTACAGTATCTTGTTAGTAGTTCGTCTGAAATAAATCCTTTTTTTATTGCTCTTGCGGTAGATTGTTTTTCTGGGTTGAGTAGCGTCATTATCCATTGTCTTACGTCTTCCATATCTGCTTGTCGTAGCTCTTTTGAATTTGAGTAAATCATTTGATGATCTCTCGAATAGTAGCTCCATATTGGGTTTCCGTTAGTATAGTTATTTGCTAATTCTTGAATGATCGTAGCTAGTCCAATAAGTCGTTTATTTGCATAAAAATCTGGTATCTCAATTTTGGGTATCTCCGATTGTTGCGTAATATCTTCTGGTATAATCATATCTCTTGTTAGTCCTATCTTTACAACTTGTATAACTGGTTTTATTTCATCATATAATATCTCTGCTGGTGCAGTATAACACTTTATATAAAATAAATTTTCTTTTGTTATTCTTTTGTAGGTAGTGAATATCTTGTATAATTCTTCCATAGCTGTTAGCTCTTCTCCGTCTTGGGTATATATGGTATTTAGTAGTCCATAGTCAAAATAGGTTTTAACTAGGCTTGGGTTAGTTTTGGGTAGTGCAATTAATTTATTATATCCTTGTAATTTTTGGGTTATATAATTGGTATTTGGTTCTTTGATATTTGTAGCTCTGGGGTTGTGGTTCAGAAAGGTTTGTACTCTGTATATATTTTCTATGTATTTCTGGGCGGTGTAGTTGTATACTTTTTTGTCTTGGTTTAGGCTATCTCGGTATGTGTTAACTTGTGGGGGTATGAATAAATGGTCTTTTTGTGTTTTTGGTGTAAATGGTTTTTCAAATATTTTATTCATATTTATATTCTGGTATCTTGGTCTATTAACTCCTTTGCTTGTACCTGCAGAAGTAGATTGATAAATGTTATGGGTTTTATGGAGTGTCCCAACGTCTCCTTCTAGCTCTGGATTTTTAATGTCTTCCGATCGACATAGCTCTGCACACTGCTGAGTTAGCTGATTTGTAGCTATAGACTTCAGTTTATCTTCATTAGTCTTTAGCTTTTCTATCTCATTACCCATACTGTCCACTTTCATTGAAAGCGTAGTTAGGGTGTTAAGTATTTTTTCTAGAATATCTTCCTCTACTATTTCAGTCTGTGTAGCTTTGTCTTGATATGTAATTTGCAATAACATTTTTGTTAGTACTGATCACTTCAATTGTAAATGTGAAATTTAATATATTTAAAACTAGTCTCCGAATCTCTTTTGTTGTAACTGAATTTTGTATTTTCTTTGTTAGCCACCAGCGTACCTGTGTATTATCTGTTCGTACAATAAATTTATTATATACAATATATGGCTCAAATGCTAATAAACATTTATATAATGAACATAATTCTTTCCTATTTATTTACCATTTTATTTCTGTCTCGTTGAACGTACCTGAGTAGTATCTACAATGGTGTTCTATTTTTTCTGCTTCATATCGATATTTAAGTACTCCTCCGTAACTGTATTCACTAGCATCTGCTTCTACTATATATATAAATTTTTTATTTTCATCTGGAAATTGTAATTTTTGTAATTCTCTACAAAGTAATTTTATTTTTTGAACTTGTTTTTTTATCTTTTTCATCATAGTTATATTCTATATCCTTTTTTAATTTTTTCTGTAGTGGTTTTAAAGTTTCTGCTAATTTTGGAATATATTCTCTTACTTGGTTTACTAGTCCTAAAAATGATTGTAATTTCTTTTTTGTATCTAATTCTTCTTTCGAATTTATTATTTTTTGTACTATATGTTGTTGCATTTTTACTCCACTTTTATCTATTTGTATTCCTAAAAATTCTATCTGGTTTTTCATAATTTCAGCTTTCTTTTTGCTTAGACTTATTCCCGATTTTTCTATTATATCTGTAAACTGTTCTAATAATTTTAAATGTTCTTCTTTGTTTTTTGTGTATAATAATATATTATCTATGTATACTATACAATTAGATAATTGTTTAAAATAATTATCCATAAAATGTTGGTATCTACCTGGTGCATTTTTATATCCAAATGGTAACACGTTTCATTCATAAAATCCTTGTGGTACCGTAAATGCGGTTAATTCTTTAGATTCTTCTTCTAGCTTTAGGTGGTAAAATCCTGATTTACAATCAAATTTGCTAAAATAATTATATCCTTGGATTTGTCTTATTTTTAATATCTTATTTTGTATTGGATAATTATATGTTATAGTTTTTGCATTTAAATTTCTATAGTCAATAACCATCCTACTTTTTCCTCTTTTTTGTTCACTATGTTTATTTACTATAAATGCTGGACTATTATATTTACTATTACTTTTTTGTATATATTGTTTTTCTAATAATTCATCTATGTGCATTTTAAATTCTTTTAAATCATCAAAATTATATGTTAATGGTTTTTGTGTTATTATGCTATTTTTATCTATTAACTCAATTTTTATAGTAGTTTTATGTTTTTTCCATCCTTTTAATGGATCTTCACTATATAATTGTTCTAATTTTTTCTGAATTATTTCTATTTTATTTATTGAAAATATAGTTATTTCTGTTTTATTTATTGAAAATACTACTAGTTCTACTGTATCTTCGGTATTTTTTATATTTTCTAACTTTTGTGTAATTTTTTCACTTCCTTTTATCCAATCATTTTCTTTCTTATTTTATTATTAACTCTTTTTGCTCTTACTTTTTGTTTACATGGTGTTGTAAACCACCAGTCTGTTTTGGTTATTATATGTGGGTATAATTTATCTAAGAATGACATTCCTAAAAGTATATCTTTTGATGTTAATTCATAATTATAAATTTCTTCTATTGTTAATATCTTATCCCATACTTGTATTTTTACATTCCTAGCTTTATAAGTAATTAAGTTTCCTTCATTATTAAATCCTTTAACTATTATTAGTGTTTTTAATTTATCCCATTTACTTTTTGGTAAGCAATTATATCTACATAAATTAGCTTCTGCTCCTGTATCTATCATTGGCGTATAATATCTACTATAATATCCTTCTACTACTATCTTCATTAATACATATATCTTCATTTCATGTTAAGGCTCTTTTTAAGAATAACTTTTCTTTGTTATATGTTAAGGTTAATTGTGTATGTTCTATATTATATGGTTTTACTTGTTCTAACTATTTTATTCCTAATATTATATCTGCTTTTTGCATTTCTCCCTTTACTTCGAATTCTATTTTTATTTTTCTAACTCCTATTATTATTTTTTTTTCTGCTATATTTTTATTATTTATTAAACTTCTTGGTAGATCTGGGCACATATCATTGTCGATATTTATTTCTTCATTTTTTACTAGATATTTTGCTATATAATTTTCTTCTTGTCCTGTATTTAAAAGTATTAAATATTCTTTTTCATTTATTTTTCCTGTTATGTAATATTGGTTTAAATTACTTATTGAATTTGTTTCATAACTTGTTCTTTTTGATGAGCTTGATGATTCTGGTTTTTCATTAGCTATTCTTTTTGTTGTACTTAATCTATCATTTACTATTTCTAAATTTTCTTCTGTATCTATGTCTCTATAGGTATAATCATTATAATCTATTGTTTTTACTATTTGTTCGAATGGGCTTTCTATTTGTATTTTGTTAATCTTATTTTTTCCTGTTATTTTATGTTTGTTGTTAATACATATAGATTTTTGCATCTTGCTGTAAATATTTTACTTCCTGGGGTTAATTCTACTCCTGATATTTTCCAATATAATACTAATGATTTATCTATATTTCTATCTGTTACTGCTACTGAATAATTTGCACTTATTATAAATTTAAATTTTTGATATATTATCTCGATGACCCGAAGCAATGACCAACTCAATTCTCTCCACCCGAGTTTCTTTTTCTTCAAAAGTCCTGTCTCGATCCTTTTTCTTTCTGATTTTGCTTTCCCTCCGCCAGTCCTTTGATCGCTCTCGCTCGGGAGGAAGTCAAAGCTGAAGTCCTTTTACGACAGTTATTATGCTTTTTTCTATAGGTTTTATAATTCTATCGTCTGCTAAATATAATTCTATTGGTGTATCTATTCCTTCTCTAAAACATGCTTTTATTAATATCTCTGTACCTCCAAGGTGTACATATTTTATTGGATCTCCTTTACTTTTTATATCATTTATCTCTTTATTAATTATTCTTTTTGTTACCAGTAGTATACTAGCTTTTCCTTTTGCATATCTGCAGTCTATTACATGTTCTTTTTGGCACACTACATAATATTCATCCTTTTTCCTAGTAAAAATATTTTTTATTGTTGGTATTTTAAATATTTTCTCTACACTTAAATCTAATTCTTTTCCTTTTATTTCATCAAATATGTTACTATCAAATATTATTTTTTTTTGTTCCGTTCCTTCATCATTTAAATATTCTTCCTTTGTTATTATTTTTATATCTTTTTCAGTCATTTGATTCATCTATTTCGCTATCTATTTCATTATCTGTTTCGTTTTCTGAAATTTCATATATACTATCTTCACTTTCTAATTCATAATCTATATAATCTATCTGCATATATTCTGTATTATCTATTCTTATTTCTGATATTTGTTTATTTTTTGGATTTTTAGGTAATTTACAATCTCTAGCTAAATGTCCTAACTTTCCACAATTATAACAAGTACATTCTTTTATAGATTTCTTCTTTCTGTATGTTCTTTTATGTTTATAATTTCTTACATAATATCTTTTTCTTGGTTTCTTATATTTATATTTTGATTTTTTATATTTTTTATATTTCTTATGTCTTTTTCTTTTCTTATAATATCTTTCTTCGCATCCAAATTGGGGTGCTATTTTATTTTTGCAATAAGCTAAATTTCTTATTAATGTTTTTTCCATTTTTAATTCTTCTCTATATTTTTCACATAAGTTTCTATACCATTGTTGTAAATATTTTATTCTTGCTCCTAACGTATCTACTATTTTTGCTTCTTCCCAACTTTTTATTATTTTCGAACTAAATGGCTCGGGTAATTTATTAAAATATAATTTTCTTATTTCTTTACTTTCTTCTATACTATATGCTCCTTTGTAATAATATTCTTTAAATGCGCAAGTATATTCATCTATATAACACATATTACATATTGCTAATTTTAACATTAAATTTCTATTTGTATCTTTTTCTTCATTTTGTTCTTCTTCGATTGTTGTCGTACTACCAAATTCATCTTTTATAGCTGTTTCATATTTTTTTAATAATTCTATAGGTGTTAGTTTAGTTGTTGTCGATGATGTTCCTTCTATAGGTTTATTAGTTCTTAATACTTTTTGGCTATTTTCAGTTAAATTTGCAAACCGTAGTTTTACTGATCCTATTAGGGTTTTTTCTATATATTCAGGTGCATCTGTTATATTTATATTATTATCTAATAATTGTTTTGTCATATATCCTATCCATAATTGTATTGTTTTTTCTGTATCTATTACACAGTCTAGATCTAAAAAGTTATAATTTTTATTAATTATTTATTTTGGTATCCATTTGTCATAGTCATTATATTTTTTAAACTTATTCTTATAATATATAGGTTTTCTTATTTCTGTTGTTTTAGGTATTATATTTTTATTTTCTTTTTTATCAAGAGTATTTATTTCTGTGTGGGTATTTTCTAAGTTTTCTTCATTAATTTCGTTTTGTTCTCCATTGATTTCTAGATTTTTTGTATTTGTTAATATTTCTGTATATGTTTCACTATCTTCGGACTCATAATTATCTGTCTCTGTCTCTTCAATATCTATATTATTTATTTCTAATTCTTCATTTTTTATTTCTAATTTTTCCTTAAATTGATTTATCTCGTTTATTAATTTCTGTTCTCTATCTTTTTCTTGTTTTTCTTTCTGTCGTTGTTCATACAATTCTTTTAATATTTGTAGTTCTTTTTCTAATTCAGCAATCCTACTATTTTTAGTTTCTTCTATTTTTCGTATTTCTTCTGTAGTTTGTTGTTTTATTTTTTCTATTTCTTTTTTCCTATCTATCTCTTCATTTTCTTTTTCTATTCTTTCCATTGCTGTTAATTTATCTTCTAATTTTAATTCTTCTTTTTCTAACATTAGATATAAATGTTCACCTATTTTCTTATATCTTCGTCCTAGATTAAAAAATACTATTTTTATTTTTGATCCTTCGTAGTTTTCATATATTTTTTCATCTATTATAAATTCTTCTTTATTCATTTTATTGTGAATAGGTCATGTTGATATACATATTCTAAACTATCTATTTGTGATTCTAATTTTGATATTTCATCTTTTTGTGTATCTATTGAATTTTTACTAACTCCGGCAAATATATTATAATGTAGTCTTTTTATTCTTATTTTTAATTCTTTACGTTTTTCAGAGATAATTTGTTTTAATTCTTTATATTGTTGTATTTTATTCATTTTAAATTATATTTATAATATCTTGGTGGATATCTAAATCTAATTTTATCATAATTAGGTGGTATATGTTTCATTCTTCTGGATTTTAAATGTGTTATTAATTTTGATTCAATACTAGATATTAATGTAATTAAGTAGGCTAATTTTTGTGGATTTTCTTTTGTTTTATTTAGACTTATATATTTTGAATAATTACTAATTAAAGATTCTTTAATTTTTCTAAAAGCTTTTCTATTTTTGAATGGTCTTCGCATAATTAATTTAATAATTTTGTAGGTAAATTTTTTAACTCTAACTCTAAATTTTTTAACTCTAACTCTAGATCTAATTCTAATATATATTTCTCTTCCGTACTTTTTAAATTGCTGAGCTCTGATACCATTTGTAGGGGGTGCGCGGATTTAATAGGTATAATAGATTTAGTAGGTTTTGGTCCTCCGTCCACCTACTAGAGAAATCATATATTTCTACACTTTTTCTTCATCGACAATAATGTAAGGCTAGAGAAAAAGAGGTAGAAATCAATTTGAATCAATGATTTTGCTCACAATAATGCTTTCCTCCTTATGTATGTTTTCAATGATGTTTTTCTATAAGATTGTTATGTTCAAGATCCTAATATGCATTATGTGTGTATATATGTTGGACCTATTAAGTTACTAAGTGAATTTTATTAGAATTACTCGATCCTCAAGACTTGCAAAAATAAAAGAAAGATTATTGATCAGTTGTCATATATAGAAATTATCAACATGTTCTAATTTAACCAAAACATGTGTAGAGCATGTGCAGATTGGTTGAATACTAAAATAAATCTTGCATAAGCAACTAGTTTGTCATATTATTGTCATGACCCAATTTGTAGGTGAGTGACACCCACCCCATTCTATGATGGGAGAACCAATTACCTTAAAACACTAACCAACACTCAAAGAAGATAACTATCCTGTCAATAGTTCAAAAATATATTCAAAGTCTAAAAACAAAACTAAAAAGAAATGCGAGACATTATCCTTAGTAATTACCCATCCCTAGGAACTGAAAGTCGATGTACCAAAACTACTAAAGATTGTCAAGAAGGAGATGCAACCACACATCTAAAAGAAAGTGCATAAGTTCAGAGTAATGGACTATAACATCAAGAAGGATTCATGGTAGTCGAGAAGATGCTGCTCACCCTTGAATCTAAATCATATGCTAGAATCACAACTTAGGTCTTGCAGGATACTGGAATATGTATTGAACTCAACAAAAGTAAGAGCAGATGTGATAACGCTCACCTATACCATTGCATTTGGTAGAGAAAAATTATTGTCAATAGCTCAAATTATATTGAGGTCGAATCCACGAGGAGTGAAATTAGCTTTCTAGTCCTATGGGTGTTAATAGTTACTACAAAGATACCCGTAATGTAAACAAAGTGAAATACAAGACTTAAAAGAGGGGGATGGGGTAGTGGTGGTGGTTGGTTGGTTTGGAATGTGGTTTTATCAACGTCTAATCAAATTAATAATCTAAAGTCAACAATTGTGATTTGAAATTCAATATGAGAAATATCTTGGGATTATGTCTACCTAAGGGCAAGCTATGCATGGGTGCATGATGATTTGATGCAAATTCTAGTCATTAATGATATAGTAGGCTAGGTTAAAGGTACTTGAGGCTAGTTTGTCAACAAAACCTCATGAATAAAACTCATTGACCCTTTTGAGTACCTAACGAGTGTGTCAATTAAAACCACCTAATATCTCAATTGGGCAACCCTATTTCTAGGAAAATGCCCAAGACATAGCTAAATCTCTACTCACCCGTATTTCTAAGATAGTGAAAAGATAACAAACTACATCCATTACTATCCACTATTGCTTTGGTACCCTTATCCCACTTTCAAGAATGATATGGATTCCAAAGGTTCACCCGCATCCCTCTTTCAAGGATGACGTGAGCTTTCAAGAATTTGGGGTTTTCACCTACAAATTAATTTTGGGCATTTGGGGTTTTCACCCACAAATCCCAACTAATTCAAACAAGCAATAGTGAAGCCCATCATTAACAAACTAAAATCTACTCAAATACATCACAACCCACACATATTTGTACCTTAGTTCAACATAATCCCAAGACAAGACAATTTATCTACTCATAAAGCTAAAGAGAAGAGATATACCAAAAGGTACATTCAAGACATCTGTGGCAATGGAAACAAGAGGATTTTTCAATTTAAATTTAATTTCACCAAACTCAAAAATGGAAAATTCAAACACAAAAGTTTCTTCAATTTGTAGGGTTAAAAATTCTTCAAAATTCAATTGTTCCTAGTGTAAGATGCCAAATCAAAAAGGGTTTTAGCATTATAAGGGATTCGGGGTCGGCTACGTAAAATAACAGAATTACCCTTAGGCATAAACCCGCCTAGCCGCAATCGGTGTAGCTTGTCCGCAATCACGGCTGTCGCGACCGCATCAAGAATACCGAGATCGTGGACCTTTGACCAATCTTGATTGACCGTGATCACATTCCTCAGACCGCGATTGCGTTAATTGAGACCAAATTCTGCTCCAGGTCTTTCAGCCGCACTGCTCTTCTCTTTTTGATCCTTTTCAGCCCAAATCTATATTTTTCTTTCTCATCACTTGTAAGTATGGAAAATATGGAAATTAGTGCATTCAATCAAAAATTTTTCTTAGTCATACATTCAAATCATAGTAGTGTGCATGAATTTTGAATGTAAATGAGTGGTAAATTCACCACTTATCAACACCCCTAACTTAAACCTTTGCTTGTCCTCAAGCAACACTACTTCTCACTCAATGAAACAATAAAAATTTAAGCCCATTTATACACCTCAATGATCACAATGACCTCAAACTTGATTGCTACCATAAGTGGCTCTTCAAACATGGGCAAACCTATTCTCATGACACCCCTCATCATGAAATACAATTTTTAAGGATGTAAAGGGCTTTAAAGAACAAAAATGCAACAATCACTAACACTCTAGAAGTGACTCTCTATCGACCTCAACTTCACTATACTCCTCTTGTCTTATTTTTCAAAAGATGACAATATCACCCACCTCAATTTATTTATATGCCTCCCCAAAAGAAGGAAAATCCCACATACATCAAATTATCAAATATGCAACAAGGGATTTAAGTGCGAAACCCTCTCTTTTTCACAATGACTCTCGATGCTAACAAGTACCATGCCATAGGCTTGCCCTTATTTTCAATCGTCACTACAATGACCACACTTGGTTGGAGATCTTAAAGGGCTTTTGACGCTTATAACGTAGGTTCGGTGAAGGGTAGGATGTCATTTAGGACAAAGTGGCTACACCCTCCTTGAATATCTATATCACATTATTTCATCCTTCCAACTTTTTGACCATGGACCACTTGTTTTGTTTTCACACTTCACACATGCTTATTTTAGCTACCTTGACTTACCTAACTTGTGAGAGGCATTCTTCGTTAGCTTATTTCTTTTGCAATGTATGCCTCATTCTTCTTTTCATCATTCCTTTCCTTTTTTCACTTTTTTTCATTGCTTAGATCATTTGCATCTACTTACACTACAATAGCCCCAAGGTCATATCTTTTAAACATACCACCCCCAACTTAGGCTTTTAGCCTCAATTTTTATTTTTATGTTCAAGGAAGGCAGGATTTAAGAGAGGGAAAAACTTTAAATGGATCAAGTCTTGTAACGTGGTTGCCAAAGAAAGGCTTGAAGGCTTGAGTTAGGTGACTAAGGTTACTATCCTAAGTATGGGTAGGCTATTTAGGCTAAAGTGGGTTCCTATATTCGCAAAGATAACCTAGGATTATTTCACCAACCAAGCATGATCAAAATTAGCCTTGAGACACTAACGGGGCAAGTTCTAGATGGTAAAAGTGGGCATGAGATTTAAACCAAAATGCTCAATACACATGGCATGCAAACTCCTTAACGAGGCTCAATTGCCCTTCCCACTAGAGATAAAATAGAGTATCTACCAATTTCTACAAGCCAAAGCTTTGGAGTTACAAAAAGAGGTAAAGTATTGTTACAAGGTCGCTCACATCCGTTCCCTTGACTTTTGAAATTTTTTTTTGGACGGAGGAGGGTGTTTGCTTCGCATTTGATCCACGCACAATTTGCTATTTATGGCACCAAATTAAGCTGACGTCTCATATTTTGGCTTTCATACGGGTAAACCATATGGCTACTCAGACTTTGCCATAAGTATAAGTACGACTCCAAATCCAAAATGCTACAGGTACTTAAATTTCCCTTGCATTTATAACTTTGATGCTATGGGTATTCAGACTTCCCCTACACCCATCACTCAAAAGCTAATCATGATGATTTTTTCTTAAGAATGTCGTCACTCAATCTATCATTGCGAAAGGCTCGTCTGATATCACCATAAGCAAAATAAAGATAAAGTAAAATCTAAAAATTAAACTAAATGACTAATCCTTGAAAATGTGGGTACCATCAGAATGCCTAAATATTACAACCCGAAAAAATAAAAATCTTACAAAATATCATCAAAACATCTAGAAATATCTAAATAGTACAAGCCCAAAATGAGAAATACTGCGGAGACATGCACCCCCAACTAATAAACTTGTAGTGTCCTTACTACATAAGCAATAAAGCATACAGAGATAAGGGTGCTCCCTAAAACCACATCAAGAGCTGCTCTCTCCCTCAGATTCTGCATCATATCTTGCATCCTAAGAATCAGACCGCTTGACTGGGGCCTAATCATTGCTCTCCACTCTGGAAGAAGGTAGTGTGTCTTGGGGTTTTCTATAACACCCCGTATTTTCGTGCTAGAATTCTAACTGACGTTCCTACACATGTAAGCTATAATACAAATGATTCACATGTGTATATAAGTTTTATGATCATTATACTAGTGTGTGAAGAGCTCTCAAGGTGAAAAATATTCATAGGAAGAACTTAGAGCAAAGTTGATCTAAGAGCCTTTGATTTGGCTTAATTTTTCTATTCGATTCTACAAGGGTCAACCTAGAGTACGTATAAATTTTTGTGTAAGTGTATTTTTTTAGATCAATACCCACCAAATTGTATATAATCAAATTATCTTTCCAACGATACCAATTTTGCTAAAATTCGATACCTGAGTGACAAGTTATGTCATTTTTTGTGTGAGGCAGTGAGCTCTCGCGATAAGCTCGTGATGCAAGTTTTATTACCGTTTTTAGGCCTCACAATGCAAGTTTTATTCCCATTTTTAAGGGTCAAGACCCGATGGTCGGTTATACAGGAAAGAGAGGCCAAGGGGTAGTTTAGTCCTTTTTTCCCATCCCCAGCCGTCCAAACACGATTTATAACTCCCCAAAGGATATTATTTGCCCACTTTTCATCATCAAAACTCACGTAAACCCTACCCTTTCCCCCATGAATGAGTTTCAATCTTTTCCTCTCAAGAACGTAAGAATTCAAGCATCAATTTCAAGATTCCTTTCAGAAATCTAAGAGTTCAATCTTCCAAGTTTAATAATTCTTCAAAAGATATCAAGAATAAAGTTTCTTTCACAAGTTCATCATTCAAGCTCCAATATTCAAGCTTTCTTCATCAAATCAAGTCTATTAAGGTATGTAGGGTTATGATCCTTGTGACCAAAATTATATTTTAAAGCAAATTTCTTAAGATTTGAAATTAGGGTTTATGCCCAAAGTATCTTATTGATGATTTTGAGTATGATATGATTGAATTATAAAATTTCATGTTTGTTTTGAGTTAAAGAATACTCTTTTATGATTATTGAATACCATGAGCATTATTTGAGACATTGTTTATAGCTTTTCAATTGAATTAAGCATGGTATTAAGATTCTTGATTTTACTATCTTGGCATTATTGATGATTCTCAAGAAGCATATTTGAGTATTGATATTTCAAGAACTTATGCTTTTAAGCACCCTGAGATTAGCATTTTCAGTTATATGGACAGTATTTGATCTTTGGATCCTCAGTTTAGCTATGGAATCCACTTTTTAGAATTTATTATAGATTATAGAATTGAGTATAGAATTTAGCTCAACTTGATATAGATTTCATTATATAAATGCATAACTGGTTTTACATAAACCCTTATGCTAGTTTTAAAGTGGAATTCCAAATAGAATGAGCGTAGAAAATAAAAAAAGGGAATAGTATTCAGCATCGAGCTGGGAGTGTGGGTTTAGTGCATCCTACTTCCACAGAACTACGTAGCCAACATAGGTGCAGATTATTAGATTATTCCAACTTCTACGTGGATGATAGATTTAGCTTGTGATCAATCACATGGGCAGGTTATAC
Source organism: Capsicum annuum (assembly GCF_002878395.1). NCBI lineage: Eukaryota > Viridiplantae > Streptophyta > Magnoliopsida > Solanales > Solanaceae > Capsicum > Capsicum annuum. The sequence continues at coordinate 176,934,424 of NC_061119.1, forward strand.
TCCCTGGCAAGAGTATGACACCTCTTTCTAATGTGAGGTTTCTTCTTTAGGAGGACGAGACGTTAGACCCTATGTAGCTCGTATGGTTTTTGTCAGTTAATAGAACCTCCCTTGCAGAACAATCTTTAAAGTATTTCTCTAATAATAAGCTTTTCAGAACAGTTTTAAAAGAGTTTTCCCTTTAGATAAAAGATAAAGTATTTCCCTAATAGTAAAAACTTTTAGAATAGGTTTAAACATCTCCCTACTAGCAAAGAAAAGTTTTTAGAAAAACTAAGTGTAAAGGCTCACAAGTTTTACTCAGATTATGTTGTAAAGAAGATAATAGTTCCAGATTCAGCTTTCAGATTTCAGCTACAGAAGTGAGCTCTTTTTACACTTAGACAATATGATTTACAGACAAAGTACTAGCACATCTTTTAGACCTAAATGTTATGACTCATTAGATTTATAAAGCATGATTTGCTTCTTTTTATTTCAGATTTTAGTTTTTAGATATTCCAGCTTATATGAGTCATTTACACTTGACATGCATGATTTTATAAATTGTGATGATATTATGTTTTACTTATACATTTCACCCCTATATACTCAATACATTCTCAAAGTATTTATCCACATATATGTCTATGTGCTACATTGTCTCATAATGTAGGTACAAGTTTTAGTATGTATATTCAGACTCAGAAAGTTGCAAATTTTAGCCAGCAAGATGATGGGCCCTCTTACTTCGGGGACTTTAGTTAGATTTATTCATGTTCTTTACTTTCTTACTCATATGTATTGATTAATGGTAGTTGGGGTCGCATCCTAGCTATCTATAGTAAAAATAGTAGAGGCTTCACAGATGTCAGTTAAAGTCAGTCTGTTAATTTTAGTTCTTCTTTTCAGACTTTATCAGAATGTGAAAGTTGTATCAGTATTGTATTTTACAGATTCTATCATTTTATGTTTTCGCTTAGTAAACTCAGTCATTTTATACATATTATTCAGTTTCTTATGAGTTATGCCTGTAAAAGGGTTAGCTTGGGATCACTTGTGGTCCTAAGCACCGTGTGACATCTTAGGACAGATTTTTGGGGTGTTACAAACTTGGTATCAGAGCACAAGGTTCAAGTGCCCTAGGGTGTCTCTAAAGCCGTGTCTAGTAGAGTCTTGCGAAATGGTACAGAGACGTCTGTACTTTTCTTTGAGAGGCTACGAGGCATTTAAGAAAAGTTTCCTTTCTTTCCTACTCTAGATCGTGTAGTAAGTTGTTTTCTTAGAATCTTTTGTCTATTCTTGTGTTACCTCAAAATTCCTCATCTATGTATTATTCTTGTGATAACATAATTAGCAAGTTCCAGTTCCTCCCCAGATAATGCTCTCAGATTTACTAGTAGAAGTTTTAGAAGTCACACAAAGGGGCTTGAGAGGAGCTCTCTGGTGTGCTATAAGTCCCTCAAGTTTAAAGTTATGTCCTCATTCTTATGAGTCATTTATTTAAGACAGAGTAGGATATGTATTCAGATTTCTCATTAGCCTTTTAATACGAATAGTTCTTATTAGAGGAGATACTGTGAATATAGATTGCTGAATAGAGTTTGTATTCATGAGATATTGAAACCTAGAATGTTATGATTCATAAGTAGTTGAACCTTCTTATAGTTGGAAGTATGGGTTTAAAAGTGTAGTGACCAGAAAGGTGGTAAGGTCGATGTATTGAATATATATATAGCCGAATTTTTACATATGATTGAGTTAGTAATAAAGTGATATGTCCTTGTGTGTTAGTTTAGTGGAAGGTGAAGAAGGAGTTATTAGTTAAGGTAAATTGTTGTACGCTTGAAGTACGGAAGGAGATATTGATGGTATTTATTGTGATTGAAAGGTATAGGATATTAATGAAGAGTTTGGTGGTTTAGTATCGTTAATTTAGGCTTTCCTTGAGTTTACAAAATGGAGTTTTAGCTGAAACTTATAGAGCTATGATAATAATTTAGATATGTAGAAGGGTAAATAGAAATGATGTGTAGAAAGAGGATGTGTTAATGGATTATGATAAGATAGGCCATATGTTTATGATCGGTTATTGTTGTTATAAAGTTCTAGTGGACTAGTATTTCTATATGCTTTATTTTATAGCTTCCAAGTGAGGATTATACGTAAGGTGGGTTGTTGAATCATTTTTAGCACTAAACATTAAGTTTGGACAGTTGATGGTCATCAAGGTGGATGTAATAATTTCTTTGTTAGTGATGCTAGTTATATGGAAGTGATCTAGTAGGCTTGAACAATATGTGCAAGAGTTTGAGTCCATTTTAATTAGTAACTTTGTATGATGTTATATGTATGATGAAGTATGCCCAAGGTGATACGGGGTTGCATTATTTCCAAGTTATTACGTGTTTTGTGTTGTTAGTAGTACCATTGAGTTGCTAAGAGAAAGGATACTAGTTGTGTTATATAGTATGTGGTGTTCTAATTAACTAAGTTAAGGAGTTTTGATTTATAGTATTGAGCCTCTTGTTATGATCTTGATTCTCATGGTTTAGAGAAAAATGTAAGATTGGAGATGTGATATTAGCAGAGTATGAAGAAAGAAGTATGGTTTATTAAAGGTTGATGATATCCATATTAAGTGTGAGAATCTAAGTTGGTGAGTGTTTAAGTTGTTATATGATGACTTTTGGGGCCATAAAAATCTAAGAGTTACATCTCAGAAGGAGGTATTAGCATTGGATATTATACATGAAGATACAATCCTTCAGGGTAAGTTTAGTTTTATGTGTATTGATTATATCCCAGACTCTAGAGTAAAGTGATTTCAGTTTAGATTAGAGTTTATATAGTGGCTCACAGACTTAGAGTGATGGATTAAATCTAAGGGGGAGATGATAGAATGATTAACCAAGTTTGGCTCTTAAATTCTAGTAGTAATGCCAGTATGATGTAGAACCTCAGAAAGTGAGGGTAAGGCTCAGCCTATTCTTATTTTAGTATTTTTAGTTATCCCAGTACCTACTCATGCCTTACGTTTTAGTTCCATGATTATAGTTCATGTTCATGTATATGATAGAGAATCATATGCTCTTCCAGTTCCTAAATGAGGAGTTCCAATTCTTTCAGCAGTCGGAATCACATTTCATAAGTTATAAACTCCAAATTAAGGTCATGTAGCTCATGACTCAGGTACTCATGCTTTATAGTATGCTCTGTTCTCATAACTCATACTATACTACTAATGATCGGTGAGATTCAACTTATATTCATGTATGCCCTTAATTCAGATCACTTTCATGAATCCATGAAGTTGATTCTCTATCCTCAGGCCTCAGTTAAGTGTCAAGTTTTGTATAGTATCTTTCTATTCTTTAAGGTCTTATGTTCTAAACTTTTAGTGACTCATCCTTTTGTAATTATAGCTGTGATGAGTAAGTGTTTCTTATTGATCAAAGATCATTGTATTCTTGTTTTAGATAAGGCTATAAGTGTGAAGTAAGATTGGGGCTAAGTCTTTGATACATGTTGGGTTTAGTTGAAATTTGTGTGTGTATGATCTTAGTGTAGTGCATGGGAGTTGTATTTATAGTGGTTTAGAGAATATGTAGAGTATGTATTTATGGGTGTTTGCCTTGAAGTTCATATGTGGTTATAAGGATAGGCTTGAATGACATGTCGGGATCTAAGTGGAGGAACACAATATGCGTTAGTGAATCTATAGTAAGAGTTCAGAGTAAGTCATTGAAGTGGTAAAGCATGTTATGCTTAGGGTATGAGATCTAGAAGGATATAGAATATTGAATCATATGGTTTAGACTAGTAGTGTGGCGTGGCATGTTGTATCTTATGATTTGGAGTTAGGCTTAATCACGGTGAGAGGATTTAATTTACTTTAGACATTAGTAGAAAGATTTATCAATGCCCATGTGAGAATTATAAGGTGAATCAAACGAGTATGGTATTTAAGGGGAATAGTATAGTTGAAGGAATATTCAAGAAGTGTTGCTAAGCTTGAAAGTAAGAAGTTGCATTGCCTAAGGCTTGGTAATACTATCCTAGCTTATGAGTTATATGTCTATATTCCATGCTATAGAGTAGTGTAAATGTTTTGATTCCTTAGTCAGATGTCTTGATTAGATCATGCCCAAGATTCCTTACTCCCTATTGTTACAAGAACTTCTTTAGAAAGAGTGTTGAAGAGATACTCCAGTTAAGTATAAGTTCCAGTAGAATTCAGTCAGTATAGCCAGCAATCTAGTTGAACAGTCAGGCAAACTGTAACGACTCAAAATCGTCTCCCAGGACGTCACACGGTGCCTAAGGCTACAAGGAGCCCAAAACTAACCCTTAGAGTCGGTTTCTACCAATAACACTCGATTCAAGATGAAATAGACTGAGCACTTGCATAGTCATATCATATGAAAGGAAATACGGGAAAGATACTCGGTCCATATGACCCAATACAGATAAACCTCAACAAAACCACAATACCGAACCCTCGACACATCACAAGTATGATACTAGTATGACAAAACCTCATGAATCGAAAACTAGAGATCCATTGGGACAGGTCCTCAATTGACTCAGAATGAACTGAAGATAAAACATAGTCTCTCAAATATAGAAAATATCTGAAGATCCGTCCTCAAACCATGAGGACTCACCACTACAGAAAACGTAGGCAACGTACTCAAAGAATTATGGATGAGGCTGGGACTTAGCACCTGAACCTACATTATAAGACAATGTAGCACATAGACATATATGTGAATAAGTACTTTGGAATGTACTGAGTATGCGGGGGTGAATGCATATGCATAAAAATAGTACTGATCTTCTTCAATCAAATCATGTATGCAAAATGAGACGACTCACATGGCTTGAACAAGTATAAAATATAAAGCTCATAAATTATGTAGAATGGGAAATGCAACACAAATCTCGTGAGTCATCGCTCTTTAACCTTAAAAATCCGAAATCTTCTGTTATTCTCAATACTCAAAGGCTAAGGGACTTTGAACAATACTTTTAACTCATGCATATGTCTCATAAAGAGTAAAACCTCTTCAATGCTCAACATTTCATAATTATTTAGAACTTATATACTTGGAATTCGGAATCATATGACTTGAAAACTCGCCTTAGGAAAATATATCATTTCAAGCTTTAGAAAATCATTCTATCTCAAGTGAAAAAGTATTCTAGCTCAAGGAAATAACTTATCTCAAAGCTTTTTGAAAAGTATTATATCAAGGGAAGATACTTTCATTTAGGGAAATAACCCACCTCAGGGAAGCACTTTAATTAGGGAACAACTTTGCAATTCCACCATTTAGGAAAATAACTCATAGGAAGGGAAAATAAGTATCAAATTTCGAAGTTTAAAAGGGAAAGAGAGGTTCTCATAACCGACATAAACCATGCGAGCTACATGGAGTTCTATGTTTTGTACTTCTAAGGAGGAGACCCCACATTGGGGAGGAGCATCATACTCTTGCCAGGGAGTATAACCTAGGTCTAGTGATCACTAAATGAAACTCGGCCTTAGGCCCAATCATAATCATCACGAAACTTGGTCTCAGGCCCAACCTACTGTGGCATGTAGTTTTGCGTTAAAAAACCATAGTGACTTACTTGCTTGGTTCTAAGTACTACTCTTTTTAGATTATCTGTGCTCATCTCATAAAAATCCACTTTTAGAATAATCTCATGGTTCACCACGAATCTAATAATCAAATCGATAATCTCATATGATGAAGTGGATTTCAAAGCTTTCAGACCATTAGGTCAATTCATTTCTCAATCATCTCAAAATACTCAAAACATGGGTGCTTATAGCACAACAGTTCATAATTTCACAAGTCTCAAATAGGGCTTACTAACCCATAGTTCAATTTCAAGTTAAAGGTTATCAAAAACATAATATATAAAGCATATAGATTCATAAATTAAGTAGAAATCTGGGAATTTCAGCAATATATCTCAAAATCTCAATTTAGTCATATTCTTCACCACCTCAAACATTGCAAATATTAGCTTATCAAGGAGTAAAATCATGGGGTTTATACATAGCTGTAAACACCAAGAAAACATGTAGAAATCATGCCATTTAACTCTCAATTTATGGGAAATATCAAGGTAATGCATTCCATAGTAATGGGTCAAAATCCCCAATTCAAATTCATGTAAAAACCCCATAGATTTCAGTAAAATCATGATGTAAATAAAATTTTTGGGCACAAGGGTGAAAGAGTTACCCTTGTTCAAAACCCCACATACCTTGAATTAGAAGCTTTGGATGAACTCTCTCTTTTGGAACTCTATTCGTACTCTTGAATGAGGGTTCTTGAGGCCCTTGACTTGGGAACCTTGAATCTTGACTCAATTTAGAAAATCCATGGTGGATTCTTGGAAGAGGTTTTGGATACTTAGGGTTTTTGATGAGAGAAAACTTGAGAAAAACCTCATAGGATGCTTGCAAATGACTTTGATTTGGTGTTTGTATGATTTTATAGGCTTGGAATAAGTCCAAAATGCCCCCTTTTAACATTTGTATGAAGCTAGAAAAATTGAACTAGGAACCCTATTTAAGGGGTCACCGCGATGTGCCACTTATCGCGGTGGCTCACTGAAAATTGACAATTGGCAATATGGGAGTCACCGTGATGTGGAGCCATCATATTTTCCCACTGGTTAGGACCTAGAACCTCAGAGCGATGTGCCAACATCATGGAGTTACACTGGAATTTGAAAATTGTCAAATTGACCCTCTCCGCGACGTGCCAAGCACTAAAATGATGCAGTTTTACAACTAGGTCTTAAATTAGCCATAACTTCTTACCTGGGTATCAGATTTGGGAAAATCTTATATCAATGGAAAGATTATCAGATTTCCCACGTGATAGAAAGTCGAAATTAGGGAAATTCTATATGGTTAACATGATACTCACTTAGGAAGCCACTTCTCAATCTTTTAGGGCCGGAATCACGCCTCACTTGACACGCCCTTAGGCTCAAACTATGAGAGAACTTTGCAGGACCTTACACAGACAAGTTACTGTGGTTTTCCACCTTATCACCCAGTCCTACTATCCGAAGTCTTATGTGTATGACCATTCCAAGAGATAATCTATTTCATCCATGTAAATTGTAAATTAGTTCAGTCTAAGCATCACGTTTTAGATTCAGCTATTTAGTCATGACTCAATCATTAGTGTTCAGTGGATAATCTCAATTTTCCAAGTATTTTAGCTCAGACACTGTAATATCCTTGTACGATCTAAGTCTTGTTATCTCATAATTTGTACTTGCATAAGTTATCACTTCCCAATTCAATATGTATGATTGGATCATGAACATTTCAAGTGAATCCTAAACTCTCAGTATGAATCAGCTCCTTAAATCAAGTAAAGTCACATCAGCTAAGAATTTAGTTTCATGATAAAAATTTAAATGTTTCAGCTTAGTTATATCCTTTCTTAGAAGACATATCATGTCCACGTTATTCCATACCTTTAAAGCTTAAACAATTTCCTATCCATCATTCGAGGATGAATGATTCCAAGGGGAAGATAATGTAACACCTTGTATTTTCGTGCTAGAATTTTAACCAATGTTCCTACATGTATAAGATCTAATACAAATAATTCCCATATGGATATAAGTTTTATGATAATTATACTCGTGTGTGAAGAGCTCTTAAGGTGAAAAATGTTCATAGGAAGCACTTAGAGCAAAGTTGAGCTAAGAGCCTTTGATTTGGCTAAATCTTTATATTCAATTCTTCAAGGGTCAATTTAGAGTATCTATAACTTTTTGTGTACGTGGAAGTTTTAATCTCAAGACTCATAAAATTGTAGATAATCGAATTAGCTTTCCAATGATACCAATTTTTCTAAAATCCGATACCCGAGTAAAAAGTCACTCGTGACGCGAGTTTCATTCCCATTTCTGGGCCTCACAGTGTGAGTTTTATTCCCGTTTCTGGGACTCGCAATGCAAGTTTCATTCATATTTTTGAGGTTCACGGCACGATGGTCAGTTATACAGAAAAGAGAGACCAAGGGGTAGTTTAGTCCTTTTTTCCCATCCCCAGCCGTTCAAACACGATTTATAACACCCCGAAGGGCATTATTTGCCCACTTTTCATCATCAAAACTCATATAAACCCTCCCCTTTCCCCCATGAATGAGTTTCAAGTTTTTCCTCTCAAGTACATAAGAATTCAAGTATCAATTTCAAGATTTCTTCAAGAAATCTAAGAGTTCAGTCTTCCAAGTTCAATAATTCTTCAAAAGATATTAATAATAAAGTTTCTTTCACAAGTTCATCATTCAAGATCCAAGATTCAATATTTCTTCATCAAATCAAGTCTATTAAGGTATGTGGGGTTATGAAAAGGATAATCCTTTCGTCCTTGTGCCCAAAATTATATTTTAAAGCAAATTTCTTAAGATTTGAAATTTGGGTTTATGCCCAAAGTATCTTATTGATGATTTTAAGTATGATATGATTGAATTATGAAATTTCATGTTTGTTTTGAGTTAAAGAATGCTCTTTTATGATTATTGAATACTATGAGCATGATTTAAGACATTGTTTATAGCTTTTCAATTGAATTGAGCATGATATTAAGATTCTTGATTTTACTATCTTGGCATTGTTGATGATTCTCAAGAAACATATTTGAGTATTGATATTTCAAGAACTTATACTTTTAAGCACCCTAAGATTAGCATATTTTAAGTTATATAAACAGTATTTGATCTTTGGATCCTCAGTTTAGCTATAGAATCTACTTTTCAGAATTTATTACAGATTATAGATTTGAGTATAGAATTTAGCTCAGCTTGATTTACAGATTTCATCAGATAAGTGCATAACTGATTTTAGATAAACCCTTATGGTAGTTTTAAAGTGGATTTCCAAACAGAATGAGCATAGTAAATGAAAAAAGGAGTAGTATTTAGCACTGAGTTGGGAGTGTGGGTTTAGCACATCCTACTTCCACAGAACTACATATCCAACATAGGTACAGTTTATCAGATTATTCCCACTTCTACGTGGATGACAGATTTAGCCTATGATCGATCACATGGGCAGGTTATACTCCCTGGCAAGAGTATGACGGCTCTTTACAACATGAGGTTTCTTGAAGGACGAGACGTTGTACTCCATGTAGCTCGTATGGTTTATGTCGGTTAAGAGAACCTCCTTTGTAGAATAGTATTTAAAGTATTTCTCTAATAGCAAGCTTTTCAGAACAGTTTTTAAAGAGTTTTCCCTTCAGATAAAAGATAAAGTATTTCCCTAATAGTAATAGATTTCAGAATAGTTTTAAAGTATCTCCCTACTAACAAAGAAAAGTTTTTATAAAAGCTAAGTGTAAAGGTTCACAAGGTTTACTCAAATTATGTTGTATATAAGATAATATTCCAGATTTCAGCTTTCAGATTTTAGGCACAGAAGTGATCTGTTTTTACACTTAGACAATATGATTTACAGACAAAGTACTAGCACAACTTTTAGAACTAAATTTTATGACTCACTAGATTTATAAAACATGATTTTCTTTTATTATTTCAGATTTCAGTTTTCAAATATTACAACTTATATGAGTCATTTACATTTAGCATGCATGATTTTATAAATTATGATGATATTATGTTTTACTTATGCATTTCACCCTTATATACTCAGTACATCCTCAAAGTACTGATTCACATATATGTCTATGTGCTACATTATCCCATAATATAGGTACAAGTTTTAGTATGCACATTCAGACTCAGACAGTTGCAGATTCCAGCCAGCAAGATGACGAGTCCTCCTACTTCGGTGACTTCAGTTAGATTTATTCATGTTCTTTACTTTCTTACTAATATGTAATGATTAGTGGTAGTTGGGGTCGTGTCCTAGCTATCAATAGCCAGTATAGTAGAGTCTTCACAGATGTTTATTATAGTCAGTCATTTAATTTTAGTCCTTCTTTTCAGACTTTATCAAAATGTAAAAGTTGTATCAGTATTATATTTTACAGATTCCATCATTTTATGTTTCCGCTAAGTAAACTCAGTCTTTTTATACATATTATTTAGTTGATTATGAGCAATGCCAGTAGAAGGGTTAGCTTGAAATTACTTGTTGTCCTAAGCACCGTGTGACGTCTCGAGATAGATTTTTAGGGCGTTACATTTTTGCACCTTCCATAGGACCTTTACCCCTTTCCATATCTTGGTAAAGAACTTCTCCCTCTTCTTTTCCTTTTTTTTATCTTCTTATGGGAATCCGAAGCTCCTTGTGAGACTCTGCCAATGATGAATAAGCCTTCTCAAGCCTAGCAATGGTGGCTCTTTGTGTCTTCTTTTTCTCTAAATACTTCTCATAATCTGACCGGGCCACTTATGAATGGTGGGTGGTGGAGGGCTCTCCCAGCCCCTAGGGAAATCTGACATAAGCTCCCTAATGGCCCTCAAATCAACATTGATATCCTCAAGAGGCTCAGCTACAAATGGCCCACAAGACTTAGGCTTCTCGCATGCTGACTTTTCCAAGTCGATTTGTTTCTTCTTGCTCTTGCCCAGTGCGCCATCACCCTAAATATTTAGAGGATAGATGGGGTTGCCCAGGCACACCCAAGTGTGATTAGGGTACTCTACAACACCTGCTCGCTTACATAACTCGGTAATCAAATAGGGGAATAAGAGATACATACCACTCTGGTTCCTGAAGAATTTTATGTTCAAGATGACAAGTCGACTAATATTCAAAGAAATGTCGTCTAGTATGCAAGCAACCATCCTGGGTCGCAAATCTAGAAACACTGTCATGTGGGTGAAAAGGCAGACTCGACTACAAATGATAGTCAACAAAACCCTGGCCGCAATAGTGAATTCATTCATTGATATGTTCTTTTTGGTAGCCACCTAAGAGACTTCCTTGACTAGACATAGCCTCACCGCTATCCAGCTTCCCGACTCACATATTTTTACTTCAAATTCATCCATATTTGCATTTGGGAGACCATATATGTCATTAATTTTCTCCATCCCAAAGTTCACTTCTTTCCCTTAGATCCTAATGACTGGGTCCGAGAAAGATACTATGCTAAGCTTAGTGTAGAACTCCTGTATCCTCTGCTTATTTTCCCAGCAAGGATATGAGGCAAAACATCTCCACCTGGTGGCTATAAGCCTATCATGAAATGCCAGAAGGTTTTTTGACACCTTCTCCAAACATATGCCCATCTCCGAAAATAGCTTTGTCTTTGAAAGCTTATCATAGTATTGGTTGTGACACTTAGGAGTCATGAACCGGACTTGGTCATAATTTTCCATGATGAAAACTTGAAAAACATGAGGACAACGCAACAACATTTATCATTAACATAGTCATGCATAAACTAGACTATGTTGTCCAATAAAATTCATGGGATGGTTACATGGTGGTGTTTGGACAAAAATTGAAAGTGTAGGATTTTTGGCCCAGGCTGAAATTTAACCTCAAATATGGTGACCAGGGTTCACTGAGCCGCAATCGCGATCCAATGAATGCGATCGCAGTATCTGAGACCATGCCGGGCCAAATTTTTCAACATTTCAAAATTTAAATTTCATGGCCAAATCATGTTCCAAAACATTAAATTATCACTAAAAACCTTGAACTAGGTTCCTAAGCTCTTGATCTCGCCTTTAGAATGTGAAAATAACTCGTATACCTCAGTTGGGCACTTGATCGAACACTTAGTGTGCACACTATATTTTTCTCAATTTTGAACATAATATGGGTACTCAAGATTACTCCACATATATGGACACCATTCACCACAACGAACCACCACACAAGTATAAACAAACCAAAATTTAGCAAAGACAAGCATAGTTTTAGGCCATACCTAGTTCATGCATTCTAAGGCCTATTTGCAACAAATAAAGTACAAATTCAAAGCACTTACAAGAGAAATTGATGCAATATAGATGCTAAATACTTTTGGATGCCCAACTTATGACCAAGAGTGGGTATAATTTGAGAGAAAATTTGGAGAGGGAATGTGAGCACATAGTAGACCGATGGTCTTTTTAAACAAATATGACCGTGACCGCAGTCAAGGGTCTGTAATTGCAAGTAGGTAGGTGACCGCGATCATGGAGGAACGGGGCCCGCAATTGCAGTGCTCAACTTTTTTCAAATGATCACCAAGGGTGTTGCCATTCCTAGTGACTATTGCAAACATTTGAGCACTTTTTCTTTGGGTTTAAAATAGTTTCACTAGGAAGGCCTCCTTTTTGTCTAGCATCGAGTTGGGTAAAGATTTGGCCTATTTGAATCTCCAATTATTTAATCGAAGGAGAGTTGGACACAACCATTTAGTTGATTTGTGAAAAGTTTTATTTTAATTCACAGACCATTTTGTCCGTTCCCTCCACTTTTATCAAAATTCTTGCCAAGACATCTTCAATTTTGTATATGTTGGGGTCAATGAGATTTACATATTTATTCTTTGCCCAATCATCAGGGGGCACATAATGATCATACTCTAGAACTTTGTTCCTCCAATCATGGTCGTGATTAATATCTATCTAATGTTGGTTCCCACCTCACCTTTGATCGGCTAGGCGGGAACCCCCTAAATAGTTAGCCAAATACTAAATCTCTTTATCAAGCCTCTTGGCCTCTTTATCATGTACGACTTTGATGCCATGACATTCACCATTTTTGTGGGTGAAACCATCACATGCTTAGTTAAAAGCTCCAATTGTGTTATCATTTTTGCCATTTTTTCCTTCCTCTCTTCATCTCTCTTCTTTAATTTTTTATTAACAAAGGAGGTAGTAGGGGATCCTTTTGGTACTTCGGCATCACGAGTGTGCCACCCCAGATTTTGCTTGGTAACTTTCTTAAGAAAATTTATAGCCACATGATAAGTCAAATTAACAAGAGAGCTCCCGCCGCATTGCTTACCATTCTTTAGGTTAGTGGATCAAGAGCCCGGTAAAAGATTTAGAGAAATATATTCTCCGGGACCTCGTGGTTGGGACATTATATGAGTTTGTCATTAAATCTTTCCCATACCTCGTACAAGGGTTCTCCATTCAATTTCCTAAAGTTAATAATTTCATCATACAATTGGAGCATCTTGGATGGTGGAAAATACCATCAAGGAAGACAACAATAAGTTCATCCCATGAAGTTATTGACCCAATCGGGAGAGATCGAAGCCACAATACTGCCTCTCTCATTAGAGAGAAAGGGAAGATATGTAACCAAATGGACTCTTGGGTTATGTGTGCAATATCAAAGGGTGCACACACTTCTATGAAGTTCTTCAAATGAAAGTTGGGGTCCTCATAAGCTTGCCTCCCCCAAAGTCCCTTTATTTGTAGCATATGCAACATGTCACTCGTAACGTGGAATACCCCATTCCCATGAGTAGGTGGGATATGAATGACACTTGTACGCCTAACGTTATTGAGTTACTCCTCATCATCAAGAGGACCGCCGAATTACACCGCAGTACCTGCATTGTCACTCATAGTTAGGTGAACACTATGGAAATCACCTAAGAAAACAGAAACAACAAACAAAATAAATACATACCACTATGGGTATACCCAAAGCAACAATTAACACCGCACAAGTGACAACTAAATTTCACCCCTTATAATAGAGCCACTTTGATAATGCTTACTTATACTATTGCATTTGGTAGAAGACGGTCGTTGTAAATAGCTCAACTTATGTTGAGGTTGAATCCACGAGAGCAAAATTAGCTTTCTAGTCCTATGGGTGTTAATAGTTACTACAAAGATACCTATAATGTAAACAAAGCAAAATACAAGATTTAAAATAGAGGGGAGGGGGTTGGTTTGGCATGCGATTTTATTAACATCTAATCAAATTAATAAACTAAAGGCAACAATTGTGATTTGAAAACTAAATATGAGAAAGATCATGGGATTATGTATACGTAAGGGCAAGATATGCATACGTTCATCATGATTTGATGCAAATTCTAGTCATTAACGATATGGTAGGCTAGGTTGAAGGTCCTTGAGGCTAGTTTGTCAAAAAAACTTCATTAATATCATTCATTTACCCTTTCCAGTACCTAATTAGTGTGTCAATTAAAACCACCTAATACCTTAATTGGGCATCCCTATTTCTAGGAATATGCCCAAGACATAGCTAACTCTCTACTCACCCTTATTTCTAAGATAGTTAAAAGATAGAAAACTACATTCATTATTGTCCACTATTGCTTTGGTACCTATATCCTTCTTTCAAAGATGATATGGGTTCCAAGTGTTCACCCACATCCTTCTTTCAAGGATGATGTGACTTTCAAAATTTGGATTTTTCACCCATAAATATTTTTTTAGGCATTTGAGGTTTTCACCAACAAAACCTAACTAATTAGAACAAGCAATAGTGAAACCCATCATCAACATACTAAAATTTACTCAAATGCATCATAACCCACACATATTTTCACCTTAGTTCAACATAATACCGACACAAGAAAATTTAGCTACTCATAAAGCTAAACAGAAGAGATATACCAAAAGGTTCGTTCAAGATATCTGTGGCAGAAAGCAAGATGGTTATTCAGTTTAACTTCAATTTCACCAAACTCAAAATTTGATAATTCAAACACAAAAGTTTCCCTATTTTTTAGGGTTACAAATTCTCCAAAATTCAATTGCTCCAAGAGTAATATGCTAAATGGGAAAGGGTTTTAGCATTATAAGGGATTTGGGGTTGGCTGGGAAAAATTATAGAATTGCTCCTGGGCATAAACCCGCCTAGCTGCGATCGCTGCAGCTTGTTCGCGATCGCGACTGTCGTGATCGAACTAAGAATACCGCAATTGCAGACCTTTTTACTATCTTGACTGACCGCAACCTTGACCCTCAGACTGCGATCATGGTGACTGAGACCAAATTTTGCTCCAGGTCTTCCAACTGCACTTCTCTTCTTTTTTTGATCCTTTTCGACTAAAATCCACATCTTTCTTTCTCATCACCTGTAAGCCTGTAAAATTCTAAAATTAGTGCATTCAATCACAAATTTGTCTTATTCATACGTTCAAATGGTAGTAGTGTACACAAACTTTAAATGTAAATGAGCGGGAAATTCACCACTCATTAAGATGTAGTATCAATACATACACAAAAAATAATATGGTAGGGTCATTTGTTTAACATAAGATAAGATATATGATACGTATCCAAAATGTAGTATAATAAGTTAATACATGCTCACTTATTCTAAACATTAATGTAAGAAGTAGCACTTAGAGTAATTTTAGAAACCGTACCAACAAATCAAAGGATGTCAACAAGATATGCCAGTCAAGTCAAGTAAAACCACTAAAATACAATGACATATATAATCCTTGATTCACTTATGAAACCATCAAACTGACTTGTACCTTGTAATACCAAGAGTCTTATGATCACCCACTAGTCATTACCTACAGGGGATAAGTTTTTCCATGTACTAAATCTTTTAAACCCCAAAATCTCTGTAATTCTATTTTGATAGATATCATGCATTTTAAGGCAAATTTGAGTTGATAAATGATAAGGAGTGTTAACGGAATAATTAGAAATTGTTTTAAGGTATTTTGGAACCTCAAAATAGTAAGGGTCAGCGATTACGACATGCCACATATGCATGGAAAATCTTGATGCCAAAACTAGTGGCCTAGCATAGTAAGGGCATGCCACGCTGGCCAGTTGCCATGTTAAGGGCATTCTACACCCTTGATGTGGTGCGATAACGGCATGCCACATCCAAGGTTGCAGTGATCTAAATTTCAGTATTTTCTTTAGTTTTTAAAGGTATTTTGATCTTTTACCTCCTAATCAATCCTACAACTAATCCTAAATGAAATTCCTCATTCTACAACTCAAAATTTCACCGTTTATCTTCTCACAAACTCTCAAGAATACCAAATAAGGGTTTTCTCTAAATTTAAGCTCTCAAGGATCAATTCAAGCTTCTTTCAAAGAAAATTCATCTATTTCAGGTATGTGTAGTTTGAACAAGGATATTCTTCCATCATTCTAGGCAAAATATTTATATTTACTTTAATTTTAAAAATTGATAACTTGGATTTATACCCGCTTTTCTTATGCTTTGAGATTATGATGTTTCCTCATGAGTTAAACTTTATTTATCACAAGATTTCATGTTTAGTTATGTTTTAACACATGAAAGTGATCTTATGCATTGAGTTTTGGTATTTTGACATGAGATTTCTGTGAGATAGTAAATGGTTACAATCTGAGCATAATGTACTCAGTTTACAATAAGTTCAAAATTACTAGTTCAAGATTCAAAGTATTACAACATAATTAAAGTTTCAGTTTTAATCTTATGATCTGAGATAAGACATGAAATTTACAAGTTTCTTTATGAGTATGATTTTAGCAAGAGAAGCATAATTTCTTTTTAGTTTTATAAACCCATATGCTACTTTAAGGTAAATTTTATAAGTATGATCATAAGTGTACACATTTTGAGTGTAGTATTTAGCACCGAGGGAGATATAGGTTTAGTGCATCCTATTTCTCAGAAACTACGTGCCATGGTAGATTTAAGGGGCCTTGCTGAAGAGTGACTCCCTTCCCCAGATGGGCTAAGTTTAGTGAGCACTCAATTTTAGATTTTATACCTATGGAAAGAATCGAACAACTTTCCTTAATACTGGTAAGAAGTTGGACTCTATGCTAGCTCACATGGTTTATATCGGTTATAATAATCTCCCATAGTAAAGAAGATTTTAGAAACTAAATGTAATGGATCACAAATTTTAATCAGATGTTGTTTTATGACTTATGCTTATGTTAATTCAGTTTTCAGTTCTTTCATGATCATGGTGAGTTAATTTACACATAATATGCATATTTTGTGATTATGATCAATATCAGTTTTACTTACTGCATTCACCCTCATGTAATAAGTACATTCCAGAAGTACTGACCAAATATATGTCTGTGTGGATACCTTGTTTTATAATGTATGTTCTAAATCCTCAGTAGTACAACTTGCCCCGATCACCACCTCCTATATCTTACCAGTTGGTGAGTCTTCATATATTTTGAAGGCCAAGAGTATGATCGTTTTCATATGTTCAATTATTATCAGATAAAACTTATATTTTCAATTATTTAGGCTAGCTGCGGTCTGTTTCAAGCGCATACGTAAGTGTACCTGGCCTCACAAGTAGTAAAGTGGCCCTTTTACAAGCAAAGTATCGATCCCACAGGGATTAGAGTTAAGCATCCAATTCTAGTTTAACCATTGAGATTCACAAGTGCAGATGTAACTAAAAGAGTTTTGAAGATTTTTAAATTTAAAGTAAACTAAAACAATGCGGGAAGGTAAAGACTTTAATAATCAATAGATGAAAACCCGGGGCTAAAGCACTACGAACAATCATACTATGCTATTGAACTTCATCAGTTAGATTACTTACCTTGGTTGTTGATTCACCGGGTTGATTTTATGATCATGGTCTTCCGACCTCTAACCACCTATCAAACTTAGATCTACAACCACATCATTGAGCAGGCATGTGAGGACTAAGCTAAACACATTTATATTTCATCTCATAGTGAAACAAGTAAGGCTTCTAGGTATATCCCTATCCTAGATACTAATTCAAATCCCCTATTTTATAAAGGAATAAGAACCCTACTCTCTTTACCCCCACGTTCTATCTTTCTATTCCCCCTTCCGAAATCATAAGGTAGACAATATATGGAATCTAAGGGTTGCGAATCCTTGAAATAATGATAATAAGGGTAAAAAACAACCAAATATGATAAATAAACAAAACCTAATCAATACATAGCAATCGTAGTCATATTCTTGGCTTTAGCCCCGAAAAGAGGCGTTTAGCCACTAATATACATAACCGTAATCAAAGTAATTAAATACATGATTAAATCCATTAAAAAGCTAAAGTAAATAGAAATAAATCATAAAGGAAGTGTTGAGCAGCCCCTCTCCAAGTCCAAAAACGTCCCAAAGTAATTGCAATTTGTTTAAAATGTTCTATTTATAGTGAAAGACATTTAACCATATAGGAATTTGCCAAGCGTCGCGGGTTGTAGACCACCGGAATGGAGGGGGCACCGCCCCTATAGCCTTCCTTCACTGGGAAATGCCATTTGACGTTAAACTTGGCTTTACACCTTTTTCGCCCATCCCAAGCCTTTTGGTGTTATTTTCACTTTCATTTTAGCTTGTTCATCATCAACATATTAATAAAATCCACTCAAAAAGTATAATACATCATCAAACACCATATATTAGAGCTCAACACAACAAACAATCGATAACGATGAACTAGAAACTCAAGCTAAGCCTAGTCTCGTCCTATTAATCCTTAGCCTATTGAGTTGACTCTTAGCTTGGCTCAATTTCACTTTGAACACTAAAAAAAAGTTTTTACACTCATAAATACTAATAATACCATTAGGAACTCATAAAATCCAAGTTAGAATCCATCGAGATAGACTAGAACAACACCTAGTTCAATCTAGTAACACTAGTTTTCTCGTTTGAACTCTAAGTGACCAATTTAAGTACAAAATTATTTGGAAGACACCTTTAACATTGTAATCACATATTTAAATGCTTATATGCTTAATATATCATCATTAATGCATTAATCACATAATAAGTCCTCAGAACAAGGCTAATTAAGCTAGGATACAACATTAATATGCATAAATCCACCTCAGATCATCGCCCTATACTTAAAGCTTCACTATAAGCATCATAAGATAAGGTGACTCTACACTTCTACTATATGCAAGACACTCAAGCTAGTACTACGATGACTACACATAATGCAAGTTTCTACACTAAGCATGTTATTTACACAATTGAGAGTTCAAGAACACTACTTCAAAACATCCTAGCCTCAAGAACTGACTCACCAAGTTGGCAAACTCAATACATATTGTTCAGTCATAGAAACCATACAAATCACCTTACTATCATCAAACATGTGCCCTCACCATAAGAGAGTTACCCAAAAATCACTCAGATAAATGTAATTTATAACAGAATAGGTACAAGAATCAAGTTACGCTCACTCTCACAAGGAATTCACGAGTTACATATAATGAACCATAGGATTTCCCTTAGTTTAGTACTCAACTAATATCAGAATGTTGAAGCTTAGGATCAAATAGGTCTTTAAGAATTGTAATGTAGGATAAGGGAAGGGTCGGAACTATTCTTGCCAGTAATAGTGACTATCTTCCCTAAGTGCTTTAATACATCATATTTTTCAATTAAGACCAATCTCTAACAACTAACTTACACCACTTTTGTTTACCCACTTCTTTTGTTTTGCCCCATCTCATAAAGCTCATTCACATATACTATGGTGGGAGTATGCTATGTACACATCATTTGATTTTACCCTTCTTCACACCCATTATACGTTATTCAACCCTATGATATCCACCCTCAATATAATAAATTGCCCTTAGTTGAGGTGCACAATGCCCAAGGAGGACTAGGGACAAAACAGGTTCATTGTAACACAACTGGGATAAAAATGGGAATTTCTTAAGCATAAATTTCTCTAACTCCCAACCACAACATATCAATTATACACACTAATAACTATTACTTTTGTTCTTCACTTTCACCTTTTCCCTACTTGAATTCAAACCCCTTAAATCAATTAATTTTCACACTAAAGCACTTAGGAGATTTGGATTGAATTAAGGTCCATCAAAGAAGGAGATATAGACTATATATGAGGCTGCTAAAGAACATAAACTAAAGGCTCAATGAGGTTAACTAGGATTATATACATGGGCAGGTAAAAAGAGGGTATGAAACAAGGCTATCAATGAAATGCCTATACAATCTCCTAAACCCACACTCTTTATTTTGCTTGCATACACACCAGGAAAGTTCTAGACATTAAGTATAACAAGGAATATACAAAAACCTCACACACACATGGAATATGCTCAACTCAAGTAGGATCATCATATACTTTTAACTAAACAATAACATGAATTCAATATTAAGCCAATAAGTACAAGAGTCATAATCATAAGCCTAGGAGTCTCAAAAGTAGTAATTCACATAATCAACATACTTTTACAACCAAAACAAACTTGCATCATGCAATAAAATACAATATCAACAAGAACATCTTACTCATTCCTAACACAAAATTTAAATTTACCCTAAAAATGAAAATTTCCCCACCCCAGACTTAAAAATATACTTTGTCCCCAAAATATACTTTAAAGGGGAGGTAAAAAATAATACCTGAGGCCTCTAGGCCTATCTAGTAGCATCTTTACACATCAAGAGAGTCCGGGGACCCCATATTTAGTCTTCGCCATGCTCCTTAGCTCAGGCTTTCGATACTCAGACTTCCCATCAACCTGTGACTAGAAAAACAAAAACTAGTGAAGTAAAAAAACTAAAAATACTGAAATAAAATATACCTTAACTTGGGTTGCCTCCTAAGCAGTGCCTGATTTAGTGTTGCGACACAACTCAATCTATGACTTATCTATTTTCCTTCATTCTCTTTCTTATGCTAGGATGCCATCTTCTTATTCATTTATGACTTCTTGAGTGTGAACTCTCAAGGTTAATAACTTTCTCAACTTTAGCCTTTTCAGGCTCATAATTTATATCATGTCAGACTTTGGTGTTGGTTATTTTGGTTGCTCAATGATGAAGTTCGAAGAGGTCTTTTGATGATTAGACTCTACCACCCTACATTTATCCCCTTTGACCACAGTAATCATACATAAATCTTTATAATAGGATATTGTGTTGAGCAGTTTGTATACTTTGAAAATCGCCTCTTCATCATCCAACCTCATTGTGAGTATGCCTTCTCTCACATCTATCAAAGCTCCCCCATCACTAAAAATGGATGTCCCAAGATGACTGGTATACTTTTGTCTACCTAAAAATATAAAACAATAAAGTTATCAGGAATAATAAACATACCAACCTTGATGAGAACATCCTCTATGACTCTTTTACGATGGGCTATGGTCTCCTTTGCCAGTTATAGTAACACAGAGCTTGGTTTTGCCTTCCCCAATCCCAAAGTGTTGAAAAAAAGGGGGCATAAAATTGACGCTTTCCCTTAAGTCACTAAGTGTGTACACCACCTCATTATTCCTAATTTGAATCGGGACAGTTAACTTCCCAGGGTCCTTGAGTTTTTTGGGCATCCTCAGCATCACCACAGAGCTACACCCTTTAGTGAGTGCTACTACCTCCACATCCTACAACTTAATTTTATTAGAGTCCACATCCTTCAAGCACTTAGTGTACTTGGGCATTCCCTACAAAACATCTAAAAGAGGAAGGTTAGTATGAAGATCTCTGAATGTATCAAAGAAATTTTTAAAGCATGCATCCTCCTTTGCCTTTATATGCTTTTGTGGGAAAGGTAGTAGTGGTCTCTCCTTCACCTGTTCAACAACTTTTGTTTTTAAGTACTCAGACTTTCTAAATTTTTTAGTAACTTTTTCAGATACCTTTGAGGGAATCAACTCTGCATCCACCTCCTTAGTTTTCTTTGGAGGTTCTTCATTCAGATCCTTACCACTTCTCAAAGTGATAACCATTACTTGCTTAGGATTTTCTGTATCACTTAGCGGACTACCTGGAGACCTGGCACTTTGTTCTTGAGCAAAGTGATTTGTTTTCAACTCCAAACTCCCTGTAGTTACCTTTTGGCTCTTTATATTTGCCGCTAATTGATCTTGGTCAACAATAATTTGCTTCATTATCTCTTCTATATTACTAGTCTGAGTTGTGGCCTGAATCTCTTGAACCTACGACTGTTGAAATTATTGTTGTTGGTTGTTCCATGCTATATATGGTGGCTGAGTCTTCTACTTTAGGTTTTAGGTATTCCCATAATTTGATCTTTGAACATTTCCCACAAACATAACAAACTCAGGATTTGCAGCACTCATAGTTGCTGAATGCCCACTATTACCACAAACCTCATACCAACCTGTAGTCTATTGAATTGTATTAACTGTAGCTGTAGGCTGTGTAACCCAAACTTTATATTGATTATCTAATTTTGTAGAGCAAAAATCTGCATGGATATAGCAGTAAATTGGCCTACCTCCAACACAACTGTAACCTTCTTTGTAGCATTTCTTGAGTTAGAATGCCACTTAGGATTTCCTTGAGCAATCTGATTCAACAAAGTATATAGCTCATCATAAGTCAACTCCAAAGCTTGACCACCTGTAACTGAATCTAGCAAAATTTTTGTGTTATGGTCAAGTACCTCAACAAAAGTGTGAGCTAATACCTCATTGGACTATTGATAATGTGGACAATCCTAAAGAAGAGCTTTGAAGAACTCCCAAGCATGATATAAATTCTTATTTGGCTTTTGTTTGAAGCACACAATCTCACTGCATAGTCTCGCAGTCTTGCCAGATGGAAAGAATTAGATAAGGAATTTTCAGGCTAAGTTATCCTATGTTGTGATTAAACTTGCCAGCTCAGTGTTCAACTACTTCTTTACCTCCCCCATAGTGAAAAGGAAAATAATGTCAGCCTAATATAATCAGTTGGTACACCCATAGGGATGAATATGTCACTGATCTCCAAAAAGTTTCATAGGTAGACTTGTGGATCTTCATATGAAATATACATAAACTGTCCACTGCTGATCAAAAGTTACACCATATTTTGCTTCAACTCAAAATTACCTCTAGTAGATAATTTTTGAAAATGGAAGGTCAAATTTATCGAAAGTGGGATTAACACTTCTCAAACTATACTATGGGCTAGTTGATCTACATTCATTAGAACAGGATTGTCTTATTTCTCTTGAAATTATGAGATATGGAGGAGAAGGATTGATTCTCTTCTTTGTTGATGGAAGAGTTGCTCGGGTTTGGGGATTGGTTCAACCAATTCCCTATCCCTTGCCAGCTGCAAAATCAATCCCAAGACTAAGAGTAAAGCATCAAAAAAATCTAAAAGTGAAATTAAAATAAAATGGTGGCCAAATTACAAGTCTCTGGCAATAGCACCAAAAAGTTGTTGCACCCAAGAGCACACACAAGAGTACGTGGCCTCACAAGTAGTAAAGTGGCCCTTTTAAAAGCCAAGTATTGATCCCACAGGGACTAGTGTTAAGCAAATATGGAATTCTAGTTTAACTATTGTGATTCACAGGTGTAAACATAACCAAAAGAGTTTTGAAGGTTTGTAAATTAAAGTAAACTAAAACAATACAGAAAAGTTAAGACTTTGAAAAATCAATGGATGAAAACACGGGGTTAAAGCACTACGAACAATCATACTATGCTATTCAACTTCATCTATTAGATTACTTACCTTGGTTGTTGATTCACGGGGTTGATTTTATAATCATGGTCTCCCGACCTCTAACCACCTATCTAACTTAGACCCATAACTACATTGTTGAGTGGGGATGTGAGAACAAAGCTAAGTGCAGTTATATTTCATCCCATAGTGAAACAAATAAGGCCACTAGATATATCCATATCCTAGATTCTTATTCAAATCCCCTAATTTATAAAGGAATAAGAACCCTACTCTATTTAACCCCACGTTCTATCTTTCTATTCTCCATCCCCAGATCACATTGTCGACAATATATGTATTCTAAGGGTTGTAAATCCTTACAATAATTATAAAAAGGTTAAACAAACAACCAACTACGATAAATAAACAAAACAAAATCAATACGTAGCAATCATAGTTATGTTCTTGGATTTAACCTCGAAAAGGGGGTGTTTAGCCACTAAAAGACATAGCCATAATCAAAGTAATTGAATACATGATTAAATACATTAAAAATATAAAGTAAAGAGAAATAAACCCTAAAAAGTGTTGAGCATCCCCTCTCCAAGTCCAAAAACGTCCCAAAGTATTTATAATGTGTTTAAAGTGTTCTATTTATAGCGGAAGACATTTAGCCGTGTGGGAGTAGAGGGGGAACCGTGGGCCTTAGTACACCAGTAGAAGGGGTGAGTCGCGATACTTAGTCCCATGGATTTGAGGGGGCTCTGCCCCTATACGCCTGCCCTCACTGGAAAATGTTATTTTACGTTAAACTTGGCCTTGCACCTTTTTCTTCCATCCCAAGCCTTTTGGTGTTATTTCCACTTGCATTTAGGCCTGTTCATCATCAACATAAAAATACATTGAAAAAGAATCTTACATCATCAAACACCATATATTAGAGCTCAACACAACAAACAATCCACAACAATGAACTAGAAACTCAAGCTAAGCCTAGTATCGTCCTATGAATCCCTAGCTTATTGAGTTGACTCTTAGCTTGGCTCAATTTATATTTGAAAACTACAAACAAGTTTTTACACTCATAAATACACAATAATACTATTATAAACTCATCAAACACAAGTTATAATCCACCGATATAGACTAAAACAACACCTAGCTCAAGCTAGTAATACCAGTTTTCTCGTTTGAACTCTAAGTGGCCAATTTAAGTACAAACTTGTTTGAAAGACACATTAACATTGTAATCACATAATGAAAAAATTATATGCTTAATTTTATCATAATTAACATATTAATCACATAATAAGTCCTCAAAACAAGGCTAATTAAGTTAGGATACAATACAAAGGTGCATAAATCCACCTCAGATCATATTCCAAGGCTCGTATGAGTAAATTTGTCACTGAAGTGTATGATTTTATAGTCAAGGATTATAGGACTACCATTTTTATTGGGTATATGGATATTTCTCAATTGATAAACCATGATCAACAAATTAAAGTTGAGAAATTAAAAGAAAGAAAAAAGAGAACTAAAAAGGCCAGGACTGGATAGTTTGATTATGGTCAACATAGTCAGTATGAGGAAATTGTTCTCAATTTTAGAGCCATTAATCATAACCTACACCGTCCTCTACCAGTGCCCTTGCACCCAGGACTAAGCACGAACAGTAGGGTAAGACACTAATATTTAGATCTCAAGGCAGCATATTCGGGGGATATATGTTTCCTACCTGCAAGAAGTATGGTTGGAGTCATACTAGAGAGTGCTAGATAGGTAGAGATATTTGTGGTAAGATAGTCCATAGGATCAAGGAATGCCCTTTTGCTAAGCAAGGAAGTAGAGATGCTTGCCCTTAGGCTCAATGCACCACTTCAACAACTCGATCAGGCTGCCCCGCTCCACAACCGGGTGTACCATCCACTATAAATAGTGGTCAACATCAAAACTAGTTTTATATTGTACCTTTCCATTATGAGAAGAAGAGTTTTCCAGATGTAGTCACTAGTTCGTATATTTTACCTTGATACCTATATGTTATTAGATCTGGGGTCAACCCTCTCTTTTGTAACCCCCACTTATTGTTGTGAACTTTGGTTTAAGTCATGAGAGTCTTTCTTAACCTTTTTCAATTTTCACTCTCGTTGGTGAGTCAGTTGTTGCTAGACAAGTATACAAAGTGCCCTATTAAAGTCCTTCATAGGATCACTTTAGCATATTTAATAAAACTAGAGATGATATATTTTGATGTCATTTATTGTATGGATTGGCTCCATTCATGCTATGCCTTAATTTATTGTCACACCAGAGTGGTAAAATTTTAGTTTCCTAATAAGTTAATCTGTAGGAGGAGGGTAGTTTGGTATAGCCTAAGGGTTATTTTATCTCCCATCTTGAAGCCAGAAAGTTAATCTCAAAGAGGTGTATCTGTCACCTGGTTTGGGTTAAATACACTAATTCTGAGACCCTAACTATTTAGTCTGTGTGCATAGTCAATGAGTTTCCAGAAGTTTTCCCAGATAATTGGCTTTGGTTACCTCCCGTCAGGGAAATAAAATTCGGGATTGACTTACTGTACGATACCTAGAACATCTCCATTCCTTCCTACAAAATGGCTACGACTAAACTTATAATTTTCAAGGAACATTTTAAGGACAACTTAGATAAGGGGTTCATCAGACCCAATATTTCTTCATGGGGTGCTCCAGTCCTATTTATGCCTAAAAAAGGGTACTCTTAGAATGTATATAGATTACAGGCAGCTAAACAAGGTCACTATCAAGAAAAAGTACCCCATCCCTAGATTTGATGACTTATTTGACCAGCTTTAGGGTGCCCATTAGTTTTTGAAGATTGATTTCAGGTCGGTATATAATAAGCTGAAGGTCAGAGAATGTGACATTTCAAAGATCACTTTAGAACTTGGTATAGACACTTTGAGTTTGTGGTTATATCTTTTGAACTAACAAATGCTCCTACAACATTTATGGACTTGATAAATAGGGTTTTCAAGTAGTATTTGGATCTTTTTTCATTGTATTCATAGATGACTTGTCGATTCTCAGAGTGAGGACAAGCATGTAGACCAGGTGAATATAGTGTTGCAGAACTTCAAAGATCGCTAATTATTTGCAAAGTTTAGTAAGTGTGAATTTTGGTTGGAGTCGGTTACCTTTTTGGGGTATGTGATTTTGGGTGAAGGTATGCATATAGACCCTTATGAAACATATGTAGTAAAGCGCTGGCCAAGGCCCATTACTCTATCCAATATTAGGAGATTTTTAGGTTTAGTCAATTATTACCAGAGATTTGTTGAGGGTTTTCCTCAACAGATGCACCATTGACCAAGTTGACATAAAAGAAGGTGAAGTTTGGCTGGTCATACAAATGTAAGAAAAAATTTCAAGAGTTAAAGGATATATTAACTTCAGCACCGGTATTATCATTGCCAGATGGGTTATATAGGTTTTTTGTGTACTGTGATGCCTCTAGAGTTGGGTTACATTATGCTTTGATCAAGAATGAAAGGTTAATAACTTATGCCTTTAGCCAACTCAACGATCTTAAGAAGAGTTACCCGACTCATGATTTAGAATTAGCAGCTGTTGTGTTCGCCTTGAAAATTTAGAGATATTATTTACTAAGTGTGCATATGGATATTTTCACTGATCATAATAGACCTTAATACGTATTCATATTAAAGAAGTTAAATCTTAATCAGAGAAGGTGGTTGGAGTTGCTAAAAGATTATGATATGAATATGCTCTACCATCCGAGTAAGGAAAATATAATAGTTGTTTATTTGAGTAGGCTCTTTATGTATAATCTAGCCTATGGGGAAAATGAGAAGAAGAAGTTGGCAAAATAGGTGCATAGTCTAGCTCGATTGGGAGTTTGTTTGCATAATATAGATGATGGTAGAGTGATGGTTCTAAATGGCTTTGAGTCATCTCTTATAGCAAAAGGAAAGGAAATAAATGGTAGTGATTCAACACTTAGTCAGCTAATGGATGTAGTTCATTAGAAGAAGGTGGAAGTTTTCTCCCAAGGGGGAGATATTGTCCTCTGCTATTATGGTCGATAATATGTTCTTGATGTTGATGGGTTGAGAGAAAGGACATTAGGGGAATCCCATAGTTCTAAGTATTTGATTCACCTTTGTGCCACCAAGATATACCAATATCTAGGAAGTTTATTGATGGAATGGTATGAAGAGGAACTTAGCAGAGTTTGTGGCTAAGTGTCCCAGTTGTTAGCAAGTGAAAGTTTAGCATCAAAGACCAAGAGGTACACTTCTAGACATTGACATCTCTACTTGGAAGTGGGAGGTCATTAATATGGACTTTATTACATGACTTCCTTAGACCAGACATCAGCATGATGCAATTTGGGTCATCATGCCCATTTCTTTCCAGTTAAGACTTCAGATACAACTAAATATTATGCTAAGTTATATGTTCACAAATTAGTAAGCTCCATGTTATTCCCTTATCCATCATTTCCAATTGATGTACTCAGTCTATGTCACAGTTTTGCCAATTATTTTAGAGAGGCCTTGGTACAAAGTTGAAACTTATTTGGTTTCCATCCTCAAATAGATGGTCAGGTTGAGCGAACTAACCAAAATCTAGAGGATATGCTAAGAGCTTGTGCGATTGATTTTAAGAGAAGTTGGGATAGTCATCTACCTTTGATTGAGTTTACTTACAATAAAAATTACCATGCTAGTATTTAAATGGCTTAATTCTAGGCCTTATATGGGCGTAGGTGTAGATCACCTACAGTGTGGTTAGAAGTTGGTTAAACTACTTTGGTTGGGATGGATTTTATTCTTAAAGATATGAAGAAGGTTCAGTTGATTCGTGAGTGGTTGAAATCCACTCAAAGTTGGCAGAAATCATATGTAGATGTTAGGATGATAGAGCTAAAATTTGTAGTTAGTTATTGGATATTTCTGAAGGTGTCACCCATAAAGGGAATGATGCGGTTTGGAAGAAAGATAAATCTCAATCCCTGATATATTGGTCCATATAAAATCATATCGTGTGTTGGAGATGTTGCTTATGAGCTAGATCTTCATCAGAATTAGCCACAGTTCATCTAGTTTTATATGTATCTATATTGAAGAAATGCATTGGAGGACCATCATTGGTAGTACCCTTAGAGAGTATTAGAGTGAAAGATAGTTTATCCTATTAGGAGATTCCGATTGAGATTCTTGATCGGTAAGTTCAAAGGTTACGAAATAAAGAGGTGGCTTTAATGAAAGTTCTATGGAGAAATAAATTAGTTGAGGGAGTTACATGGGAAGCAGAGGAAGACTTGATGAGTTGATATCATTATCTATTTACTCCTTGCATGGGGTCAACTTGCGATAAGATAGCCGTTTTGATCCATTCTACTCACCGACATCCTTACTCGTATCAGTTTACCCTATGAAGTTCATGTGTAATAAGTCATTTCAGTTTTAAGATTATGTTTGAGCTAAATATTTTCAGTTTCAAAGCAGGATAAGCTTCATACCTCAGCCTAACAAACCCATAAGATAGACCTTTCCCCATTCCAACCATCATTCAAGGATATTAGTTCCAAGGGGGAGAGATGTTAGACCCGAAAATCTCAATAATTTTATTTTGAAAGATATCATGTATTTTAAGGTAGTTTTAGAGTTGATAAATTATAAGGAGTGTTAACGGGAACATTAAAAAGTGTTTTGAAATTTTTAGAACGTGTTTTGAGGTATTTCGAGACCAAAAATATAAAGGGTCTCTGATTAGGGCATGCCACAGAGGCATGGAACACCCTAATGAAAAACCAGTGGCCTAGCATGATAAAGGCATGCCACACCAGCTAGTTGCCGCATTAAGGGCGTTCCACGCCAAAGGTCGTAGTGACATCAAATTTTAGCTTTTCCTTTAATTTTTGAGGGTATTTTGGCCTTTTACCTCCTAATCTATCCTACAGCTAATACAAAACAAAATTCACCATTCCCAAACTAAAGATTTCACCATTCATCTTCTCATAAACTCTCTAGAATACCAAAACGATTAAAAATTATCAAGAAAGGATGCAACCCCAAAACTAAAAGAAAGTACATAAGTCCAAAGCAAGGTACAATAACAACAAGAAGGGTCCATGGTAGCAGAGAAGATGCTTCTCACCCTTGAATCCAAATGACATGCTAGAATCATAACTGAGATCTTGCAAGCGCCATTGGAATATGGGCTACACTCAGCAAAAGTAAGAGCATGTGTAGTATCAATACACAAAAAATAATCGTGTATTGGTAGGGTCATTTGTCTTACCTAAGATGAGATACATGAATATTTAACCATAATACAGTACAACAAGTTAATGCATGCTCTCCTCTACTACCCGTTAATGCAATAAGTAGCACTTAGATCAATATTAGTAACCTTAGAAAAAAAATCAAAATATGTCAACAAGATATGCCAGTCAAGTCAAGTCAAACCATAAAAATGCAATGACATATAATTTTGGTTCACTCATGGAACCATCAAACTCACCTGTACCTTGAACATACACACCAAGGGTATTATAATCACCTACTAATTATGACTTTCAAGGGATAAGTTTTGCCAATGTACTAAATCCCAGGAACAAGTACCTACCAACCTTATTTCACCAACGTATAAGAACGTCCAAATACCAAAATATTCCACAATTAACAATGAAATATAAGGCAATCACATAACGTGTTGATAACAACCAACATTCGTAACATCCATAAGATTTATAGACAAGTTTAGTGAAATATGATCATACTTGAATAACACGAATCAACAAGATATACTAAGATGCAATTAACATGAACATATAACAAAAATTGGATCAAACTACGTAACCATCACCTACCTCAATTCAAACTTGCACAACTCAACTAAGCTTAAGCCTTGTCTTTTCGTGCAATTTCCACTTGATTTTGGTCTAAAAATACATACAAGACACATAATTAATGCAATGACCTACCTCATTAGGTATTATAACTCATATTAGATCCCTAAAGTAAAGTTCATGATCATTCTCTCCCCATTTTAGGGTTTTTCTACCATATTTCACCTAAAACTACCAATTTCATGAATGATTTAGTGAATTCACAGTATGAAAGGGTAATTTAATGATCATTAACTATAACCCAATGATCTTATACCTAAATTACTTCTTTGCACTAGAAAACCAACTAAGACAAGCCTTAACCTTCCCAAAAATATGTGAACTAGCAATTCTAAAGGTAGATTATTATTTTACTAGTTAAATTGAATGAATTCCTTATCTTATTAAAAATGAGTGATGTAAAGCCCCCATTTTCTGAACTGAAATGCTATACGGTTCTCATAACCCCGAAGGACCACAAGGTAACCTATGACTGATATCTGTACCTGTATACTGCATAAAATACTAGAAAATACAGAAACATGAACTGAAAGTCCATAAGGTTCAAATTGGATAAACATCTGAATAGTAATAACATCTAAATAAAGTGGTATCATAATACCAAAAAAAAAAATTAAAAATACTGAAGTCTAAACCAAGTCTGATATCTAGTCTGAAAGCCTCTACTGTCTGAGTAATCTGAATAAGGAGCTGATGGGACATGTCCCTGGCTAACTCCGTCTAATAAACTGACTAATGGGATAATGAAGAAATAATCATGTCCTCAAAGGATGAGGATTCACTTCTAACTCTGACTGCTGAAATCTGCAATGCTACTGCTGCTCTGGAACTCATGCCTCTAAACCTATGGTTTAACATAAGAGAAAACACCATATAGCAAATGAGTCAGTACGACTGAATGTACTAAGTATACGAGTGAGGTAGGCTAAATGCAAAGGGTTTATATGCATAAATAATGCTGACTGATATGAACGTGAGAATACATACATGCATAAGTAACTATAACTAAGCTAGTGGTGATACTGACTACTGAGTCTTAATACTGACAATATGAGTTTACTGATACTGAGGTACTGAATAGATGAACAACTATTTCTGGCAGTTCAAATTGTGAAGAACTGCTCTGATTAACTATGTCTAACAGTCCTGAAACTGAATACTGATAATGTGAGTTATGATGACTGATATAACTAATATAACTATGATGATCGGCCTAATCGATGTAACTGATACTAAGCAAATGTATCTAATAGTCTAAGTTTTGATGGAACTATCTGAGTTCTGCTTTGTATGGAGTAACTGAATTTGAGATCAGTCCTATCTAGCGGGTGATCTTTGAGTATATTGTTAATAAAGATGAATTGACTTATTCTGATATCAGTCCTACCTAGCGGGTGATCTCTAAATCTGGTGATATTGATACTGATTGACCATAGTTAAGATCAGTCCTATCTAGTGGATGATCCTAAAGTCTATTTATAATAATAAGGATTGACCGTTTCTAACAGTCTTGAATCTATATTACTGAGATAAATTGACTGTATCTGACAGTCCTAATTCTGTAACTGAAACTGTGCGATGTATTAATCTAACCGACATGCCCCATGCTAAACTAACTGGGGTCCAACCTGTAATCCCAGTTAGAAGGGTATCAGTACCATGCCACCAGTAAAGACAAATACTGCAGAGTCAGTCCTAATCTAGTGGGTGACTCCTGGGATCAGTCCTATACATTCAAATATGCTAATGGGTGATCCCTAAGTATGTCAGTCCTATCTAATGGGTGACATCTTGTACCTACGCTGGCTACATAGTTCTTGAACTTAGGGATTGCTTCTAAGGATCTCAGTCCTATCTAGCGGGTGAGTCCCCATCCCTAGGCTCACTCAGTGCTGAATCCTACTCTCATCTGAATGACACTGAACTGAATTAATTAGCTGAACTAAACTAAACTGATTATCTTAACTGAACTGATTAGCTGAACGGAACTGATACTATTGGTATTGTTTAGCAGAGCTAAACTGATTTTACTGAGTTCCTTTGAATGACGGAACGTACCAAGTTCTGAGGACTGACTGAGAGTACTAAATTTACTGAGATTACTAGGAATACTACTGAGATTACTGAACTACTAATATTACTCTGATTTTTGAGTTTTCCTGAGTCGCATGAATTTTATAGATCATGGCTTGACTGAGAGTATCGTGATAACATGCCATGGCTCTAGGCACACAACTATATTTTTGGGTACAAGTACCCCTAAGGACTCGATCAAAGGAAACTGGCACACATGACACTTCTTGATCATAGGAATAACATCCACAATTCATAATACCATAAGTAGGGAATTTCATACTACACATGTTTCTCAACACCATATACATGAAAGGGAATGCGTATAACATGTAAATACTTGCATAACTTCAATTTCATGAGCATTCCATATCACAACAACAATACACAATAATTAGCATGGAATTCATGTTGAGTCCTAAGGAATAGAGCATGATCTTGTCATTTAAGTTCTATTTATCTATAATACATGATTTCTAGTCTCTTAGGTATTTTATCAAACACCTTGCATGCACACCTTGTGGCTTAGGCATATTCATCACCTTAATGATTTAAACCACCTAAAATTCGTATATTCCAATTTACATGTCATCCTAGTTTCATAAAATCACATAAATATTCTAATTTGGGAGTTGTATAAAAATCAATCATACAAACATAATCAACCCGCAACATAACTTCATGATTCATAGTTTAAAAGATGGTTCTTGAAATACATGGATGAAAGGAATCCGTGGATGAACACTACGCATACCTTAAAGCTTGATCTTGAAAGAGATCTAATGTTTCTTGAAGGTTCTTAAAGAAATCCTTAGGCTTGCTTTTGATTTTTCTTGACTAGGGTTTAACCCCTTTGGGAGAGAATATTCTTGTTCTTGAGGAGAATGAGAAAATAATGGGAGAATAGCCTTCTTAGGGATTTAATACCGTGTTTAGAGAGGGAAAAAGACCAAAATACCCCTATGAAATTACCTTCCAGTTGCTGAAATTATCAGCTGACGACATGGGCTGATAAACCATCAGATCTGTGATAGCTCGTCAGTCCAGGTCGTCACCTGGGAGCTGGAATTTTTGACATTCTGCCTAAATTTGACGATATTGCTGATAACTCATCGGATATATCGTCAGAAATGTGATAGGTTATCAAAAATGTCGTTAGAATTGTGATAAGTCGTCAGAAATATCATCACTCAGTTTTCAGGCTGACATGCTGGAGTAAAATGCGCACAACTTTTTGCTCCGATATCGAATTTAGGAAAAATTGGTATCTTTGGAAAGATAATTCAATTATATATATTTTGGTAGGTCATGAGTTCAATAATTCATAGTATAACGAGATATATGCTCATTTCAAGTTGACTATAGCAATATCCTTCCCAAGAATTCAATCAATAAGGAATGTTTTGATTCATCTGATACATCTAAATTGATCATAAAACTATGAAATAATCATGATGTACTATGCATGAGCTTGAAACATGGAGATAATATTGGTTTGGACTTTTTGGGGTATTACAGTGATGAACAACCAAGTATTTTCTCCCAAATAACCATTTCTGAAGCCCCTAAATATTTCATAGAAGAATGAACTATTTTTGGGGTTTTTGTAGTAAAACATCGATTTTATGTAGCTATAGAAAAATATGTCCCTATAGAGACATAGTTTCTATAGTGGCCCTTGCCCATATTAATCAATCTCTATAGAGGTAATTATTCCACTTTGGAGCATGTCAATGAGGCATAAAGTTTGATTTTCTCCAAAATTCCCCTTTTTCATAACACACATTGTAACCAAGACATGAAAAATAATACTCTTTATGTCAAGATGAATTCTAAGTGTTCTACTTACTCAAAATAAATTACAACAGGTCCTATGGTTTACTTATTGTCCTAGATAACTAGAAATCAAGATAACCGCTATCACGTTAACCCAATCCATATTTGGATTATACATCATACCTTGCTCAGATTTTGTCCAAGACTAGTCTTGCATCAAAATTATAACTTCAACTATGAGGATAAACTTTACCCAAATTTTTAAATGAGTCTTACTTGTATTAATGAAAAGGATCATTACAATGATAATATGTATGATGGAAAAAATAGAAAAAGATATATTTTATGAAACTTATAAATATATCACTAAATATTGGTATTATGTGATCGTTGGGCCCAATGGAAGAATGTTATAATTTTATTAATTTAACGTGTGACACTATTAATGTAAGAACCATAATTAACATTTAATGAAGAACAAATATCATCTGCTAGATCATTTACTTGATAGATGTAGAAAATTTAGTATCAACTTTTATAAATTAGTACTTCCTCAACCCACAAGGGTTTCCACTCTAACAACCGTGGTTTTAAATGAACCTTTTTATGTATTTTGACCACTTACCATCTTTTTTGTAGTTGCTATATGCTATTTGTGAGTTTTGGGGTTGTTTGGCATGGCCTCTGATGCATTCAGGGGGTGATTTGGGTGAGTTTAAGAGTTTTAGAGGTTCTTAAAGCTAGGAGTTTGACTTCAATCAACATTACTTATTTTGAGCATCATATGGTGATTGGACAATTTAATTAGATCCAAAATATTAATTTTAGGTTAGTATTATTGTTAGTTTGGGTCTCGAGCCTTTATTTTATATTTTAACCCTTTTGATAGAAACTATTTAATTAAACCTTAAAGATTCCCAGAGGCTAAATTTTTGTAAACGACCTCTTTTCTCAAATTTGATGGTATCATTAAGTCCAGAAAGTTAAAAATATCCTAGTGGCATATCTGATTTAGTTTTGTAGGGTTCAAATGAATCCTAAAGATTCAATCGTGACAACTTCGATAAAAATCTCAAACTGTTGGTGTAGTTTTATTGGTGCGTCATGCCCTTTATTGAAATCGCATAGAAACTTATCATAATTATAAGCCTTGATATTATCTTCATCGCGATTGCATGGTGGTTGTACCATGATCGCAATGGATAAATTGATAGACCTGGTTAGGTTTGACCATAATGATCACGAGACCCTTTTCTCACAATCGTGATGAAAAACTTAAATACAAGTCATTATTGACCCTTGTGATTATAAGGTGGGGACTATGCATGAGGTACTATTCACCTAAATAGTATAAATGCCTTATTTTTCCAATTTCCATAATTTTTGAGCTTGGGAGATTTGGGAAAGGCAATTTTATAGGGGTTTCTTAACCATTGTTGCTTGGGTAACCTCTAAATTTCTATTTCCATAATTTCCCATTGATTGTATCTCATAATATCTTTAAAAACTCAATCTCAAGTTGGAATTTGGGGATTTTTTACCTGGTTAATCATAAATTGGTTTTGTTCGATTTAAACGTCATTTTCACGTTGTTTATACATGGGTTTTTGAACATATATGAGGATCATGTTTCTAAATAAAATTTTTGATTCACCCATTTCAATTTTGAACTATTTTTGGACCCGATATAAATACAACTAATATGTATATCATTAGTTCTCTTTTAAGGTGTAGATTATATTTTTGATAGATCTGGTTTGTACCAAGACTGGTCGGAAAGGAAAAGCTCTATGTTGAAGGGATCAAGATTAAATTTTAGATCTTTGAGGTAGGTTATGACTTAACTTTTTACAGTAGTTAGCCATTCACGTAAAACATGCTATGGCTTTGGAAATTATCCTTGAGAGTTATAATTCAAGATTATTATTGTTATCATGTGCCCGTGTGGAGGTGTTTTTCATATTATAATTAACTTAAGAGCTATAGATATTGTAGTACCCGAGATGGGGCTTTATTTGATAACATAGGCCTTATTTGTGCATTTAATGCTATTATTATTATTGTTGTTGTTGTTGTTGTTGTTGTTATTTATTTATTTATTTATTATTATTATTATTATTATTATTATTATTGAGATTCCTAAGTAGGGGATTGAATAGATATCATAGGCCTTATTTTATCATTATTTTCCTATATCATGATAGTTATACTTGAGTGAGGGATTTTTGAATGATATTATTGATTTCTTACATGACTATTCATTCTAGTGGTTCCAAGAGAGGATTATATCATAAGTTATTGCCATATTAAGTTGATTCTGGGATTATTTATACTTGCATTGAATTGATTATCATCTTTATATTGATTGATTGTGATAATTACATACTCATTTCATCTATATCATATTCATAAGATATTAGTACTTCTAAGAAACACTAATTTTTGAAAGAAAGTGGAATTTTATTGAAAAACCTTTGGTCGAGTCATTTGCCAATAAGCAGATTATGATATTTTTAAAATCCTTGGTCGAGGTTATTTGTCGCCAAGGTTGAGTTAAGATTTGAGAAAGTATATGCATTGCAAATCCCCGATAGGTTATGTTTAATGAACTAAGGCTCAAAATGTGTATATAGAAAGCCCTATGAAGGTGTATATAGAAAGCCTTGTGATGGATTTTATCATTGCATTGAAATGCATTGCATTGCATTACATTGCATCATTTGTATTCTTCTATGTGTTTGTTTCTATGTACTTATTTTCTCTATTTATTTTTCATTTAGATTTTTTATTTTTGACTTTATATTGTGGAACTGTTAGTAGAGGCAATGTAAGCTACCACTTGGGTACTTTTTTGTTTGTTGGTGAAACTTTATCATTGTATTTTTTACTTATTTAGTTTTTTACTTTTCTCAATCGGTCTATGATATCCACTGATTACAAGTGGACCATACTCACTCCTACTTTTGTGCTCTTTCAATGTAGATCCTCGTATGAGTGTGAATCGCGGTGGATGATCTTGTGCTGTTTGGTGTTGATATTAGAGGTACCAGTGAGCTCCAGAATTTAGGGCATATTTCATGCCTCCTCTTATCTTATCTTGTCATTATTTACTTTTAGAGATAGATTCATGTATTTTAGATTTTGGATATGTATTGATGCTCTTTACACTTGTGACACCAGTATCTCGTGGATTTATGTTTTTGGTTTGAATACTTATGTGTTTTACATATTGTGGTCTAATTTCATTCTAAAGTTTTGGATTTACTTGTTTCTTCATATATCAATTTTTCTTTTCTCTTCTAGTTTTGTCTTACCTACCAAGGCTGTGTTGAGGTAGGTGCCATCATGACTTCAACTTTTGGGTCATGAAAAATTAGTATTAGAGTACTAGGTTCACTAGTCTTATAAGTGTAAGAGTAGTATATCTACTAGAGTATCACAAATGGATGCATTGACATTTGTATCTTTGTTCGAAAGGCTATGAGGCATCCTTAGAAAAAACATCTCTAATTTAATTTCTTATCATATAGGGTTTTTATGTTCAATATTCTAAACTTGCATTCCATTATTTTCTACATAGATAGTGAGGAATAGATCTAGAAATATTGAGGATACTGAGCCAACACTACTATTAGAGCCCTGGTTAGCCAGAAAGGCTTGTGTTGCAGCTAATCCAGAGGTAGAGGTTGGGCATGAAGAGTTGCTTTGACTAGAGGACATGCTAGAGCAGCCTCTCCTAATTATAAGATTGACTACAATGAGGATGGTGTATCAGATAGAGGATATGAGACCAACTTAAGTCCCACCAAGTTTACTGTTTAGCTGATACATCAATGTTGTAGGATTTAATGAATCGTCTTTTGAGTCATGTGGATGGCATTCCCTAAGCTAGTGTTCTATTAAATGTCCCAGGTATTTATCATACTCCAGGAGGTATTCAGTATCCAAGAGGCTCCTATTTATGGTTTTCCAACTCAGAAGTACAACCTTTTTCTATGGTACCCCCATGTGTTGATTTAGGACCTACTAGGCTCACTGTTTCTCCTGTTACTTCAGGTCTTGTGATGTCCTCTAATGATTCAAAGAGGTTCATTTGCTTGGATTTTCCCAAGTTTAGTGATGCCATTGGAAGTGACAACTATTTTTGCTTGACTGTTAGGGGAGGTTGCATAACCTTGGATACTTTGAGTGCCATGGTGTTTCTTATACAACTTATCAGTTTACTATTATTGATAGACAATGGTGGAGGACTATTGCTAGTTGTATAGCTTTGGGTTAGCTTTCTATAACATGAAACTAGTTTTTTGAGGCTTTTTTGGAGAGGTTCGCGCCTTATAATTTGAGGGATCAATTGAGAGATGAGTTTGATCATATAGAGTAGGCTCCATGACTATTCAAAGTATGAAGTACTTTTTCTTGCACTATCCATATATCTCACTGCTAGTATTTTCTCAGAGCGAATTAGGAAGTTTTTTAAGGGTTTGGAAGCTTATTAGCAATTGGGTATAACTCAGATGGTGGTGCTAGAGGTTTTTTTCAATAGTATAGTAGAGCATACTAAGCTAATTAAGCCAATTTGTCAGGTTACTTAGGGTGGTGGTGGTGCTAAGAAAATCTAAACTGATATGGTGATTTTAGTGGATATGTGTCTAGAGGTAGGGATTTCATCGACAGAGATGCTCACAGTTATCATGGTCGATCAGCTCAGGCAACCTTATAGAGTTTGATAATAGATCTTCACTTTTTGTAGATCTAAATAACTCGAGGTGAGGTAATGCGGGTAAGGGCTGCAGTTTCAGTTCATCGGGTAAGGGCGGACATCTTAGTAGAGGCACTCAGTATTACTACTAGTTCTTCAACCTTTTTCCGTGTTGTCATGAAACTGTCATGTGTTTTGGATCGAATAGGCATAATTGTTGGTGAAATTTAATTATTCTAGTTCCATTTTGGATAAGTTTTAGTAACTAGGAGGAAAGAAAGAAAATATACACAAAATATTCAATTTAATTTCACAAAGAATTATATGGGTGCATGACATGTGCAAGTTGGTTGAATGCAGCATAAAATGGAAAGCTTAAGTAATAAATAATGTATAAACATCTTGTATTATTTTTTCAAAAAATAAAATTTAAAACTTAAAAATAGGATTTGATCTAGGAGCTTGTGAAAACATTGTTCAACTTTTTATATATTTAAGTGGACATCTTTCTAGATTCTTCACAAGATCCTTGCAAGATCGAGAGGGAAAGAGATGTTGGAGAATGATCACCATCACTGTTATAAAGACTCCAACTGACCTGCAACATGACTATATCCCTAAAAGGAGATAAATTAAGTATAGTACCTGTACAACTACACATCTGGTAGGTATCATTGGCCGACAAGTAGTAGAAACAAATAATAATAATAGAAAATAGGAAAGAAGTCATGACTTTAAGTAAACTTTTGGCTACTAAATCGCATTTATATACACTCTATTATTATTACTATCACTTAGTCTCTCTGTGACCTACCATTTAACATTTTTGCAGATCTTTATCCTTAATAATCCGTTCTACCTCACTTTGATATTCCATTATGTGTAACCCTATGTCTAAGCTAGTTCAGACACTCTACAGGATTCACCATATCAAAACTTGAGACCACTGGTGACAATCAGGTTTCTTAATATTTACTTCTTGTATAGTTTAGAAAATCTAGCCATGTAATTTTAGATACCTATACTCATGACATATTCTTATGAGACTGACTAGCAGGACCCAAAAATAAAACATACTTACCAGTTTCCATAAATCAGATAATCACAACATTTAAATAGGAAGGAACACCCAATGTATATAAGGAATGAATGTAATTAACCTTCACAACTTCACTTCCCTTTCTTATCTCATCGACAATATAGAAATCACGATCATCATGATATAACATTATACTCATCCTCATCAATTTCAACATCAATTCATAAGCATCATGAACATCATGGGCATAGTATCATAATCACCACCATCACTATCTCATCAATATCACTAGCATTATTAATATCATGAGCTTAGTATCATCATCAACATCTCATCATCATTAATATCAACAATCATGAATGGGTATGCAATGCAGTCACAATCATAAATAGTACCTAAAAGCAATAACATGCATTTGATCATAAACATAGTACAAACCCAGATGGACTACTACACCCTCTTCACCTATACTAATCCCCACAATGTCACATTTCTGTTAACTTACCTACCCTCTTTATCTGTCGGTGGAGGGTTCGTTTTTAAAATACATATATATACCTTTGGTACTCACATAACCCCTTCTAATTCTCATGTAATTAATTTAAAGGCTAATGCCCACCCCTTAAATCCTGATGCCTATTCACTCTAAGTCTTTCTCATCCTCTTATATAATATTTACTAACCGAATACTACCACTTAAGTCAACTTACTAATGTAGCTTCTACATTATGCTCCTGTCTTACTAATATCTTTAAAACAACACTAATTTATTAGGATTACTACAAATGACCCACTTAACCTTAATCTGTTTTTCTTTTCTCCATATTTTTAGCTTATTTAACCACTAATTTACTTATTCGTACATAACTTTGTTCAACGGGTCCTAATTCCTATAAGATTCAACTGAACAATAACACCTATGACACACCAACTAGTTACAACAACAATCCCTACAAAATTCAAGCCTATATGGATTATTATTAATCTCATTCATCCACACTCTATGATCGAAGGTCTAAGACATAAAGTTTCCCAATATTTATATCAATATTACATGCATCAAACCCAAGTCTCCTACAATTAAGCCATAACCTATCTCGTAGATGAAATATGTTGCTATTGAGATAAGGGGGTTGTCCCACACATGCTAAGTATCTCCTCATATTCGATTCCTGCCAAGTGTACCGTGAAACCGCCCTTTTGAACCTTGGACTTTGGAATCTTATGATTGAGGCTGTGACATTTTTAAGGGTGTTTTTTTGGGAAAAAAGATGCCTAGAAGAGTTGAAACAAGAAACGGTTTTAAAGATAACCTGAACCAGATACTATGGGGTTACTGCTACACTAGTTAGCTTGCTGCTACAGCAGAAAGCAACAGACCATCCCAATTTCTATTCAATTCTTGTCATAATTTCGTTGAGCCATATTTTCCCCATGAAATAAATTCCCTTAGGTACATTAGGAGCATTTTATTTTTCGTAAAAAGTTTAAGAGGTTTTCTCACATGTAACGACATTTTAGGTCATTACATTATATACCAAATTACCCACCGTTCATCCTCGAATTGGCCACGGGGTGAGGGTCAAGAATTTTGGCCACAACAAAAGACATCATCCCAGGATAGGGTGAAGGGAGGACAACTCTAATTCTCGCTAGTCCGCTCACCTACTTGGGTTATACCAATGATGAGATTAACATATTGACTATCCCAAACATTAGAACGTCCTGACACTAATCCACTATTGTATCCATATTTACTAAGATCGCAAAAGGAAATTACAAAAGTATTCATATGACAACTATTTTGAAATACATGGATATCACACAATACCATAATGCATGAAAAGTTAGGTCGAAAACTGACACTCAGGGATTTTACCACTATAATGGATTATTTACTATTGTAGCGGTACCACTACAGTGATTCGCTAAAGTTCAAATAGAGGAACTATTTTATTTCACCAATTTTCACTACCACTCTAAACTCTCTCAATTCTCTATGTGCAATCTCCTTCCGTCATAAATTTTATGGTAAATTCTTGTCCCTACTACTTTTATATACATACTTGTTGTGGAATCGAACAAACCTCAATAGATTAGAGAATTTTGGATGATTCTTGGGTAGAATCTTGAATTTTAAATTTTTCTGGTGTTTTTGCATGAAGTAATGACCATGTTAGGTTCTCTTACATCTACAATGCTCCAAAATTATTCCAGGCATAAGATTGATGTAGTTCATGATGTATTTTGGTCAAGGAGGGGTAGAAGGTGAGGGGTTATCTTTCCCAATCATTTTTTGTGATTCAAGTGTGAATTTATGTGTTATACACCCCTATTTTTGTGTAACAAGGTTCATTCAAACTTTACCAAGCCTGATCTACCACTGAATCTAAAAAGTACATAGAAAAATTAAACATCTGCCATGAGAGGAGAAGTTAATGAGTTTGGGGACGATGGAACTACTGTAGAGATAAATTTTCTGCCATATCAATACTTTTGCAGTGGTACGTTACTACCGTTGTAGCATTGCTACAATGGTTAATTAACTGCTACAGCAGTACCTGGTAGTAGCCTCTAAATTTTTATCTTCTTGACATTTTTAAATTTCTTATCTCACGAGGCATCCTAATCTAGTTTATATTCTATAATTGCAATGTATTGGAGGACTATCATGGATCAACTACCACACTACCAAAGATTCCCCAACACTAGTAGCCCAGATTAATAGAAAGGGCGACAAATGAAAAATTTTGGATAGGGAATGCTAACGATGTTCATTCTTGAGTTTAACATGGCCTTAGCCCAGAAGTTTTATACTATTCTCCCTATTGTTGAGTGGTTAGTGTCCTTTCATGTCATGATCCGATTTCTCAGGTCATGATGACATCTACTATAACCTACTAGTACGTAAGCCAACCCGTAGTCCGAAACTACTAGTAATTGACTACCAAGAAAAATGAATGAAGATAGCTAAATAATTATAATAAAAGACTAATATATATAAGACAGTCCAAAAATCTGGTGGAATTAGTACAAGAACTTCTAATATAACAAGAATATAAAATGAAATACTAAATGAATATATTGATACAACCCATATTTTAATACAACATAAAGACCAGACTAATCTATTGAGGGAGAATAGTAATACTCTAAACGCGAGGAGCTCACCCTAAATCTTTGATCCATAGCTGCTCCACACAATGCACACAACAACAGTGAGAACCCATACTATGTTCTGCAGGCTATAGAAGTGTAGTATTAGTACAAACCATGTGGTACTCGGTAGTCAACTGCTGACTGAGCTCCAAAGATAATGAAAATATAGATAACCTATAAGAAGAAATATAAACTACAACCCAAATATCCAAGAGGATAACATAATAAGGTTAGAGAGGTAGTAAGGATGAACTATTCTATCCTAGCC
Source organism: Capsicum annuum (assembly GCF_002878395.1). Lineage (NCBI taxonomy): Eukaryota > Viridiplantae > Streptophyta > Magnoliopsida > Solanales > Solanaceae > Capsicum > Capsicum annuum. The sequence continues at coordinate 176,977,657 of NC_061119.1, forward strand.
ATATTTAGGAACCTAAGCACTATACCATATATCACTGGTTAATATTCAAATAAAGAATAGAAAAATGATATATAACAGTATACAAGGCCAAGGGTTACATATATAATAGAAGAGACAAAGAAAGAAAGGGATATACAGTAATATCATAACTAGATATATGTATATACATATAGGTATACAACACTAACTCAAAAGGGTACGACCTAAGGTAGTCAATCTAGCATCTCAAGCCATCCTAATCATATAGAAAACTAAGGCTGGCATAATCAAGGCCTATAATCATAATGTCTAACCATGGGATCATTATCCATAGTAAAATAACCATAAGTGAAAAGGATTAAAATTGTACCTCGAATCTTATTACCAGTCCAATAATTAACTTACCATGAACTAACCATAATAACAACAATACAACAACCAACTAGTCTAGGAAAATAATACTTAAATCGAGCCCCATAACTTAGAAGGGCCAATCAACACATAACACTTAACAAGCAACGCGCATAATCTATACCTATACAACACTCCTAAGGTTGATAGATATAAAAACCAAACAACATACTGGTGATAGGTAATGTACACACATGAATAAATGTAAACTAAGATCAATAATACCATAACCGATCCAAATGCCATAAAGTAACCTAGTGTATACACCTCCTCCAGCTCAAAGGCTCGCAAAGGCAGAAACTATGATGACCTCTTCTTCAGCATGTTGGCTCATGGATGAAGATCCCCCTAGGGGTTCGAGAGTACCCATATACACCAACCTAGTACCGGTCTAGGATTTCCAATAATAATCACCATCATCAAAATATTTTGTCCATTACCAGAGAGATGTATATATAATATATACATAAGCTCAAATCATGGCTAAAACTATGTAAGTCCATAAATCTATTGTAGGGACTAAACTCCAGGACTAAATCATCATACAAGTATAAAAAGGGTCAAAATCTCTCTCGATTAAAGTAAATTGTAGAGGTAAAAATTGTGTAAAGGAATCTATCTTGATCAAATTTGTAAAATATCATTTTTAGTGTCAAAAGCCCATAAATCATCTACTAAGGTGGTATGATTCCCGTTACGAAAGATTCCATTTAAAAGTTAAAAGTGGGACCAAATTCCTTTGTAGAAAACAATAGTAAAACCATGTTTTAAGTTGAAATCATACCATTGAATCTCCGAGTGTCACCTTACTGACCCTTGTCCTGGATCTCAAATTACCTATTACCTTTTGAGTTTCAAGTTAATTAGATGAGGGTTCATAGCCTCAAATTACTATTGTAATATTATTTTCATAATCTTATCTATATTTAGAGAAAGTATAAAGACAGATAGGTTCTTAACTTCTGCAGTTGTTGAGTAAACAATCACAACAAAGAAGATCACAATATATGCAAGAATATTGATTAAGAACAACTTTGCACTTTCTGTACTTCGTTATTCTATCAGGATTCCCATAATCCTAGTTAGATGGTTTAACCGCTCATGTTTGTAAGAACATCCATTTAATTCTTAAAGAGAAGCATATGAATAGTCTTAAAATAATTGAAAAATATAAATCAGAATCTCAAATTAATATCCAATTGCAAAAACCAAGAGCAATGGATTCCAAGATCAAAAGTCGAATCTCAGAATCAACATAGAGTTGTGAATGTAAATATTGCATAAACTAGTACAACAATATCAAATGGGTATTTATAGAATACATCAAAAACCTAAAAATACTATCCAAATTGAAAAAGAAAAACTAGGTTGGCAACTACTTACGGACCTACTTATGATGTCGTAGGTACTACTTATAGACCTTAGGTGGGAAGTAAGTATCAGAAGGAATCTCCAGGTTGCAGATCATCCACTTATGAGGGTATCTAAGGGGGTCACAGGTACCACTTACACTCTGTAAGTGGACTTCATAGATCTCAGAGAAAAAATCTAACTTTTTAGAATTTTTAGAATTTTTTATCCTACTTAGGACCCACTTATGAGGGGTGTAAGTACCACTTACAGTCAGTAGTTGGTCGGTAAGTAGTCAAAATTTTTTATCATTATATTTTTTCTTGTCTTCTGCTCTAAAACTTGTTTTCCTACAAAATAAGCACAAAACACATCACAACTAACAAAAGGACCTAAGCACTTGCATAATTTTCTAGTTTTAAGCATTAAAAGTGCCATGAAATCATGATACATCAACAACCTCAACTTAGAATATTTGTATGTCCTCAGAAAACTAACACATAACAAAGAAACTATGATGCTTAACTAAGAGAAACTTAAGACACCTATGGCAGTCAACTCAATTTTAGCTCAAAAATTCTTTCTCCTTCCTATTTTTAACTTTTTAAAACCATTGTGTGGATCTATGTAGCACAACAGTATGACACAAAAGAATGAAGCTATGGCATTACATTAACAACAAACAGTCAAGCAAATATGCAAGTTACACTACCCAAACAGATAAGCAGTTAATAATACAACCAATGTACCCTCACAAAAAAAGTCCCATATCTCATAGTATCATCATGCTTGGCAATGCAAGGGACAATGTCAAGACACTCATTCTCACAAAAGAAGTTCCAGTGAATATGCATAGAATACCATAGGCTTCTCCTTATTTTCTATAACTTATTTTTTCATACAGTCGAATTAGAATCACTATAGGACTTCACTTGTCTTATAATGTAGGCTTGGGCGCTGGTATGATATATTTGGGATATAGTGACTCACCCTTCTTGACACTACACTTATATTTTGGCTCCACTTCTCAACCATTGTTCTTTTATATCTCCCCTTTCTCCTTTATTAATTATTCAAATTAGGTGTAGTTTTTTTTTTGCTTTTTATTAATTCATTTTTCTGTTTTTCTTTTATTTCAAGTTTTTTCAAAATTTTTACCTACCTCACCCAACCTTACTTTCTTTTTCTTTTACATTAAACATCCTTTTGCATACCCAATTTTAACTACGCACCACTATGATAGCCACCTTCAACTTAAGAAATTTGCCTGAGTTGAGGTGCACAATATCTAAGGAGGGACTAGGGCTAAAACAAGTTCATTGTAATTAATTGGGAAGGTGAAAAGGTAAAATCAAGAAAATAAGTCAATATAGGCTCAAATCAGGGATCAAGGGATATTTATTCATTTTTGGACGGTTAATTAGGTTAAAAGTGGACTAAGTAAAAAATGGCCTACGATCATGTCCTAATCAACTATCCTACAACCTAGGAAAGACTAACCGAGTAAGTTCTTAATTAAATGCACATAGAAAACTAGGTAAATATCTCACACATATGGTACTTGGCTATATTACCAACTACTACCTATCCAGTTTATGAAAATACTAAGCTATGATTATTTTGTCCGTAATACTAATGTCATAACAAGATTCACAATAGTCACACATATATTTACACCACATGGTTCACATAAAACTTTTGGAGGGGTGTCATTTTTTTTTCAAAACACTTAACAACAAACAAAATATGTCAACTGCCCTTAGGTTCCTGATTTTTATCCTAATTAAACATAAATGACACAGAGCACATATAATGACACAACCACAACTAAAATATGCCAACTCTTTTATGAACATATTCTGGGGAAAAGAGACACAAAAACATAAACCCCAAGAGGACATCTAGACCCCCAAGTAGCCCCACCCCCATTAAATAAGGATGCATTATCCCCAATGTATTTTGTCACCATAAAGTAAGAGATTTAGGAACATACCTGTGGCACCTTAGGTATGTAGATCTAACATCAATCATAATAACATGAATTATCACAAATATAGAAATAACAAAATACCTTGGGTTTCTTCTGCACTAGTGAATGAGGAGAAGTCATCATCATCAAAGTAATCTATAAGTGAATGGAATGGAAAAGCTATGGGCATTGCAGATAAATATGAAGGTTTTAAACATGTCAGTTGAAGTTGAATTTTTGAGGCTTTAGGAGAGAAATTAGAGAAATTTCTAGTTAAGGGTTTTGTAAAGATGGATAGTTTTGAGAGAGAGGGAATATTTTTAAGTGTTGGTATGGTTTTTAGTTTTGGGAAGTAAGAATAATGATTAAAAGATAGGTTATTTGATTATTTTGCTTAGGAGTTTGTCTTATTTCAGAGAAGTGGTTTGTGCTAGGGATCAGGTTCTCATGACAACAATAACACTCTTTTTAAAACTTGTACTTAACGTTTGAATGCTTTGTAAAGATGTGATTACTTGACTTAAGGACCAGGTCCTTGTATGTTTTTCTTACTTTGCAAGATAATTCTTTTCATTTGAAAATAAGATAATATCATCAGATCCTAGAGATGAACTCGTAATTTGGGGATGTGATCCTATGAAGGAAAAAATCTGAGTTAATTATAATATCTATTTTTTAACAAACAACATCTTATACCTTAATCTCTAGTCAATCATTGAGGGAAGCTTTATCCTTCCTTTTGTCGGAGTTAGTTGATCAGCCTAAGGTCTAACCTTTCTTCAAGTGCTTTCTTCCCTAGGCTTTAGTAAGGATGTCAACAATTTCTTCATTCGTTCAACAAGTCACTATTTCAATCAACCCTTTTTCCATACAATCCTTGAGAAAGTGATGTCTCATATCAATGCGTTTAGTTCTTTTGTATTGGACTGGATTTTTTTCTATTTTGATCGCACTTGTATTATCACATAAGATAGGAATTTTCCCTAGATTGATTCCATAGCCAATGAGTTATTTGTTTATCTAGAGAAATTAAGAGCAACAAGAAGCAACAACCACATATTCATCCTCAACAATTGAAAGTTTTACTAAATTTTGTTTCTTTGTTGCCTAAGAGACAAGAAAAGGTCCTAAAAATATGCCATTCTAGAGGTATTGTTTCTATCCACCAAGTATCCAACATAATCAGTTCCAACATACCCTATAAGCTCAAACGAATCACTTTCAGGGTACCAAAGAACTAATCCTTGAGTACCTTTAAGATACCTTATAATTCTTTTTAGAAGCTTCACGTGAGATTCCTTGGGAGAATATCAAAACCTAGCACATAGTACTACATTGTACATAATGTCGGGTCTACTTGCAGTAAGATATAACAAAGAGCCTACCACTCCTCTATATTTGGTCTCAACAATAGATACACCTGATTCATATTTATGAACCTTGTGGTAGTAGCACTAGGAGTATTATTTGACATTACTCCGCTATATTTACCCTCAACAATAGATACACCTGATTTATCTTTATTAACCTTTGTGGTAGTAGCAACAGGAGTATTATTTGTCTTGGCCCTGTCCCTATCAAATTTCTTCACTAATTCCTTGACATACTTCTGTTGGTGTACTTTTGTTTCAACCTTAGTCTAATTTATTGCATTAGGAAGTATTGATACAATATTAAGAAGATCTACTAGAGAAATAAAATCAATAATTCCTAGTGACTTTGTTGTGTATTTACATAAATCTAACATTGAAGATGAAAATGATTCTGAGTGTTTTTCACAAGTTATGAATTTTAAAGAGTTAGAATTATGGTAAAATTCCATGAAGGAATAGATAAATTTCATGAAAATAAACTAAATCTGGGATCTTGTCGAGTTGCCTCATAGTGTAAAAGCCATTGGATATATGTGGATCTTTAAAAGTAAAAAGGACTCATAAGGCAACATTAAAAGATATAAAACAAGATCGGTTGCTAAAGGATTCACATAAAAGAAAGAAATTGACTACACAGAGACCTTTTCTCATGTGTCTAAAAAGGAATCCTTGCACATTATATTGGCATTACTAGCCCATTTTGACTTAGAATTGTAACAAATGAATGTGAAAAATACATTTCTCAATGGTGATCTAGAGAAAGATGTTTATATGAAACAACTAAAAGTTTCTCCCTTTAGTGATGGTGAACACTTGGTATGTAAGTCAAATAAATTCATATACGGCCTAAAACTAGCCTTCCATCAATGGTATTTGGAATTTCACAATGCCATCTCTTCATTCGACTTCTTAAAAATATTATGGATCAATGTACATACCAGAAGGTCAGTGGAAGTAAAAGATGTTTCCTTGTTCTATATGTGAATGATATCTTACTTGCATCCAATGATAAGAGAATGATATATGAAGTAAAATAATCTCTCTCTAACAGTTTTGATATGAATGACATAGGTGATGCGTCGTATGCCATTGGCATTAAGATCATCGTGATAGATATCAAGGTACCTTAGGTCTATCTCAAGAAGCCTATATTAATAAAATTTTAGAGAGGTTTTGAATGAAAGATTATTCACCAAGTGTAGCTTCTATGTGAAGGGTGACAAGTTAAACTTGAATCATTGCCCGAAGAACGATCTTGAAAAGAAATAAATAAAAGAAAATTTCATATGGTCTTGCTGTTGGAAGCTTGATGTATGCTCAGGTTTGTACAAGACCTGACATAGTATTTGTTGCTGGAATGTTAGGAAGGTATCAGAGTAATTTAGGTCTTTAGTACAAGAGAGATGCAAAGAAAGTCTTAAGATATCTTCAAGGGACGTAAGACTACATGCTTATGTACAAACAATAAAATAAATCAAAGGTCATTAGCTACTCTAATTCAAATTTTGCTGGTTGTGTTGATTCACGAAAATCAATACTTGAATATATTTTTATGTTATCCGATGGAGCATATCTTGGAGGAGTTCCAAACAGACTTTGATTACTACTTCTACTATGAAGCCTAAATTTGTTTCTTATTTTGAGGCTACCTCACATGGTGTATGGTTGAAAAGTTTTGTATCTGGGATGATAATTTTTAACTTTATCTCTAAGTCATTAAAGTTAGATTATGACAATCATATATTGTCTTTTTGGCTAAGAATAAAAAAAGTAGTAGTCAAATCAAGCATATCTACATCAAGTATCTAGACATAAGAGAACGTGTTAAAGATAAGAAAGTGATCATTGACCATGTTAGCACTAAAGTGATATTAGTTGATCCTTTAGCTAAAGGCATACCACTGCAGAAATTTAAGGATTATATAGTCACAATGAGATTTACTTTCACTATGCAAATTTTTGTTGTAACAACAAATATTTAAGAAACTCTATTTTATATGATATATCTCACATTTGTAAATGTGTGCACTTTTAGTTTTACTTTGAAAAATGTCCCTATAGTATGAACCTAGAATAAAAATTGGTTTATTCATTTAGTAATGCGGATTAAGGCTTTGATGTATAATGCATTGTGCTACACAGAAGATACTTCTCGCACTTAAAGGAACTATCTTCATGATTCATGTATTATGTTTCACTTATGAGATTAAAGTATATGGACCAACTGGGATAATGTTGGAATTATCTAAAATGATTACCACCTTCATGTCTGTAACGTCCATGGGGAGTTATAACTCCTATCCTATTAATCAAATATCAAGAATTTTGAATTTCAAATCCTCTATAACCACTGTCTACATAAGAAACTACTGCCTGTATATGTTCTTGATGGAAGAACATTATAAATATGAGCATGACCAGTTCTATGCTCCCTAAGCATAACCTTCTTCACAACCTCCACACCATCTAAAGAGGATGGGTTGAGTTCTTAGAAAACTCACCGGAAGATACAAGTGTCGTTGACGACTCCCGACGAACTCTAATGGTTAGAGGTATGCCAATCTTTAAATTTTTCTGCGCTATTGCTCTGTATTTCTAACATGTACTTGATAGCATTCTCTAAATTTATTTATTCTTTATCTAAGTTTTAGGGGTTTTTTGATTTCCACAATGCAATTTTAATATGTACAATTAAATTGTAATGCAAATTTCCAATGGAATATGTGTAATGTGTTATTTCATATTGATCAACCTTCAGTATTTATGTCAAAGAGGGCTAAACTATTATGATCGATTTTTTTCCTACACTATGTAGTTGTGTAAGGTTTTATATTCTTTCAAAATGTACATAGATGATACATATTACACTGCCATATATTCTTGAAAGGAAGTATATTTTGCAAGATCTATTGCAAACCAATATCTGATTATGATTAATTAAAAAGAGGTTGAGTTAATTGCTGTGTAGGCTTTAACTTGAAGTTAACATGTGTAGAAATATGAGCTTCAAAATAGGATAACGAATTATTTATTTTAACTAACACTCATAATGATCAAAATATTATTCAAGATAAATGACGAAGTCAACATTTGTGTTGCGGGCTATATTTTCATCCTTATGGAAATGTCGAGGTAGAAGGTATAGCATGGTCTGGTGAGACGTTAAGCAGCACAACACTAATAGTATGCAAGAAAAAACTCGATGGCTATTACATGGTAAATGATACTATTGGATTGTGAATATAGGTGGTGGTGTAAATATTAAATCTTTGCGAATTACTTATTAGTTGTCTTATTTAAGTACTTTAATGTTTATCTTATATGATCATTTTTGGAATACTATTTTTTTTAATTAACAGATGTTATAAACGGAACTAGGGAGAGTGTTCCTTCAATGATTTTCTAATGAGACACTAGTGTATATTTATAAAAAATGATCCTCTTAAAGATTTATGAAAATGGTACTATTAAAGCAGTCTGTATTATGCTACAATATATGTACAATGAAAAACTTAGTAGATGACTTTAAAGTAACACTACTTCATCAATAATAAATTACTTATGGAGTCCAAATAAGACTGTAATGAGTCTTTAGTCGTTCTTCCATCATTAGTTATTAATTGTAATATTGTATCATCTAAAGTCGCATTTATTTCTTCAGGTATTTTAGATTTCCTGAATATTTTGAAAAATCTTACCATATGAACATTATATGATCATGTTTATCATGCTGTTTTAAATTTTGGAACGAGAAGAATTAATTCAAGCCTAAAAAATTGAAGGTGGCTTATGTTGTTGAGGTCTATTATGAACAGTATTACTGCTGAGAAACTCTATGTCGGAGGTAAAATTATTTTCTTTTGCTATACCTTTTATAACTATTATCCCTCATGCACATTATTCTATTAATATTTTCTCTTTTTTTTTCTTTACTGCACAGGGTCCTAGTTTTTGAGGCGGTGCACACTTTAATTGGTCCATATTCAGTTTCTCATATAATTTTTTTTAGAATTTTAACATCTTATGAAAATACTTAGTGAGTTTTCCCTATCAATTTTATACATTAAGTATATGTTATTGTACTTTTAATATGATTATTTTTATTTTATTTATTTTTTTAAGGTTGTCATTTGTTCAGGTTGACGTGATGATGTAAAGGTATTCAAATCTAGTTAGAGAATATTTTTTATTTTGTACGCATATATACAAGGTTTAGTTCTTTTTATTTTTACTAAAATTACAGATGTATAGTATATCTGAAGGACAAATCTTAATACAAATCTTGCTTTGTAATAATCTGTTAAGCTTAATTATTCTTTTTTATGTTTATATCTTCATTGCACAGGTTTGACAAAATTAAATTATGAAAGTAAAAATGACAGAAATGAGACATATCTCAACTCAAACACAATTTCTTCTTACAAAGTGCATTTGCATATGAATCATTTGTACAAAAGGCATTTGCATATAAATCATAAATTTTTAGTAAGACTTTAAATTTTTACCTTTTAATGCACAAAGACAAACTATTCAATATTCTTATTTATAATGGCCATGCATCGCGCGAGTACGTAAATCAGTTACTCTTAATAGGACCTAATAAAGGGATAATTTTTCCAAATCTAATTATCATAACTAATAATACTACTATTTTACTTTTAGGATGTAATACAATATAATTTCAAAAGTTCGCTTTTAGTAGGAAGTTAGATTCGAAGTTCCGACAATGCATATTCGGTAAAAATATGAATTCTATGAAACGATACAATATAACATTCAATATTTTAAGTTTACTAAAAATGCAATTATATATATCTATTCAATGACTCAGTTCAATAAAACTACTCCCTTGAAAAAAGAACAAGCGTCAGCCAAACTTCTGCAGGAGTTAATAACAGAATACACGAGTACATCAAATATCTTTTATATATATATATATATATATATAAAAGGTGATGTGTCACCTCTCTATGACCTTCATTTGTATTTATTATTTTTTCTCCTTTCTTGGGGCATTTTTATCTTATATTTCTCTCAAAAACTTTTGCTAAAAATTAAAACTTATACCACTCTATAGTTATTTTATAAATGTTGTCATTCATTGCTCTATTAAAAAGAAAATGCATTTAAGAGTATTGAAGCTTGTTGAAGAATGCCAAAAGTTTCTAACAACACTAAACTGAAGCCATGATACAAGATTTATGGAAGAAGTCTGAAATTTTTTCCTCTTTATTGATAGTAATAAAAGAAATTTTCCTCCACAAATCATATATTTATGTATTGTTAAGTTTGTACTTTTTGTTAGTTTTTTTATTTTTTTTATTTCTTCTTCATTTATGTTTTTTTCTCATCATAATTGTTCTTTCTGATTGTACAAGCTGTCTTATTTGATTGGGGTAAACTAACATGACTTACTTGCAAAAGAAAATTTATGATAGAATTAGCAATAATTAGGTATGAAAAGCGTTACAATGTCACGATCCAAAATAGGCACGTGATGGAACATGTGCGCCCTCCAGTATAGGTAAGCATATTTCAATGCAAAAACACAACTTAAGAATAAAAAAGCAGAAGACCTGAGAAATAAATCCAAAAATATAAATAACGAAGAAATAATATTAATGCTACATCCCCGGATCTGATTTTTACTAATACAAGCCATTAATATAGATTTATAAAAAGTATACTAAGATATCTTGTATGTGAAAGTAACCACAAGATAATAAGAAAGAGATTCGGGTAAGCTTGAAGTCCATCCGTCACTACCTCGATCTCCACAGCGTCCAACCAGTAAGACATATCTACAAACTGCTATGCGGTCCAATACCTACACAGAGTGCAGAAAAATAAGAAAAAGAAAAGAAAATAAGGTGAGTACGAAATCCAGGTATACTCAGTAAGTATCGTCGATAACCGACCCTAATCCATTAAAACGGCGAGAACCTTCACGCTGGCTACCCAAGGTATTCAAATAATCTATAACCCGCCAAAACATAATACTTCATCCTACCAGGAAAACCCAAAACAATAGTCAACAACCATAATCAGAATAAAGTAGACACTATAACCTTGGTGAGTCAACACTAGCCACCTCATGATCCATAATTAGAGAGAAACACTTATATAGAAGACTTACTACACAACATATAGATTTCAGAATTAATCACATGATATCAACCAATAATTATGGGGTCAAATAAGGAGAGATTATATAAAGATTCAATAACATGCCATCGAAGGTACAATCCAATGGTCTCTCAGATTATGCCATAACCTTACTCCAAGTCTCATAATATCTCAACTTTTAATCCATATAAGATAATGTAAAGTAATATAATGATCTAAGAGGGACCCCCAATATCTCAACTATAATCCATGATTAAGACTCCAGTAGCCGTCGGATGCTCACCATGTCATCTAAGCGGGACCCCCAATATAAACGAATCACAATATACCAATAATCAAACAAATAACGCATAAAAACTTCGAAAAAAGATCAAGGTACATCTCAACTTGCCTTAACTGAAGATTCATAAATCCAAATATTGCACAAATCCCCAATCAAAAGCTCAAATCCTTTGAAACATCTCTAATCACGATCAAACTATCAAATATGATATCTACATATCAAAAGAGAGCCAACGATATCCATATTGACTATATTCAAGACGGGTCTAGAAACAGATGGCAAAAATAAGTTAAAAAATGCAAAGTATAAGACCGTAATTGTATTTTAGAAATATGTTTTTCATACTCATAGAAGTCTTCCGCTGAAAATCTATGCGAAAACAAGTTTAAAATGAGGCTTACATTAAAAAAAATTATTTTCAAGATTTACTGAAAAAATTTCTAAAATTTATTTTGAAATCAAGATTAAAAAACTACCCATGGAAGAAATCTCAAAAATTCTTTTGAAATCGCCCAAATCCACGCTCACAAGCTCCAAAAATGGTAAAAATGAGATTTTAATTCTCAACTTGGGTATAACAACAACAACAACAACCAAAAATGAAGTTATATATAAAATGATTATACGAGAAAAATGCATTGATAATTATCAAAATCGGAGCTTTCTTGCTACAAAAATATCAAAAATACGAAATGTGCTTGGTTTTGGACATAACCTCAGTGATGGCTGCTAAAGCGGCCTAGTAAAATGGTCAAAGTGCTACTAAAATGGCCAAAAGGGTGCTTTAAAAGTCTGTCGAATGGTCAACGATCGATAAAGCAGTTGACCAACCTCTTTAGTGCCTACACCTGTACCAGCAACCTTCATAACATTTATTTTGACCCTCGGAACTCATTTGGAACCCTGTGAACATGATTCAATTGTGCAAATTGATTGTAAAACACGTTTTGGGTACAATAGAATCATTAAATTTATGAAAACAAAGTCATTATCATAAATTGACCTCCGAAAACCTATTTATACTATTTTGAACCAAGGGTAAAAATGGGATCTAAAGGCTACAAAACTGAACTAACTCCACTACTAACCCAAATTCACATTCTAGATCTGTTGGCACAGTCCGTTTTATCATCCAACACTCGAATCTCAATTAACTATTAGCTCTTAAATCCTCACAATGACCTCAAACTAACCTAAAACCTTTCTGAAGGCCTTGGGACTGTGCCAACCATTTTTGTAACTCATAAATCAGATGGCACAACCACGAAAAGAGGTAAAATGGTCAAAATATATAAAAGAAAAAATCATCCAAATTCACGTCATTACATATAACATCAAGTACAAAATTATTCTCATAGAAATTGAAAAAGGTATTGTTCGTCTGTGTTTCAATTGTTATGATGTTTTTAATTTCTTGAGATGTAAGTTATGTAAACTTTAGTTAGTATTGAGAAGAATTGCAATTTTGTAATAGTTTTCAAATAATTTTTTGAATATCTATATTTTAGTTTTATAATATTGACTTACTTTAATCCGACTTAGCTTTGCAAAATTCATTAATCTGACTCTCAATAAGTCAAAACATCACCTAATTTGGGATGAAAGGTATCCCTTTTAACTCAACGTGTTAAATAGTAACATGTAAGGATTTTCATATAAGGGATATAAAAGTTTGATTATATATGTAGCTAAATCCTATTTTATCTTTTAAATGGATAAAACATTTCTTGCAACTCAATTGTTATTTTTTATATTTCCTCCGTCCCAAATTACCCGTCCCAAATTGAGATGTCACATTGATTAAGAAAAATAATTAATAACATGGCTAGTTTACTATAGATCCCTATTAAATGATGTTTACATTTTAATTTGAAGAAAAAGTAATTAATGCAAAGGGTAAAACATGAAATTTTTTTTTGTCTCTTCTTAATTAATGAAAAAAGACAAGTAAAATAAAAAATCAAATTAGGAAATTTGGGACGGAGGAAGTATATAATTATATTTATCAACACAAGACACACGTGCAAAGCAAGTTCAGTTGACTAGTTCAAAGAAAAATGTGCTTCTCCTAAATTACAAATGAGTGAAAGATTAGAGAATAAGTGAGTTTAGAAGAAGAAGATGAATCTCAAACAAAGAACTAAATGTGTAGTGTAAATCTAACTTGAAGCTATTGCGAGTTAGACTTTTACTCTTTTAGACATCCCAACAACATTTGTTTGTAACTTAACAATGGATTTTGGATTTTTAAAATTTTAAAAATTATATTAAAATAATGAGTAAAAGCAAAATGTATGTGAGCAATGCCCTCAAAATAGGATTTAACTACATATATAATCAAATTCTGATATCACTTATATGAAAATCCTTACATATATTTTCCTTTTACTCATTATTTTAATATAATTTTTAAAATTTAAAAAATCCAAAATCCATTATTAAGTTACAAACAAATGTTGTTGGGAAGTCTAAAAGAGTAAAAGTCTAACCATCAATAGCTGCAAGTTAGATTTACACTACACATTTAGTTCTGTGTTTGAGATCCATCTTCTTTTTCTAAATTCACTTATTCTCTAATCTTTTCACTCATTTGTAATTTAGGAGAAGTACATTTTTCTTTTAACTAGTTAAGTGCATGTACTTTGCACGTGTGTCTCGTATTGATAAATATAATTATATATAAAGAAATAAAATTATCAAAAAATAGCAATTGTGTTGCAATAAATATTTTATTTATTTAAAAGATATAATTTGACACTAAAAGTATTTCATCTTAATCAATAAAACTATTAATAAAATGAAAAATTTAATGAATTAAAAATTTTTTGCTCATCAAAAGGAAAAGATTTAGAGAAAAATTAAGCTACAAAGGAGCATTTGTTGTACATATATATCATATTAAATTAAAATATAAGTATTATTAGTACTCTACGATTCAATTTAGGGTTGAGATTAATATTCATAATATAAAATATAAAAGAAATGGAGAAAAAAAGTTATAAAACTAAGAAAACACAAATAAAAAAAACAATTTGTAAGAATATATCATTATCCTTCGTTTTAGTCCAACATCACTCCTTTACCTTTCTATAGTCAATGATCGTACATGAACAAGCTTTTTACTTTCTTCAATTACTCAAAATCAATATTGTATATGTCTTTAATAAAAGAACATACATAATTAGATGTAAATATTTAATGATACACTTACGGAAGTATCATGATGTATATTAAAAGCTTTAACCTCAATTTCTTTGTGACTAATCAATTGACCCACATATGATCGATCAAAAAAATTATTGTGTGAATTATTTCCTTTTAAATAATAAATGTAGATAGATCATAAAACTTTCGAAAATAATAATCATATGCCAATAAAATTAATAGAAATTGAAGGTTCGAGTCACGTTGGAGGATAAATGAAAACTCTATTGATCCTCCTAGGAGATGGGGTGTAAGAAAAAAAAATATTTTCAAACAACATATATAAAAAACTCTCTCTATTTGTGTTCTTATGAATCTTAGAATTTGAATTGAAATTTTTATCCTTACCGTATTCTTCCGGGCGAGGTCATAAGAATCTCAACAATTAAGGATAGAATCTAAAAATATGACAAAACACGCGCAAAAAATTACATAATTAGGCAATCAAACCAACATTTAAAAGCAACGAACAACCAATAGTTGATAAAAAGAATTTCAAAGTGCAAAGAAAATATAAATACAAATTAAATAGAAAAGTAAAGAAACAAAGATTCATACAATTACTCGGATGCTAACATTAAAAAAAATAGAATTTACTTAATTTTTTTTTATATTTTAAGTAAAATTCTTTCCAAAATAATCTACCTATTTTTGTTAAATTATTTTTAAAAAGGGACTCACAAATTCGATGAACAAATAACTATTAAAGTAGTATTTTGCTAGTATTAAAGTTCATATTTGGTTAGTTCCTCAAAGGTGAATTAATAATTGAAAATCAACAAAATTTGTAAGAAAAAAATGTGCGAAAAATACCTATAGTTAGACGAAATTTTCAATTACGCACCCTGAACTTTGTGGGGGTCCTATGACCCCCCCCAGATTATTTTTTACCGTATTTAACTGACATATATTTTTCCCTTATCAAATATTTTTTCCTTACGCGCTCAATGTACGTGAAATACACGCCGCAAAGTTCAGGATGTGAACTGCAAATTTCACTAAAGTATAGATATTTTTCATACTTTTTTCCTTATTTTTAATTATGTTTAAATAAGGAAGGTGAATTAATAATTGAAAATCAATAGTATTTTTAATTATATTTAAATAAGGAAAGATAATAACCAAATTTTAATGGGACACCTAAAGTATTACAAAATAATTAAATAATAATTTAGTAAAATGGTAAATGACAGTTTTGTCTATTGTGAAGTCTTTTAATGAAGACAAAAAATTCAAATCACTTTTCTAAAAAATTTCACACTTTTAATATATTATAGATATACATATAGATTATCTACAATCTATAATCTATATCTATATCTATAATATATTAAAAGTGTGAAGACCCTTAGAAAAGTTATTTGAACTTTTTACCCTTCATTAAAAGACTCTTCTTTAGACAAAACTGTCTTTTCATTATTTTTTTAATTTATTATTTAATTATTTTTTATTATATTAATTAGACTTCTTAAAATATATGAGACTCCTAAAATATATAGTAGAAGAATTAATTAATATTTTCCTTTCTATTAGACTTCCTAAAATATATGGGACTCCTAAAATATATGTTAGGAGAATTAATTAATATTTTTCTTTCTACTATTCAATTCGAAAAATACTCCTAAAATAAAACTCTATTAAGGAAATACTTCTATAAATATTGAGATGTACGTGAACAAACCGACTTGCCTATTGGGAGAATATGATTGATGCTCATCTAACTTAATTTGATTGTATGTCTAGATGGTGGATGCTTCATTTTCTAACCCTCAACTTCTTTACTATTATTGTCAGCATAATAGGATTCAACATGTGTGTATTTCAAACCAAGGTCTCCAAATAAGTATTCAGGGGGTCACCAAGATAAGTCTGCTCCATCCATATCAAATGTATTTACAGCTCTTCAACAAGATATTAAGACCACAACTAGTTGTCCAGGCAATAATAAGGGTAGGTTCATGTCATTACCATAACAACTAGAGGATAATAGAGTGCAATATGACCAAGTAATAGCAGAAGACAGTGACAAGAACTTGTTACCTAATTTTAATAAGGAGAACCAGCTGGATAGATCTTAAGACAGTGCATTGCCCGATGAGGTGTGAATCCTGTAGGGGTATCAAACCCTAAGAATATGATCTTTGAACAGATACAAGATTAGTTGCCTGCTTAGGAAATGGAAATTAGGGGTTATGCTTCCGCTTTGTTACATGAGGCCACCCATAACTTTGAACAGGTGATAGAGCAATCTAATGCCAAAGAAAGAGAACCCCAGAGGTTTCTCAAGGATCTTGATAATGAGTATAGAGTAATAAACTCTAAAGACGAGACTGATGAAATCAACTTGAGTCATTTAGAGAAGACTAAAGAAATTGTGTATGATGTATTTGACCCCGGTAATCAAGAGAAATCTGCAAAAGAAGCGACTCACTTGGCCAACCAACATGGACTATTTCCCAGGGGATCTTTAAGAAATTCAAGGAAAAGAACCAAGCATACTGTAGCTAACTTGAATGGGCACACAACTAGACCTCTTACCGATCTCTTTCCCATAAAATAATCAATTGATCAGTCATCATGTTTGGAATACAAGGGGTATATTTACCCAAGGTGTTCTGGAAAAACTTTAACAACTCACAAATATTCACCATATCTCTCTGATTGCAATCCTGGAACCTTTCTCCAATAATATTCATCTGGAAACTGCCAAAAGAAATCTTAAGATGGAGCATGCCCTGTGCAACTCTAATGACAAAATTTGGATCTTTTGGTCCATGAATATCTCTTGTGACATCATTACTATTGATGATCAGCAGATTACATGCTCTATTACGCATTCTGCTTTGCATCAATCCTATCTAATGACTTTTGTTTATGCTAAGTGCAGAGATACACTTAGAAGACCTTTGTAGACTAAGCTGGTTCAAATGTTTACAACAACTTTACCTTGGTGCACTATTGGAGATTTCAATGTGAATATTGAATTTAGTGAAAAATGGAAGGCATCCCATATGATATGAGGAAGAGCTTTGACTTCTTAGGGGTGATTGAGGCTTGTGACTTGTCTGACTTGGGTTTCAATGGTCCTAAGTTTACTCAGTCCAATCTATGATATATTTAATTTAGAATATAAAAAAGATTGGACAGAGCTATGGTATCAGATGATTAGTTGAGAGATATGCCAATGACTAACATTACTCACTTGTCTTCTGTGGGATCTGATCATTGCCCTTTGCTGTTAGAAATACATAAAAGGGTGGAAGCACAGACTAAATATTTCAAATTCTTGTACTGTTGGGTGGAGTACCCCACATTTCTTACCACTGTGGAAACTTTCTAGCAATCACCCTATGAGGGAACACCTATGTGGAGATTTCACCTAAAAATGAAAAAACTAACTTCTACTCTAAGTAAGTGGTCTAAAAAGGTTTTTGGTGACATATATGCCAATGTGAAAAGTTATGATGAAAAGGTCAAGGTTGCTGAAGAAATCTTAATCCTGAATGGTGATGATGAAAACAGATTGGAATTTCACAAAATACAAGCTGAGTATATTAGACACCTCAAAGTGGAGGATGTTATTTTAAGATAGAAATCTCAGCTGCATTGGTTCAAGTATGGTGATGCCAACTCCAGTTATTTTTATGCCTTTATCAGAGGTAGAAAAGAAAAAATGTTTATACATAAAATCAAGACTGAGGAAGGGGCTTAGATTCAAAGGGATACTGATATAGCTGCAGCTGTAGTTTAATATTTTCAGGATATCTTTATAAGAGCAACAGAGTTTGTGCCTGAGGAAATGCTTATTAATATTCTTAAATTGATAACAGATGATCAGAATGAGAAACTTAGGCTATCCCTATTATGGAGAAAGTAAAGGTTGCGGTTTTCTCAATGAGTAACCATTCAACAGCAGGCCCTGATGGTATGAATGGTAAATTTTTCCAATCCTGCTGGCATATTATTGGTATGGATCTGTTCTAAATGGTTCTTGCTTTCTTTTGTGGTCAGGATTTACTTGAATATTTCACTCATAAATATCTAATCTTTCTCCCTAAAGTGCCACATCCTAACAAACTATCTGAATTTAGACCAATCAGCTTGAGAAAATTTACCAATAAAGTCATCTCTAAACTTATTTACCTCAAAATAGCCCCTATCCTTCCCAACATTATTTCTACGAACCAATATGGCTTTGTGAGAGGAAGAAACATTGCACAAAATATCATGCTTGCTCAGGATATCATTAGTAACATCAAGAAACTAGTTGTAGGAGGAAATGCTGTCATTAAATTAGACATGGCCAAGGCATATGAGAGGGTGTCTTGGTCATATACATGTCTGGTGTTAAAGAGGTTTGGATTTGGTGAACCCATTATTGACATGATATGGAGAACCTTGTCCAACAATTAGTACTCAATCTTGGTGAATGGTACTAGATATGGTTTTTCCTACTCTATAAGGGGTTTGAAGTAGGGGGATCCCTTTTCCCCTGCTCTATTCATTCTAGGGGTAGAAGTTTTATCAAGAGCCCTCAACAACTTAATCACCAGCCTCAATATCATAGTTTTCACATGGATTGGAGAGGAACCCAGATTAACCATCTCACTTTTGTAGATGATATCATCATCTTCAGTACTGGTAGAAGAAACCCTCTCAAACTGATTATGAAGACATTGGCTTTTTATGAAATAGTTTTTGGCCAAATGATCAATAAGAACAAGAGTCATTTCATGCTGCGAGATCACGCCTTTCCTTTCACTGTATCAAGGGTTAGATGAAACTGGATTTCAGCAAAATCACAACCCCATTACATACCTTGGTTGTCCCATTTATATTGAAAGATAGAAAATTAGTCACTATGCTGGTTTGGTTAGTAGTGTGGCTTCAAGAATAGTAGGATAACATTCAAAACTACTTAGTTATGGTGGTAGAAGTGTGCTGATTAAACACGTCCTGCAGTCTGTGCCAATTCACATTCTTTCTGCCTGCATACCTCCAAAGTCTATTATAAAACAACTCATCTATCTGTTTGCTGATTTCTTCTGGGTTAAAAGGATAATAAGAAGAAGTATCACTGGGCTTCATGGAAGAAGCTATGCTTCCTGGCTACTGAAGGTGGTATTGGTGTTATACATATTACTGATACATGTAAGACTCTACAAATCAAAACAATGATGGATATTCAAAAGCAAAAACACTCTTTGGGGGAAATTATTATTAACCAAATATTGCAAGAGAATGCATGTTGTTGCCAGGAAAAGGTCCACTAGACAATCTCTGATGTGGAGAACTATGATGAAGAATAAGAGAGATGCTGAACAGCATATTTTATAGAGAATCAGGTCAGGTACTTTTCACTTTTGGTGGGACAACTGGTCTGGTTTTGGAGCACTAAATAACTATAGACCCGCTGGTGTAAATTCAAGTAATTCTAAAGTGTCAACTTTCTTAGTTGATGATGTATGGAATCTTCAGAAGTTGTCTACTATTCTTACCAGTCAAGTAGTATAATTTATTCTCAGAACTCCAATCCAGTATCAGGAAGGGATTCCTGACTTCCCAATTTGGACTCTAAGCCCAAGTGGTGAGTTCAACTGTTCAACTGACCAGAGAGCACAGGGAGATAACAATACTGAATAGTCATATCTGGCACAACATGATCCCATTCAAATGCTCCTTTCTTATATGGAGAGCTCTAAGAATAAAATTCCCTACCAATGAGAGGTTTTGCCAATTTAGTATAACCTCTATCAGATGTGGTTGCTATCTTAACTCTGGCAGGGATAATATTTCTCACATATTTGTTAAGGGTCCCTTTCTTAATCATATATGGATATACTTCTCTTCAACTATGGGAATTACACATGTCTTTACATCAATCAAGAACCTGCTGAGGAAATGGTGGAACATGAAAGCATCCAATAGGGCTTATAAGCTGGTGCTTCAGGCTCTCCCAATTATCATTTGCTGGAATCTATGGAAAAATAGATGTGCTGTGAAATATGGTGATAAACAACCCTAGTTAGCTAGAGTCAAATTTCTCATATACAAAGATATCTCTCTCCTGCTATATAATGTATTTCCTTACATTCACTGGCCTTTTCGATGGTCCAACCTGTCAGCTTATGTGGAGAAGTGTAGACAAGGGACAAAATTTACCACTGTATATTGGACTAAGCCACCAGCTTCAATGATCAAATTGAACTCTGATGGTAGTGATCTATCTAACCCTAGAAGGATTGGTGCAGGGGAGGTTATTAGAGATCATAATGGTGATCTCATCTATGCATATGTTGCTTCTTTGGGAAAAGAGACTAATAACCAAGCAGAGGTGGAAGCTGCTATATGGGGATTATCTTGGTGTTTGAGCAATGGTGTTCAGCAGGTAATGTTGGAATTGGATTCTGAACTATTGGTCAGATGGATAAGGACCCAAATGACTATACCTTGACACCTGCAACCTCTTGTGGAGTCCTTACTAAAGATCATTGCATAATTTTAGCTTTGTATTTATAGACATGTATACAGAGAAGCTAACTTTGTAGCAAATGTATTGTCAAAAGTGAGCCATCAGTTTGACCAGCCACAACATTATTTCCATAGTTGTCAACTACCATCAGCTATAGCAGGTTATTATCAGCTAGATAGAATGGACATGCCAAGCTTCAGGAGAAGGAAGGTGAACAAGATACATAATCCACCATAGTACAAGGCGGTAGCTGGGAAGAAGACATAAGCATTTTATAGTAGGTTTAGCATACTGGTATTTGTATACTGTTTGTTTCATTCCTTATATGTTGTTACACAATTTGAGGTCAGGTTTATGCCCCTCTCTTGTACAGTTCTTTGTGGTTAAATGAATGTCTTGGGGGTGCTTCTCAGCCCCTAAAATTCTTTAAAAAAACATGTGTGTATAGATATCTTCTTATTTTCATTCAAAATCATTCTCTAGGGTCAAAATGTTTGCTCAGATAAGAATTAGTTGGATCAAAATCGAAGCTTTGTGATCATTCTTATATTTTTTTTTGTAGTTTACAGGTCGTAGATGAATGCCAGTCGACTTTGAAGAATTTCTTGTGTAAGGGTTAGGTTTAGTTGTATTATTTTGATATCTTTATTATTTTATTATTTATTATTTTATTTTAATTTACAGATGCTAGATGAATGTGGGGCGACTTTGAAATTTGTTTTTAGGTAAAAGTTAAGTTTAATTGCATTATCATAATATCTCTATTAGTTTGTTATTTTGTGGTAGTTTAGAGTTCGTGGATGAATCTCGATCGACTTTGAAAAATTTTTGTGTGTAAAATTTAAGTTTAATTGTATTGTTATCACTTTTATCTTATTATTTTGTTGCACTTTACATGTGATAGATAAATGTTGGTTGGCTTTGAGGAATTTTTTATGTAAAGTTTAGGTTTAGTTGTATTATTTTGATATCTCTATTATCGTATTATTTTTTTATTGTTTACATGTGGTATATGAGTGTCGGACGACTTTGAGAAAGTTTCTGTG
This sequence comes from Capsicum annuum, assembly GCF_002878395.1. Lineage (NCBI taxonomy): Eukaryota > Viridiplantae > Streptophyta > Magnoliopsida > Solanales > Solanaceae > Capsicum > Capsicum annuum. The sequence goes on from NC_061119.1 coordinate 176,999,870, forward strand.
TGTAAAGATTAGATTTAGTTGCATTATTTTGATATCTCTATTATTGTATTGTTTAATGAGAAAAGACATCAAATCCCCCTTCAACTTGTCGCCCAAACTTATTTTAGATCCTAAACTAATCGGGCAATTATATTCCCCCCCAACATCTTTCAAGTGAATTAAGTTCACCCCTTCGGCTGACGTGACAAAAAAAATAGAAAAACACGTGAAATTATATATATATATATATATATATATATATATATAAAAAAAAAAAAAAAAAACACCTCTTCCATCTCTCCCTTTCCCCCCCCCCACCCCCACCCCCACCCCCACCCCCAACACCTCATTTCTTCATCTTCTTTATATCCCTACCCCATTTCATCATCTTCTTCGTAACCCCCTTTCTACCAAGCCCTAATTGATCCAAAACTTCATCTTTCGACAATCAAAAGGGGTTCAAGATTGATGAAAAAGTTTAGTTCTTGGCCAATAATTCCAGGTCATGCGAACACCATCTATGCCATTTCTGAATTTGGGACTATTTGTACTATTTTTGAGTAAAAGATTGAAAATTTGGGAGTTTTGAGATTTTGGGTTTTGGTTAATGTGATCGAATTTGAATTTGAGATTTTGTGTATTGATTTATTTTTGTGATCATGTACTTGTATTTAGTCCATTGTTAGATTTGCTCAAATTAATTTAAGTCAATTTTTCATTTGATGAAGAAAAAAAAATTCATTGAAAAGCTTGCAATAATGGTGAAAGGAAGAAAAAAAGGGTACTTCTATCTGAAGAAGGAGGAGGAGGAAGAGGAGGAGGTGGGGGGGATGGGGGGCTGCTATCTGCTGAAGAAGAAGAAGGAATTGGGGTGGGGTGGGGTGGGGTGAGGGTGGGGGGCTGTGAAGAAGAGGAACGAAGGTGGGGGGGGGGGTTATTTTATTATATAATATATATATATATATATAATATACTCTTTTAAATATATATACACACACACACACATATATATATATATATTTATATATAAAAAATAGTATATATATATATTTTTTTTCTTTTTCTAAAAAAATATATAAAAAAGTATGTGTGTGGGATTACTTTTTTTTTTTAAATTATAATTTCTTACATGGTAATGACATGACACTGATGTGGCAATGACATGGCGTGTGTGTAGTGCACTCTCCATTGTGAGAGTGTGATTTTGATTTTGAGGTTGAAATTAATTCATTTCAAAGTTGTTAAGGGAGGGGAGGGAGGGTAAATAATTGCTCGATTAGTTTAGCGTCTAAAGTAAGTTTTGGCGACAAGTTGAGGGAGGATTTGATGGTAAATGAATGTCGATCGACTTTTAAAAATATTTTTGGTAGAGGTTAGGTTAATAAATAAATTCTCCATCTTTACATACTCAAAAGATATTAAATTTAATTATTATATTCATCTTTATTATTTAAATAAATATCTTATTTAGTGTAATGTTTGAACTCATTAAAGTGAGGTACACGCGCAAGATGCGTACACCTAAACTAGTAGATTATAAATTATAAATATAGATACTCTTTCTCTTGATGAGTCTCTATAACGTGTATGTTATATTTTGACAAACACAAAAATTCACATATTTTCATAGTAGTTCTATTTCTATCAAACGAAGTATATTCTATGACGTTCGGAAAAAGTGATAAGAAAAAAAATGACGAAATAAATTTCTACTACAACTCTTAAAAAAACTCTCAGGTAGTTTCTCTGTCTACCGATCTATTCCCTTTTTTGGTAACTTGACATGTGAATTTGCTTTTTGAATTGGAATTATTATTCCAAAAAAAGTTTATATTTTATTAGGTACTATATAATAGTTATAGTTATTGGGGGTATTCAATGTTATAAATATTTGTCATTCATTGAATTTTTGCGATTTTATTTCTTTTTTTGTTTCAGGTTGATGCGCTCAGAGAAAGATTCATGACTAATAAGGCCCTAATGTATTTTCATTTTTCTTTTCAAATTCATGTATTCATATTTCATGGACATCGTATTCAATACCAATGTATTAAAAAGGGATCATGAGAACTATAAAAAAGATGGCAAGCTTATTTAATACCAATGTATTAAAAAGGAATCACGAGAACTATAAAAAAGATGACAATCTTTAAACTAAATTTGAAGATTATTTATATTTTATTCATATATGTCAAACTTTTTATTTTTTTTTAGTGAAATCTAAATTTAGAGTACTATTCTTTTATGTGTAAAAGAATTTTTTTTTTAATTGCATGAAGCGCGTTCAAATACACTAGTTGAATAATAATAGATGAATGGAAGGAAATGATCTCCATTTTGTATTTACAATGAAATCTCAAAACGATGTGTTCATTTTTACTAGTCCACTATATTAAAAATAGATATTGAATGATACTTGTTCAGTTTGAAAAATTAATAGATAATTTATAATTTTTATATTTATTTTATCTTTGTTATTAAATATTATTCATTATTCAATGCATATCTTAAAACATTAAATTCATTACTTATTATTTGTTAAATTATATCAAGTAATAGTGCACAATGGAGAAAAAAACTGATAAGAATGGTTGGAGAGAGTATCAAACAGTGCTTTAATTTTTTTTTTTTTTTCAATTTTGTTAAAAGAGAGAAAAAGGAGTTAAAGAGGTTAATTCATGATAATTTGGAGTTAGTGGATTTGCCGTATATTCTAAAAAGAAAAGCTTAATACACGTCACATGTTCGCTTTTAGAGTAAAACTCTATATTCTTTAATCAATATTTAATTAATATGAGAAAATTTACAACTTATAATATTAAAAAATCTAAATTTAAAACTTAACATATTGAATTAATTTAATCCAATTTAGTTTCGAAGATTAGTCAAATTGACTCTTGTATAGTGAAACATAACAAGTAAAATTAATGGAACGAATAATTTACTCAAGATAAATTTATATCATCAATTAAACATACAGTATAAATCAAATCTGAAACTCAATCTTGAATATCTCATCTATCCTTCGTACAATTAGAATAAAGACGAATAATTATATGAAATATACCATTTGTGATTCTTAGCATAAGGTAAAATCACTTCTACTATAGCATGTAAATTTTATACTTTCGTCATCTTTATTGATAATTTGGCGGACTGTAATTATCATAACTAATAATAATACTATTTTGCTTTGTCACGATCCAAATGACCATGAGTGGCACCCACACTAATCTTTCTGTGGGAGAACCATCTAAATCAAACCATTACCCAATCACTTAGTCAATATTAAAATGAGAATAACATAAAACCAACTTAATGACCATAATTCAGAGCTAATCATTAGTAAGGCTAAAATAAGACAGTGCTTTTTAAAATCCCCAAGATCCGAAAGTCATCGTACAAGAACTTCTAAACAATGATCATGTTTAAAAGAGATATCCAAAAATAAAGTAAATAAAGAATGTTTTATTGCTCGAAAGATGGACAAGAGCAAATAGGATGATCCATGGAAGCCTGGAGACGGAGTGCTCACCCTTGGATCAAGGTCTGCTATCAAACTCTAGAGGTGAGGTCGTGTCTGAGCCTTCGAAACACTTTCTGCACTCAATAAAAGAAGAGTACAGGGTAGTATCAGTGCAAACCACTATGTACTGGTAGGTATCATAGGCCAACTCAATTTAATAGCATGTACACAACTTAAATCAAATAGCAACTAGACAGGCATCGTCGCATAAAAAATATTCAATGAATCAATAATACATCAATAACAAGTCAAAAAGTGCTTACAAACAAGCCACATAACCATCAAGTGACACGCCCCAAAATTGGGCCATGTCGTATGGGCATCTCAACCCCAAATTGGATCGGAGATCGCTCCGTTAACCCAAACTAGTCATCATATCAAACCACAAGTGTCAGATAAACTCCAAACATATATCAAGGTAGCGAAAATTAAGACTAATAGTCAATACTTACACAATATCTAATATTTCATTAATGTCAACATTCTAACCAAGATACCCAAGTCCACAGTCATCCACAAAGTCTCTATCATTCCGATGTCAATAATATATCGGGACATGCCCCCGACAATAGCCAAATACCAAGTCTATGCAAGTCTACAACATCGGATAGAAAGACTATGAAATGCATGCCTTTCGAAGTATGAAAGCTCACCACTTCAATGTCAACACCCGAACCACTTGAACACCTGGTCATTGCGTAGAATACGAAGAAGAAACTCAGGCCCCTATGTTGCGGTGGATAGAGTGACCGGAGATGATTAGCGGTTGGAACGCTAGCATGTATCTCGAGGATAAGGATAAAATAGTGCATTTGTTCAATCCAAGTCAAACCATCATATGCAATCATATTTACATTAGTATAAGTATATAGCATGCCAAATCATGGAACAACTCATAACAATCGTCCTTAAAGCATTCATTCATGAGACATAGAGTAAAGAACTTTTAGCCCTTCACCATAACAAATTAGAATGATAAGCTTCTCTATTTTATTAGACAAGGGGATATGAACCTCAAATTAACTCAAACTAACTCATTAGGAAAAGTACTCAAACCACAAATCGTCTTATTAAACAAGGGACTCCAACCACAAATCGATTCATCGGGTGAGGGACTCGAACCGCAAGTCATTTCATCGGACAAGGGACTCGAACAATAAGCTTTTTCATCGGGAGAGGGACTCGAACCACAAGCCATATCATTGGGAAAGGGACTTGAACTACAAGCCTTTTTATTGGGTGAGGGACTCAAACCACAAGCCATATTATTAGGTGGGGGACACGAACTACAAGCCATTCAGACTAGGAACTTGAACCACTAGTCATCTTATTACCATTATTAGTCGGTATTTGAACTCATAACCCCTTTAGTTCATGCATTAACATCCATACAATTTATTTTAACACTTAAAGACTTGAACCATTTACCCAAATCAACACCAAAGGGGGACCATAAGGTCTTTATGGAAATATTGAATGATTAAACCTGTTATTAGATTAAATGCCTTAATTCAAATCATCATTTAATTCGATCGGTGGTCATCAAGACCCTTGATAACCCATTCATTCTACATTAGCATTTCTATACCACATTTAAGTTCCACACATAATTCAAGTTCTTGTCTAGGGACTTCAACTCTTTTAGCCATCAAACTATCCAAAATCATAAATTTAACTCATTACATGGTTAACAAGGTCTTTACCAACCATTTACTAAGAATTCACATTCATCATAACAATATCTTATCTCATTTATATTCTCTAGACCAATACCATAGTTCAATACACCATTAACATGTGACTAGCCAATTCTCTTAGTCATTTTCACAAACACCTTAACGGCACACTTTTAGCAAGACCAAAATCACAGTAGAATTCATCAATATTAGGGTTACTCAAGACCTATTTGTTAAACTATAATCAACAAAAACTTACATGTGCAAATAATCACCAAAAACATGTATAAACACAAGCTAAAGCAAGAGTAAAACAATACCCAACATCATGCTTCAAAACCCTCAATATTTGATTCCAAATCCACTACTTAAAAGTCAAAATCATTGTTTAAAGCAAATAATATTTTGAAATAACAATAAGGGAAGAGATACATGACTTAAACAAGATGATTCACCAAAGAAAACTTGACTCCTCATGCCCCAAGATGAACACCCTTGAAACCCTAGCCTCCAAATCTTCTAAAGTATGTTTGAGAGAGTATTTGGAATGTTTGATCCACCTCAAATGTGTTTTAGGAGGCCACAATACCTTATATAGTGTGGGGACTTTAGGGTTTTGGGGTGGGAAATAACCATAAGGCCCTTGACTTATAAGCTGGAAAATGAACCTGTGGTAGGGTACGACTCATTTAGCTCAACTGTACCCTAGGGTACAAGTGGTACCCTAACTCATACCCTAGGCTTCACCGAAGACCTACTGCCTAAGTACGGCCACTCATCATTGACTCATATCCAAAGGGTAGGATTAGTACCTTAAGTTGTATCTCTAAATCATACCCATAATAGTCCACTCTACGTCAAATACCAAGCATTATACGACTTGAGTTAGTACAAATTATACCCTCATATACGACTAAGGGAAGGCTAAGTCGTACATTGACCAGTATACTATCCAACTAGACTATCCAACATACGATAAGGGAGTGTAGAAGCGGTACGACTCATATACTAGTATACCAGTGGCATGTCTAAATTGTATCTTAGTCAGAATGCCCAACTCATGAGATTTTTCTAAGGGTCCAAAGCCTAGGTGTTTCATCAAGAGTACAACCATATTGTAAACATCTACAGAATTAACGACAATACCATAAATAATAATCATATCCTTCTAAACCTCATAAATAGTGCACCATTAGCTTGTTATCTAGTTACTAATCCATACATCCTCTCTAATTCAACACAAATATGTACACACATGCTATGGGACTTATTTTTGCCCAACTAGTCATGACCTGCTGGGAACAATCTAGGTTCATTATCGTACAGGCATGGTGCCCGATCCTCCATAAATAAGTAATCTCAGTATCATATTCATACCTACGTGGTACCCGATTCCCCATAAATAAGTAATATTAATATCATATCTGTACCAGTGTGGTACTCGATCCTTGATAACGCTCACCTAACCATATAAAGTGGTAAAGGATGGTTGTTGTCAATATCCCATCTTTAGTTGAGGTCTAAACACAGAGTGAAATTAGAATTCTAGTTTTATGTGTATTAATACTTTTTACAAAGAAAACACCCAAAGGGCAAATAAAGTAAAAACATGATTTAAAATTTAGGGTGGGGGGGAGAGGTTGGGAGAATGTATGTGTAACGCTCCAATTTGCTGAACAGATATCTGTACTTGTATACTACAATATATGACGTAATAATTAGAAAAACATGAACAATAGGCTATAAGGTTCAACTGAATAAAACATCTGATAAATGTAATATCTATATGGGTGGCAAATGCCCAAAAAACAACTGAAGTCTGAATCAAATCTGAACTAAATCTGAAAGCCTCTAAATACTGTCTGAGTAAAGAGTTGAAGGAGCATGTCTCTAACTAACTCCATCTAGCAACTAAACTAAAATAGTAAATGAAGCAATAATCATATCGTCTTTGAATGAGAAGGACTCGCTGCAAACACTGAACACTGGAATACTACTACTGATCTGGAGCTCGTGCCTCTGAACCTATGGTGTAACATAAGAGAAAGCACCATAGCATAAATACGTTAGTACGTCTAAATATACTGATTATACGAGTGAGGTAGGATAAATGCAAAGGGTTATATGCATGAACAATGCTGACTAATATGAGCGTGAGAATACATACATGCATCCATAACTATAACTAAACTCGTGGAGACACTAACTACTGAGTCTGAATACTGATAACATGAGTGTACTAATACTGAGATACTAAATAGATGAATGACTATTTCTGACAGTTCAAATTATGAAGAACTGGTCTGGTTGACTGTGTCTAACAGTCCTAAAGATGAATACTGATATCATGAATTCTAATAACTAATGTGACTGATACATGAGTTTAGAAAACTGATATAACTGTGATGATCAACCTAACCGATGTAACTGATACTGAGCGACAGTATATGACAATCTAAGTTCTGATAGAACTATCTGATTTTCATTCTATATAGAGTAACTAAATTTGAGACCAGTCCTATCTAGCGAGTGATCTTTAAATCTGATAATTCTGATACTGTTTAACTATAGTTGAGATCAGTCCTGTCTAATGGGTGATCTTGAATTCTATTTATAATGATAAGGATTGACTGTCTCTAACAGTACTGAATCTGTACTACTGAACTGAGTTGACTATATCTGACAGTCCTGAATTTGTAACTGAAACTATGGGATGTGTTCACCTAACTGACATGCCCCAAGCTAAGCTGATCGGGGTCCAATCTCTACCCTGACTGGAAGGGTGTCAGTGCCGCGCCACCAGTAAGGACATCTACTGTCGAGTTAGTCCTAATCTAGCGGTTGACTCCTGGGATCAGTCCTATACATATAAATATGCTAATGGGTGACCCTTGAGTATGTCAGTCCTATCTAACAGGTGACATCTCATACCTACTACGAGTATGTAGTTTTGGAACTTAGGGATTGCTTTTAAGAATCTCAGTCCTAATCTAGCGGGTGAGTCCCCAGCCCTAGGCTCACTCGGTGCTAAATCCTACTCCCATTTGAAATACACTAAACTGAATAACTGGGCTGAACTGAATAACTGAACTGAACTGATTATCTTAACTGATACTGATTAACTAGATTGATACTAGTGGTATGGTTTAGCGGAGCTAAACTAAGTTTACTAGATTTTGATAACTGACGGAATGTACTGAGTTCTGAGTATTGGTTGAGAGTACCAAAGTTACTGAGATTTACTTTGAATACCGAGGTTACAGATATTACTGAGTACTGAGATCACTGAGATTACTGAACTACTGAGATTATTGAGGTTACTGGATTTTCCTGAGTCACATGATTGACTGAATTTTATAGATCATGGCTTGACTGAGAGTATTATGATAACATGACATGGCTCTAGGCACACAACTATATTTTTGGGTACGAATACCCCCAGGACTCGATGGAAGAAAACTGACACAACATGACTGACTTGATCATAAGATTGGAGTCCACAATTCACATTGTCATAAGTAGGGGATATTATACTTCATGTAGTTCTTCAACATCTTAAGCATGGTAGGGAGTGCATGGATATATTTTATGTACGTATAGTATATCTTTATTATCATACATGCTTCATACTACAACAATAGCAACACATCAATAGCATGAAATTCATATTGAAGTATATAGATAACATGAACTTGTCATTTAGATATCATGGAACCATGTAAACATGAATTTCTAGCATCCTAAGCATTTTATCAAACACTTTGCATGCATAATATTGAGCATAGGTGTACTTAACAAATTTAAAAATCTTGAACCACCCAAATTCATGGGTTTCCAGCTAACCTATTCACATGCTTCATGAAAAACACATCAAGATACAACCTTGAATCCAAAAAATAATCATCAACTTGAATATAGTCATAAAACAACAAGAAAATCACAATTTATAATTTAAAACATGATTCTTGAGCTCCATGGATGAAAGGGACCCATGAATGAACACTACATATACCTTAGATTAAGAATTCATGAAGATTGACGGCGAAGTTTCCTTGAAATAGACTCTTCTATGAAAATCCTAGGGCTTGTTCTTGAGAGTTTTGATCTTGAGAGGAAACCCTAATCTTGTGGTTGAGAGTGTGTGAGAGAGCTTTTTGAGATATTTAACTAAAAAAAATAGAAGATAATACGCTCTTTGAGGGTTATAAGTCAAGGGAAGTAAAGGAAAAATGACCAAAATACCCTTACTAAAATGTCCCTCAATTGCTGGAAAAAATAACTAACGACATTTGTGACAAGACATCAAGCTGGTGATAGGCCATCATGAATTATCATCACAAAACGGTAAAATTTTGAGTTTCTGGTTAAGGTTGATGACATTGGTGATAGGCCATCACGGGCGTGATGGCTTGTCACAAAATGTCGTCACGTAGGATCTGCCCAGGTCTGACAACATTGCTGATAGGCCGTCACGGGCGTGACGGCTTGTCACAATTGTCGTCACCAGTTTCCCAGCCAAACATGCTGGAGTAAAATAGGTATAACTCTTTGCTCCGATATCGTATTTAGGCAAAATTTGTATCATTGGAAAGATAATTCAAAGATATTTCATTTGATATATAGTAAGCCATCCAGTTCATTATATACAGTGAGTTACGTTTGATTGAAGTTAACCTAAGTTTTGACTCACTAAAACTTGAACGATAGGAAAGCTTTCAACTTTTACTTAAGTTAGCGGACCTATATGATCTAAATTTATGCTCAAATAGATTCCCACACTACATAATTGATTAACACACTAAATTTACATAGGATTCGAGGCTTTTGAAATATCTACGCATAGGAATGATAGATTTTCATCCTAGTCTGAAATATGGGGTATTACAATATCTCCACCCTGGAAACATTCGTCCTCGAATGAGACTAGATGAGATGAGAGAAAAGACAACTGACGTGGATATAGAGAATGAACGACTGATCATGATTTCATGGATGACATGATTGATAAACTAAACATATCATACTGAACATACATATCTGATCCATGCATAACTGATTCATAAGTATATAAGGGAGAGTACTGATAAGCTGATCACGCATATCTAATACGCAAATATATGACTGAACTGGCTCATGATCATGTAAACGAATATGCAATGGTAAAGATACCAAGTTTGAACTGGGAACTGAGCATGGAGCGGAATACCAAGTTTGTACTAAAATTTGAACATGAGAATAAGTAAGCTCAAAGAAGACTACTACCATGAACTGAAAATACCAATGAGTCTGAGATTGATTACTCAATATGCATGAGCGGAGACATAAGAACATAACTGAGTCTGAAACATGATACATAAACTGAACTGAGTCTCTAATGCGTGACATGGACAAAGTATCGTATCATGGATACACTGAGCTATTGAGTACATGGCTTACTACTGAGTTTTAAAGCTAAAGGGTTGGATCATAAGTAACACTTCCTCCAAGATAGATTCATCAAAGAAAACGACATGTTTAAATCAAGGAAGTTTAGGGGCTATATTGTATCTCCCCCTTGGGACATTATGTTCTTTGACGGATGCTGGACTAACCTTTCTGAGATATTGAGGAAGTTGAGGCGATGCACAAGGAACCTAGGTACGAAATCGTGACTGATTATATGAGATCTGAAACTGAAGCGTGATGCACAAATGCATAGACATACCCACTTATCTAATTAACTGAGTAACTGGTAACTAAATGTTGGGTATGCAAGACTAAATTGTAATTAATCTGAGTAGCTGGGATGAGGCCATAAAGTATAATGCATATAAGAAGGGACTGAATGAGTCATGAGCTGCATGACCTGAGTCTAGAATTTCTGAGTTCATGGAACATAATTTGTAACGCTGATGATTTAGAACTGAACTTCCTATACTGGAAACTGAAAGCACACACAATTCCATGGAATACGTGTGAACATAAGCTATATTTATGGAATCTGAGACATAAAGCATGCATAGGTACTATGTTGACTGAAGTACGAAACTTTATGCTGAGATAAGGATGGGTCAGGATTCTCCTTTCCTAACTGCTTTTCTATACATACTGGCACTACTATTGGAATCTGAGAGCCTGACTTGGTTACTTGATCTATTATCTCTCCCTTAGCTTTAAGCCATCATCAAACATTTGTGAACACTAAACTAATCTCTGAACTGCACAAAAATCATCATCACATACTTACACTCTGATCAACACATGCTCGCCTTACTAAACACATTATCTGCCTCGGTTTCCTTACATACTACTAATATCACATTCATACCTTCATGCTTAATTTCAAGTCAATAAACTTAAATTTCTAACTCACACCATTCAAGCCTATTGATTCATTATAGCACAACTATCTCTATGAATACATAATCTATTCAATCTAGTATCGTATCCCAACTTATATACTATTAAACTTCTGGGTTCATTCTTCTAACTCTGGGTCACATTCTATCATAGGATTTTGAGAAGGGATATGATGGCATATCTAAATCAAGGTTCGAGAACGAGTTCTCATGATCATGAATGAGATCCGTACAATTTTGGAACATAACTTAACTGATGGGATACTGTTTGAGAAAGCCCTATCTTTAGGACTTGAGCTTCACTGTTTCTATTACCTTGAAAGTAAGGTGGAGTTGACATGAGTGAAGTATGATGAGAATCTACATAATTTTCTTAGAAAACCTTTATATACCATGATCTGAAACATGAAAGAAGGGAAACTGTTCCTACAATATCTCATAGCCTCCTGCACATAAGTGTGGTGCATAACACACGCATGTACAAGACTTTACTAGATGCGGCTTTCAGATTTCCTAGGACTCTATTGAACCTTAGGCTCTGATACCAAGTTTATAACACCCGGATTTGCTGAACCAGAATGCTACATGGTGCTCACAACCCCGAAGGACTACAAACTAACCCATGACTGATATCTTTACCTGTATAATGCAATATATGACATAATAATGTAGAAAAACATGAACAATAGGCCATAAGGTTCAACTGAATAAAATATCTGACAAACGTAATATCCATATAGGTGGCAAATACCCAAAAAACAACTGAAGTCTGAATCAAATTTAAACTAAATCTGAAAGCCTCTAAATACTGTCTGAGTAAGGAGTTGAAGGAATATGTTTCCAACTAACTCCATCTAGCAACTGAACTAAAATAGTAAATAAAGCAATAATAATATCGTCCTTGAATTAGAAGGACTCACTGCAAATTCTAAACATTGGAATACTACTGCTGATCTGGAGCTCGTGCCTTTAAACCTATGGTGTAACACAAGAGAAAGCACCATAGTGCAAATGCGTCAGTACGTCTGAATGTACTGAGTATACGAGTGAGGTAGGATAAATGCAAAGGGTTATATGCATGAATAATGTTGACTAATATGAACTTGAGAATACATACATGCATACATAACTGTAACTGAACTCATGGAGATACCGACTACTGAGTCTGAATACTGATAACATGAGTGTACTGATACTGAGATATTAAATAGATAAACCACTATTTTTGATAGTTCAAATCATGAAGAACTGGTCTGGTTGACTGTGTCTGACAGTTCTGAAGCTGAATACTGATATCATATATTCTGATAACTGATATGAATGATACATGAGTTCAGAGAACTGATAAAACTATGATGATCGGCCTAACCAATGTAACTGATACTGAGCGACTGTATCTAACAGTCTATGTTCTGATGGAACTATCTAAGTGCCATTCCATATAGAGTAACTGAATTTGAGATCAGTCCTATATATCAAGTGATCTTTAAATCTAATGATTCTGATACTTTTTAGCTATATTTGAGATCAGTCCTGTCTAACGGGTAATCTTGAAGTCTATTTATAATGATAAGGATTGACTGTCTCTAACAGTACTGAATCTGTACTACTAAACTAAGTTGACTGTATCTGACAGTCCTAAATCTGTAACTGAAACCATGGGATGTGTTTATCTAACCGACATGCCCCAAGCTAAGCTGACTGGGGTCCAATCTCTGTCCTGACTATAAGGGTGTTAGTACGCATCACCATTAAAGACATCTGCTGTGGAGTCAGTCCTAATCCAGCAGGTGACTCCTGGGATCGGTCCTATACATATAAATGTGCTAATGGGTGACCCCTGAGTATGTCAGTCCTATCTAACGGGTGACATTGTGTACCTATGCTGGCTACGTAGTTTTGGAACTCAGGAATTTCTTCTAAGGATCTCAGTCCTAATCTAGAAGGTGAGTCCCCATCCCTAGGCTTACTCGATGCTGAGTCCTACTCCCATATAAAAGACACTGAACTAAATAACTAGGCTGAACTAAATAACTAAACTGAACTGATTAGCTGAACTGATACTGATTAACTAGATTGATACTAGTGGTATTGTTTAGCAGAGCTAAACTAAGTTTACTGGATTCTGATGACTGATGAAATGTAATGAGTTATGAGGACTGGTTGAGAGTACTGAAGTTACTGAGATTGACTTTGAATACTGAGGTTACAGATATTAGTGAGTACTGAGATCAGTGAGATTACTGAACCACTGAGATTACTGAGGTTACTTGGATTTTCCTGAGTCATATGACTGACTGAATTCTATAGATCATGGCTTCACTAAGAGTATTATGATAACATGACATGGCTCTAGGCACACAACTATATTTTTGGGTACGAATACCCCCAGGACTCGATGAAAGGAAACTGACACAACATGATTGACTTGATCGTAAGATTGGAGTCCACAATTCACATTGTCATAAGTAGGGGATATTATACTTCATGTAGTTCTTCAACATCTTAAGCATGGTAGAGAGTGAATGGATATATTTCATGTACGTATAGTATATCTCCATTATCATACATGCTTCATACCACAACAATAGCAACAGATCAATAGCATGGAATTTATATTGAAGTATATAGCTAACATGGACTTGTCATTTAGATATCATGGAGCCATGTAAACATGAATTTCTAGCATCCTAAGCATTTTATCAAATACCTCCCAAATTCATGGGTTTCCAACTAACCTATTCACATGCTTCATGAAAAACACATCAAGATACAACCATGAATCCAAAAAATAATCATCAACATGAATAGTCATACAACAACAAGAAAATCACAATTTGTAATTTAAAACATGATTCTTAAGCTCCATGGATGAAAGGGACCCATGGATGAACACTACGCATACCTTAGATTAAGAATTCATAAAGATTGACAGCAAAATTTCCTTAAAATAGACTCTTCTATAAAAATCCTAGGGCTTGTTCTTGAGAGTTTTGATCTTGAGATGAAACCCTAATCTTGTGGTTAAGAGTGTATGAGAGAGCTTTTTGAGATGTTTAACTAAAGAGAATGGAAGATAATACGCTCCTTGAGGGTTATAAGTCATGGGAAGTAAAGAAAAAAGACCAAAATACCCTTATTAAAATGTTCCTCAATTGTTGGAAAAAATAGCTAACGATATTCATGACAAGCCGTCAAGCTGGTGATAGGCCGTCACGAATTGTCGTTACAAAAGGGTGAAATTTTGAGTTTCTGGTTAAGGTTGATGACATTGGTGATAGGCCGTCATGGGCGTGAAGTCTTGTCACAAAATGTCATCACCAGGGTCGAAAATCTGCCTACGTTTGACGACATTGCTGATAGGCCGTTACGGGCGTTACAGCTTGTCACAATTGTCGTCACCAGTTTCCTAGCCAAACATGCTGGAGTAAAATGGGTATAATTCTTTGCTTCGATATCGGATTTTGGCAAAATTAGTATAGTTAGAAAGATAATTCAAAGAGATTTCATTTGATATAAGTAAGCCACCCAGTTCGTGATATACAATGAGTTATGGTCGATTGAAGTTGACCCAAGTTTTGACGCTCACTAAAACTTGAATGATAGGAAAGTTTCAACTTGTACTTGAGTTAGGGGACCTATATGATCTAAATTCAGGCTCAAATAGATTCCCACACTATATAATTGATTAACACACTAAATTTACATAGGATTCGAGGATTTTGAAACGTCTACACATAGGAATGATGGGTTTTTATCCTAGTCCAAAATGTGGGGTATTACAGTTTGTCAGTAATGACTCAATTCCACGAACTGTGCAACAATTGTTATTTAACTTCGGTATGGAGATAATATTGGGATTATTTCTACCTAAGGGCAAATTTGGTATGGGTATATGGAGATTTGGTGCTCATTGTAGTTGTTTAACAATAGGGTAGGTTAGGTCTAGGATCCTTGAGGCTAGTTTTTCAACAAAACCTTAAGAATTTCACTTATTGAACCTTTAGGATACCTAACAAGTGTATTAATTATATTCACCTATTACCTCAATTGGGTATCCCTATTTCTAGGAAAATACCCAAGATATAGTTGACTTCTAAATCACTCTTATGTCTAAGATAGTGAAAATTAGCAAACTAAACCCAATGATTGTCTACTATTGCCTTGGTTCCCTCATCCCTCTTTCAAGGATGATGTGTGTTCCAAAATTTCACCCAAACCCCTCTCTCAAGGATGGTTTAAGCTTTTAATAGTTTGGGGTTTTCACCCACAAACCCACTTTAAGTATTTAGGGTTTTCACCCACAAATCCCAACCAGTTTAATTAAGTAATAGTAGAACCCGTCATCAACTAACTAGCATATACATAAATACATCACAACCCACAACTAATTTCACCTTAGTCAACATAATTCCAAGACAATGAAATTTAGCTCATGATGAAATGAGAGAAAAATATACCATAAGGGTTGTGCAAAGCATTCATTCTTTAAGAAATTACTAAATTCAAAGTCTCCAAATCAAATTACAATTCTTGATCAATTTAGGGTTTCAACTTCAAATTCAAAATATTCCTAGTATCTAGAATGCCCAAAATGGGAAAGGGTTTTAGGCTTTTAAGGAATTTGGGGTTAGTTGCTGAAAATTATGAAACTGCCCATAGGACTAATCTTGCATGGTCGCGATCGCGGGTATCGTGACCATGGGTATATCTACGCGATTGCGGTTGTTGATCATCTTGACTGCCTGCGATCGTGCCCCTCAGATTGTGATCGCGGTAACTAAGCCTCATTTTGTATATGGTGCTTCAGCTGTGCACTTTTCTTCTCCTCTTTGTTCCTTTTTAGATTAATTCCACATCCTTCAATCTCATTACCTATATACCTACAAAATGTGGAAATTACTACATTTAATCATAATGTTGTCTCATTTATGCCTTTAAATCACAGTAGTGTGCACGGATGTTAAGTGCATCTGAGTTGTAAGTTCACCACTCATTAACACCCCTAACTTAAAGCTTTGTTTTTCCTCAAGAAACAGTACTTTTACCATGAGATTATGCACATTTATGCCCAAATTAAATGACCCAATGATCATAACAATTTCAAGCTTAGTTAATACCATAATTTAGCTCTTCCAACACGGGTAAAACTATTTTCCCCACCCCCCTCTATATAAAATGCAATGTTTAAAGGTGAAAAAACTTCAAAAAGCAACCATGAAACAATCACTAATACTCTAGAAGTGACTCAACTTTTGACCTTAACTACAATATACTCCTTGTGCCTCATTTCCTGGGAGATAACAAAATCACCTACCTCAACTTGTTCACATGCCTTCTCACAAGAAAGAAAATTCCACACACCAATTTATCAAATATACAACTAGGAATTTAAGTGTGAAACACCCTCTCTCTCAAGAACTCTCGATACTGCACAAGTACCATTCCACAGGCTTTCCCCTATTTTAAATCGCCACAACAGTGAAAATACTTGGTTGGAAATCACGAAGGGCTTTTTGAGGTTGTAACGTAGATTCGGGGTAGATAGGATATCTTTTAGGAACAACATGGCTATACCCTCATTGAACATCTACATCACACTATTCCATCTAACTTTTGATCATGGGCCACTTTTTTATTTTTACTCTTTACACATAGGTCTACTTTTTATTTCATTGGTTCACCCATTTTCTTTTCATTTCTATTTTCTTGCACCTGTTGTGCTTCTTTTTCCTTTGTTGGATACTTCATTTGTTCTCGATGCTTAAGCCCATAGGAACTCACTTACAACTTCATGGCCCAAAGTTACCTCTTTCAATCATCACCACCCCCAACTTAGGATTTTAGCTTTAACTTGCAATTTTAAGTTCAAAGAGGGTAGGGTTTAAAAGAGGGATAAAAATTGAAAGGCTCACGTCTTGAAATGTGTTTGCTAAAGAAAAATTGAAAGGCTCAAAGTGGATGACTAGGGATAACATCTATGCAAGGGTAGGTTTTTTAGGCTATAGTGGACTTCCAATGTCACAAAGATGGCCTAAGATCATCTCACCAACAAAGTACAATCAAAATTAGACTTGAGAGACTAATGGGAAAGTTCTAGATGGTACAAGTACATATGAGATTCGGACAAATGATCTCACCACACATGGTATGCAAATTCACCAAAGAGGCTCAATTTCCCTTCTCGCAAGAGACAAAAATGGAGTATCTACAAATTTTTACAAGCCAAAATTTTTAGAGTCACAAAAAAAGAAAAAGAATTGTTACAAGGTCTATCAGATCCATGCCCTTGATTTTCAAAAATTTTTGGACGAAGGGGGGGGGGGGTGTTTGCTTTTCATTTGAATCACACACAATTTGCTTAATATGGCATCAATCTAAGCCACCATCTCATATTTTGGCTTTCATACAGGCAAACTATATGGATACTCAGACTTCGCAATAGGTGTAAGTGTAATCCCAAATCCAAAATGCCACAAGTACTCAGACTTTCCTTGCATTTATGACCTCGATGCCATGGGTACTCAGACTTCCCCTACATCCATGGATCAAAATCTAATCACAATGCTTTTCCCTTTAGAATATCATCATTCAATCTATTATAGGGAAAGGCTCGTTCGATATTGCTATAAGTAAAATAAGATAAATTAGAAATCTAAGAAGAAAATAACTAATACATGCAAATATAGGCACCATTAGAATACCTGAATGTTACAACCCAAATAAACATAAAAATTATCTACAAAAATAGAAAAACATCCATAAATATCAATAATACAGGCCTAAATCGAATGACTGCGGAGACAGGCACTATCAACTAAAAAGATAGCAGTGTCCTCACTGCATAAACAATCAAGTATAAAGGGACATAAGGGTGCTCCCTGAAAATGCATCAAGAGCTGCTGTTACTCTCAGTCTTTGCATCATCATCGTCCTCCATAGGATCGAACCACTCGGCTAGAGCCTCATCATCACTCTCCACTCAAGAAGAAGGGAGTCCATCTTAGGGTTTTAGGACCTTCCATAGTCCCTTCACCCCCTTTCAGATCTTGCTAAAGAACTCATCTCTCTTCTTCTTCCTCTTTACCATATTCTCATTTACAACTCAGAGATCACGATATGACTCCACCAAAGATGAGTAGGCTCTCTCAAGCTTAGAAATGGTAGATCCCTGCTTCTTTTGGTCCTGCCGATACTTCTCATAATCATATCGGGACACATATAAATGATGAGTGGTGGAGAGCTCTCCCGGCTCCTGGGGAAAACCTAACACGAGCTCCCTGAAGGCTGTAATATCAACACCAATATGCTTAAGAGGCTTGATGGTGGATGTCTTATAAGAAATAGGCTCCTCACATGTCGACTTCCCCAAATCGGTTTTCCTCTTCTTGTTTTTGCCTGGTGCACCCTCTTTTCAAATTTTTAAAGGATAGATGGAAGTGCTAGGGCGTACCCAAGTATCTCTAGAGTATTTCTCAACCCCAGTTCTCCTGAAAAGCTCAGTAATCAAAGATGGAAATAAGATATGTGTCCCGCTCTAGTTCTTGAAGAACTTCATGTCTGAAAACCACTAGCTAACCAACATTCAAAGGAATGTCATCTAGAATGCAAGAAGCTATCCGAGCCCATAAATCTGGGATTGTTGTCATGTGGCTTCAAGGGGAAACTCGACTACATATGATGTTTAACCAAACTTGAACCTCGACAGTGAAGTTATTCATATGGATGTTACTCTTAGTTGCCACCCATGAGACTTCTTTTTTGGGGCAAAGTCTTCTTACCAACTAACTTCTGGGCTCACAACCTTTTTCTTTAAACTCACCCATGTTTGTATTTAGGAACCCATAGATATAGTTGATTCACTCAACCCCACCACCTCTTTGCCGCAGATCTTGATAGTCGTATTGGATGGATCTGAGAAAGACACTACGCTAAGGTTGGCATAAAATTCATGGACCTATTACTCATTTGCCTTGCAAGGATCAGGTGCAAAACACCACCACCCTATGGCCACAAGCCTATCATGAAATGCTGAAAGCTTTTCTGGCTCATGCTCTAAGTATATTCTCTCTCTGAGAGCAAATTTGTCCTCAAAAGATCACTATAGTAGAGAGTGTGGCACTCGAGTGCCATGAATCGGATGTGGTTATATTTCTCTATGATACCATCTTGAAGAACAATAGACAATATAACAACATCAATTATTGATATATTCTTGCACAAACTATGCTATGTTGTCCACTAAATCTCATTGGATGGTTACTTGGTGGTGTTTGGACAAAACTTAGAAGTACAAAATTTTTGGCATAGGCAAAAAATCAGCCTATAACTTTTTTCTCAATTTCACACAAAATTTGGGTACTCAAGACTTCCCCACTCATGTGCAGACAATATTCTAACAGATAAACACCACACAAGTACAATTTATGAAGCATTTAGGCATGAAAAACATAATTTTAGGCCTTCCCTATAACATGCATTGTATGGCATGTTTTTCACAATTAAGGCATAGATTCAAGGCACCTAACGGATAAGTAATTAAAGAGATATGTAAGGATGTTGTTGGATTGCTCACAATTTAGCCAGAAATGGGTCCAATTAGAGAGAAGAGTTGAGAAAAGAGTGTTGAAAAGAAGTTGGGGTTTGGTGGTTATAAGATTGATGTGACCGCAATTGTGGTTAGGGTTTCACAATTACGAATATGCAGGTGGATGCGATTAGGGCCAATGTCCTGCAATCACGGTAACTAGGGATATTTCTTCTCCCTTATTTTCCCCTGTTTGATTCAGCATGCAGAAATTTCACACTTTCCCCTTCTTAAGCTCATCCAACAATCTATAGCACTATAAACTCATGGTTATTCAATTGACAAAATTAAAATCTACTCTACAAAAATGAAAATAAAAGATACGAGCCACTCTCCTGGCATTCGTGGGTTGCCTCCCATATAGCGCCTTAGTTTACATCATGTCACGATGTTTTTCTTCTTTCTCAAAATGGGTCCTGAAGGGACCCCTCATTTACTTTATCGATTTCAACATTAATTATCGATATTACTTGAAGTTCCATGGGTTTTTTTTATTTTGCATGCTATAAAGAAGACCTCATCATCATGAACTATAAACCTCATTTCACCCAACTCTAAATCAACAATGGATCTCCCGGTGGCTAAGAAAGGTCGACCAAGAATGATGGGAACCTCTTGGTCTATTTCACATTTTAAAACCATGGAGTCTGCCAGAATTATAAATTTGTCCACTTTGACTAGAACATTAAACAAAATCCCAACCAGCCACTTGATAAACCGATACCATTTATAGTCTTTTAGATGCTGGAGTTGGGGTGTCCAATCCGCGATTTTTATACATAACAAAAGGCATCAGGCTTATACTTGCAACATGGTCGCATAGAGCTTTCATAAACGTATGTGTTCCAATGGTGCAAGGGATGGTAAAAGCTCTGGGGTCTTTTTTTTTTCAATACCTTTGCTACTCATGATAGGACTACAATCATGGGTGACTTCAATCGTGTCACCTTCGATGAGATTCTTCTTTGACATCAACTTCTTCATGAGCCTAGCATATCCTAAGATCTCTTGGATTGCTTCAAGCAATAGGATATTGATAGAGAGGTTGCTAAGCTTGGCCATAAATTTCTTGAGTTTATCACCCTCCTCTTTTGTTTGAATCTTTTGAGGAAACGGGGGAGGGACTTATATTGTAAGCATCACATCATTTTATGTTTTCTCTTTTTCACCACTTCTTCATCAACTTCACTAATTCCTTTTCATATTCTTCTTCTTCTTGAGCTTGTGGTGGAACTTCTTTTGACTTAACCTAAGGCATTTTTTCACCCAAATATTTGTTTAAGTGATCACCAAGGGTCTTCCCACTCCTAGTGACTATTGCTAAAACTTGAGCTTCATTCTTCGAGTTTACAATAGTGTCACTAGGAAGACCACCCTTTGGCCTAACATTTATTTTGGTGGAAATTTGACCAACTTAGGTATCTAATTATTTAATGGAGGCAGAGTGGGACACCATGGTTTTGTGGAGTTGCAAAAAATCCCCTTTCATTTCACGGATCATTTCGTTCGTTCCTTCCACTCTCATCAAAATCCTTACAAAGACATCTTTGATTTTATATTTGTCAGAGTTGATAGTGCTACTATTTTTGTTCTTTTCCCAGTCATGAGGGTGCACAATAAGTCATAATCATGATCTTTATCCCTCCAATCACAATCACGTTTACGGTTCGTCCAACCTTGATTCCTACCTTGCCTTTGATAGGCGAAGCGGGAACCCCCCAAATAATTTGCCAAATATCGAATCTCCTCATCAAGATTATTGGCCTCTTCTTCATCATAGGCCTTGGATGCTATGGCATTTACCACCTTTGTGGGTGCACCCAGCACATGTTTTGTCAAAAGCTCCAATTGTGTCATCATTTTTACCATATTCTCCTCTCTTTCCTGATCCTTCTTTCTTTATTCCTTGTCAACCAAGAAGGTAGTAGGAGACCCTTTTGGCACTTCTGCATCCCAGGTATGCCATCCCCATTTTTGCTTGATAACTTCATCCAGCAAATTTAAAGCCGCAAGATAATTTATCTTCACGATAGATACCTCCACCACATTATCTACCATAATTTTATTAAGCGGATCAAGAGCCCGGTAGAAGATTTGGAGAAGAATATTCTCTAGGACCTCGTGGTTGGGACATTGCATAAGTTTTTTGTTGAACCTCTCCCACACTTTGTACAAGGGTTCTCCATTTAATTGCATAAATTTTGTAATCTCATTAGGCAATTAGAGCATTTTGGATGGCGAGAAATACCGATCAAGGAAGATCGCGATGAGTTCATCCTAATAAGTGATTGACCCAGTTGGAAGAGATTGAAGCCATAATACTACATCTCCCATTAGAGAAAATGGAAAAAGACAAATCCGAGTGGACTCTTGGGTTATGTGTGCAATATCAAAGGGTGCACACACTTTGATAAAGTTTTTCAAATGCAAGTTGGGGTCCTCATAGGCTTGTCCCCCCCCCCCCCCCAAAGTCTCTTTATTTGTAAAATATGCAAATGGTGTTTGTGACATAAAAGATACTATTCCCATGAGTAGGTGGGATACGTATAGCACTTGATCGACTAACATCATTGAGTTGCTCCTCGTCATTAATAGGGTCATCGAAAGACCTAGATTGACTATCATTGTCACTCATGGTTTCTTTTATGCTACGGAGATCACCTTAAAGGAGACAAAAACAATAACCAAAATAAATATACACCACTACAGGTATGCCCCAAGTAAGAATCAATACAACACAAGTGAAAAATAAATTTCACTCTCTTGCAACGGTGCCATTTTGATAATGATCACTTATAACATATAAAGTGGTAGAGGGCGGTCACTGTCAATATCCCAACTTTTGTTGAGGTCGAATCCACAAGGAGTGAAATTAGAATTCTAGTCTTATGGGTCTTAACACTTACTAAGAAAACACCCGGAGGGCAAATAAAGTAAAAAGCATGATTTAAAATTGGGGGGGTGGGGGGGTTAGTTTTGGGAGAATGTTTGTCATTGGTGACTCAATTCCACACACTATGTAACAATTGTAATTTAACTTCGGTATGGAGATAATCTTGGGATTACGTCTACCTAAGGGCAAATTAGGTATGGGTATATGAATATTTGGTGCACATGCTAGTTGTTTACTAATAGGGTAGGATAGGTCTAGGATCCTTGAGGCTAGTTTGTCAATAAAACCTCATGAATTTCACTTATTGAACCTTTTGTATACCTAACAAGTGTGTTAATTATATTCACCTATTACCTCAATTGGGTATCTCAATTTCTAGAAAAATACCCAAGATATAGTCAACTTCATAATCACTCTTATGTCTAAGATAGTTAAAATTAGCAAACTAAATCCAATAATTGTCTACTATTGCCTTGGTTCCCAGATCCCTCCTTCAAGGACGATGTGGGTTTCAAAGGTTCACCCAAACCCCTCTCACAAGGATGGTTTAATCTTTCAAGAGTTTGGGGTTTTCACCCACAAACCCACTTTGAGTATTTGTGGTTTTCTCCCATAAATCCTAATCAATTTGATCAAGAAATGGTAGAACCTGTCATCAACTAACTAACATATACGAAAATACATCACAACCCCGAATTAATTGCACCTTAGTTCAATATAATCCTAAGACAATGAAATTTAGCTACTCATGATGAAAGTAGATAAAATATACCATAAGGGTTGTGGAAAGCATCCATTCTTCAAGAAATTACAAAACTCAAAATCTCCAAATCAAATTACAATTCTTGCCCAATTTAGGGTTCAACTTCAAATTCAAAACATTGCTAGTATCTAGAATGCCCAAAATAGGAAAGGGTTTTAGGATTCTAAGGAATTTGGGGTTGGATGCTAAAAATTACAAAACTGCCCGTGGGTGTAATCCCGCGTGGCCGCGATCACACCAGATTTGTTGCGATCGCGGTTGCTGACCATCTTAATTTCTCGCAATCATGGTAACTGAGCCTCGTTATGTATATGGTGCTTTAGCTATGCAATTTTCTTCTTCTCTTTTTTCCTCTTCAGCTTAATTACAAATCCTTCTATCTGATCACCTGTATACCTGCAAAATGTAGAAATTAGTGCATTTAATCATTATGTTGTCTCATTTATGTCTTCAAATCACAGTAGTGTGAAGGGATGTTAAGTCCATATGAGCGGTAAATTCACCACTCATCAATCCTCCATAAACAAGTAATATCAATATCATATTCATACCAGCATGGTATCCGATCCTCCTTAAACAAGTAATATCAATATCATATTCGTACCGGCGTGGTACCTGATCCTCCATAAATAAGTAATATCAGTATCATATTCATACCGGTTTGGTACCTGATCCTCTATAATCATATTAGGTATATTTTATATAATTCACACTGCCTCTCAAGATACAATACAATTTATTAAGTTTACAAGTACACTTAAGTCATAAGACAGTTCCAACAAGTAAATATTCAATAACTATTTATACACATCTCAACAATTCAAATACATCAATTTCAAGCATGTCTGAATACCAATAAACAAGCATCCAGTTTAGGTTCATATACACAATTAAATTGAGTCAAAACTCCAATTAAATCGTAATCTACCTCAACCGAAGAATTCAAATACAAGCTAATTTGCCAAGGTTTTGCCCTTTCGCAAATCTCCAAAAGATCCAAATCTGTTCAAATATATAATCCCTATAAGAGTATGAATCTAGTGACACCTATTTTATAAATTCTTACATTAATATTCTAGGCCTAGACCTTAATTTCTTAATCTCAAAATATGAAGCAATTATAATGAAATTAAATAAGTGATAAAAAATTCTCTCTCAAATTAACATAAACAACCACCTTTTTTCTTATTGATGCCAATGATTGGCTCATTAGTAACCAAAACATGATTAATATTTTAAATTTTCTACTAGCTAAACAAAAATGAGAAGCACTGGCAATAAATTCACGCAACCAGACGCATGACACTATCGGTAGCAAAAAAATTGACCAATTTCTTTTGACACTTTGTGACATTAAATTTCTCTACCTACTGCCAATGATTAGAACAATCATTAAAAAAATAATATTCAATCCACTAGAAACCAATTCCTACATCTACTATTCACGTGTAATTGATCAAAATTTGCACCATTCTTAATATAATTCACATAGTTTCAACCCATTTAAATATCAGTAAACGACGTACCTTAGTAGTAGGTCACCTAATCACCCTAAGCTATCGATAACCCCTCCTGCAGCCGCTGTTATAAAGAATTGCACCTTGTGCGTGCCTCCCTCCTTGCCCTCAATAAGTGATATTGTGATTATTATTATTGGACAATTCTACCTTCTTAAATTTATTTTATTTTTTTATTGACCACATAAGTAAACAAATAGATATTTGGACCCATTCAATTATGAACTAACTAATTATCCAAAGTACCCGAGACTTCTAATAAATCCTCAAGATTTATTCAGAACCTCATAGCAATAAATTCAATATGTAAATTGGCTAAAAATTACATTCTGAATCTATTGAAAATACTAAGATACTAATATGGATTCTTCTCGATAAAAGATTGACCATGATCGAATTTAACTTTCTCAAACTCAATAACCCAACTAATGACTTAAATCACTTTCGTACATCTCAAAAATTGATACAACCCATCCTCGTAAAACATAAATCATGTATACAAACTACCGAGAGAGCTAAAAATAGAGAAGATGAGAGAATTTCACAAACGTCTGAGAGGATCGTTACTAAAGATACCAATTAAACAACTGTTCATCCTCGAACACGCAAATAAGAGATAAGAAGAGGAAACATGAAAATTACATGTATCAGCAAAAAAATGTGGATACTTGCTACACATGTCTACTTCGGTCTTCCAAGTGACCTCCTCAATAGGATGATATCTTCCACTAGACCTTCATAGATGCAATCTCGTTAGTCCTCAACTTACGGAGGTCTCTATCAAGAATAGAAATAGGTTCCTCTTCATAAGAGAGGTTTTCATCTAACGAGACCAAATCTCAATGAATTATGTAGTTACTATCAGTATGAAACCTCCTTAACATAGATACATGAAACATGAGGAGAACACCCGACAAGCTCGAAGGAAATGCCAACTATAGGTCACTGGCCTCAGGCGCTGAAGAATCTCAAACAACCTAATATATCTAAGACTAATCTTACCTTGCTTCCCAAAATGCATGACACCCTTCATAGGTGATACTTGAGTAACACTTGCTCACCCTCCATAAAGTGCATATCTCTAACTTTCCAATCCACATACTCATTTTGTTTGCTTTGGGATGCTAGAAGTTTCTCTTGAATAAATTTGACCTTCTCTAACGAGTCTCTCAATAGATCAGTACCCCATGGTCTCACCATAAAAACATCAAACCATCCACTAGGAGATCTGCACCTCCTCCCATACAAAGCCTCAAATGGCGCTATATCAATACTCGAATGATAACTGTTATTATTTGAAAACTCGGCCAAATGTAGGAACTGATCCTAATAGCCTTTAAAATCTATCGCATAGGAATGAAGCATATCCTCCAACACCTGAATCGTTCGCTCAGACTACCTATCAGTCTAAGGGTGAAAAGTTGTACTAAGGTCCAACCTTGTACCCAAATCCTCATGCAACTTTTTCTAAAAGATGGAGGTAAATTGAGTTCCTCTATCCGAGATAATAGAAATTAGGACCCCATACAACTGAACAATCTCCTTAAGATAAATGTTGGCCAACTTTTCTGCATTATTAGTCAACTGAACCAGGATGAAATATGTTGACTTCATCAACCTATCCACAATAACCCATATAGAATCATACTTCTCTAAATTCTTGGGAAGAACAACAACAAAATCCATAGCTATCCTCTTCCATTTCCATTTAGGAATGGGCATCCTCTAAAGAGTAACACCAGGCTTCTGATGTTTATACTTTATCTGCAGGAAAATCTGGCATTTATCAACCAAATCAACTATATCACACTTTATCTGACCCCACAAGTAGTGTTATCTCAAATCATAGTACATCTTGGTTGCACCAGGATTATAGAATACTTTGAATAATGAGCCTTATCTAGAATAGTTAGAATCAAATCATCAACATGGGGCACACAAACCCGCCCTTTAATATGCAACACACCCTCACTATCAAGAATTGCTTCCCTAGCCTTACCTTGCAAAACCTTATAATGAATCTTGCTCAACTTAGCATCCTCAAATTGCTTAGCCTTGATTTGATCAATAAATATGGACCTTGCCTCAATCCTAGCTAGAATTCCTCCCCTCTCAATCACCTCAAGTCGAATAAACTTGTTAGCTAGAGTCTGAATCTTTCTATCCAACGAACTCCTAGTAGTATTCAAGTAAGCCAAACTACCCATACTTGCTGACTTTCTGCTTAATGAACCATGATTAAAGGGGCCAAGGGGTAGTTTGGTTCTTTTCCCTCAACTCCAGTCATCCAAAACATGACTTATAATACTTAAAAGGGTATTATTTGTCCATTATCCTTAAAACTACTAACTTAGAAACCCTCATTTTCCCTAAGAACAAGAAATTCAAGCCTCTCTTCCCAAGAATTCAAGATTTCAAGTTTTCAAGTTCAAGCATTCTTCAAGAATCTAACCATTGAGGTATGTGGGGTATTCATCAATGGGTTACTTTTACCCATTGATCCCAAAAACTCTCTTTTTGATTTGAATATGAATTTTTCTATAATTATATCATCTTTCCTGTAAACTATGAAATTTACTCATCTTTTCTCATTAGTTTTACATTCAAGTCAAGATAATAGTTTTATCCCACGTGAATCATGCTCCTACACATTTGAAGTTTCAAAACCCTAAGTCATGTTTAGTTGGCATCATGTCAAATTCTCAAATTATGCTTTAAACTGTATAAATATGTTATAATCCCAAGGTTACCTCATTCTCATGTTTACATTCATGTAAGTTATTAGGTTATTGAAATATCCTATGTTTTGGGTCTTTGAACTATGATTTTATACCATTGTTTTAAGCTTTGTTATTTTATTCTTATAATCATTCAGTGATGTGGGTTAAGAACACCTGATACCTATTTGTTCATATATGCCTTTATTTTTTCAAGTTACAAGTCAGACAGACCATGCTTTTATTACTACATTTAGAACATTATGTTCATACTAAGCACTCATCAGTACCGTACCACATCATGTTGGACCCATAATTATACCAGAATCATTCAGTTGGGAATAGGATTTAGCATTGATTAATCCAGGTATGGGGGCTCACCTGACAGTAGAGGGTGTGACTTTAGAAGCAATCCTTGAGTTTCAGAACTATGTAGCCGGCGTAGGTTTTTGAGAGGTTTTTCTGCCAGTTGAGAGTTGACATTCTCTTAGGGGCACCTTCCAGTAAATGGTTACTCCATAGACCTTCGAAACACTAGTTTAGTGGATCCACACAGCCAGTGTTGGTACCCATGGCAAGGTATTGACGCTCTTCCAATTGGGGTTGCAGGTTGGACCCCAATTTGCTCAGATTAGGGCATGTCAATTACATGATAGCTCCCACAATTTCAGTCAGTACTCAGTCTATAAAGTACAGATTTGCATGGCCAAGTAATCAGATTTTTAGTTATTCAGTTATTCAGCTTATTTTAGTACATGCTTTACTTGGTGTTGCATTCTCAGTTTGACATATCCATGTATCCATGTTTAGTTGCCATATGTATTTTTTGTTAGTCCTTACCTCATGTACCAGTACATTCAAATTACTAATCGCACACTTTTCACTTGCGCTATGTTGTCTTATAACATAGGTTCGAATGCACAATTTCCCGACCATCCCTAATCAGCTCAGTAGTTCCCCATAAAAATAGTGGTGAATCCTCATCCATCGAGGACGTGAAATGTTATTTCAGTCATTTCAGTATTTGTTTATGTTCAGTCAGTTGGATTAGTTAGGGGTTTGTCCCATCAACTCCGTATGTTTTAGAGGCTTTCAAACAGACCGTCGAGTTTCTAGTGTTTATCTGATACTTCAGACATGTCATTTTATGCATTTCAGTAATCCAATTGACAATATAGTATCGATTTATTTCCCATACATGCTATTTTATTATCATTTTGTTCAATGCTCACAGTGGGTACTAGACCATGGGTTAGCTTGGGGTCACTTGTAGCCTTAAGCACCGTGTTGCGACTAAGGGGTAGCCTCAGGTCGTGACAAATTCTTACCCTTTACTGGCAAGGCAAGAATAAGAGTGCCAGTCAATAAGATTTTGGGCTTTTGAAGGCTCTCCTAACACTCATCAGACCAAATAAAAGGTATATCCTTCTGAGTCAACCACATCATATGAAAAGCAATAAAGGTGAACCCCTTTATGAACCTGCAATAATAACTCACTAACCTAACAAAGCTATAAACCTCTGTCACTAAAGTAGGACTAGCCCAATTCTTAACCGCTTTAATATTTTGTGGGTACACCATTACCCCTTTCTTTAAAACCATATGCCCCAAAAAGGATAAAGAAGCCAACCAGAATTCACACTTAGAAAACTTTGCATAAAGCTTTTTATCTTTTAACAAGCTCAAAACAATCCTTAAATGATTCTCATGTGCCTTTTTACTCTTAGAATAAACCAGAATATCATCAATAAAGACAATCACAAAAGAATTCAAGTAGGGTTTAAATATCTCATTCCTCAAACTCATAAAAGCAGCTGGGGCATTAGTCAACCCAAAAGACATAACAAGAAACTCATAGTTCCCATACCTAGTTTGAAATGCAATCTTAGTAATATCGTCAGGATGAATCTTAAGTTGATGATACCCAAACCTCAAATCAATCTTAAAAAATATGGATGCACCCTACAACTGGTCAAATAAATTATCGATATAGGGCAAAGGATACTTATTACAGATTGTATATTTGTTCAATTGCCTGTAGTCTATACACATTCAAAGACTACCATCTTTTTTCTTCACAAATAAGATAGGAGCACCCCATTGAGAGGCACTCGGACTGATTAATCCCTTACTTAACAAATCTTGCGACTGGGCCTTTAGCTCCCCCAACTTAACTGGAGCCATCCTATAGGGAAGAATAGAAATTGGATGAGTACCTGGCTCTAGATCAATACAAAAATCAATGTCACAGTTTAGTGGTATACCAAGCAAATCTGTAGGAAAAACCTCTTGGAACTCACACACCACATGAACTAATTCAAAATATGGGACCTCTGTGGAAGTGTCCTAAAGATGTGCTAGAAAAGCCAAACAATGCCTTCTAATTAACCTCTTTTCATGAAGAAAGGAAATAAGTTTCATTAGAAAAGGAATATAATCACCCTACTACTCAAGTCTATCCATTCCAGCATAGCCACAATCACTGTCTTAGCATGACAGTCTACTATAGCATTATACGGAGACAACCAACTCAAACCCAGAATTATATCAAAATCTACCATGTCTAGAATCACCAAAATCTTCCCAATTTTGATACCCCATAAACATAATAGAGCAAGAATGATAAACCCTATCGACAATAATAGAATCACCAACTGGAGTAGACACGTGAATCAAAAAGTTAAGAAAATCACACACCATGTCTAATCCCATAGCAAAATTAGCAGATACATTCAAAAAAGTAGAGCAAGGATCAAATAATACAGTGGCCATCCGGTCACAAACAAGAATAGTACCTATAATAATAGCATCTGGTGCCTCTACCTCGGGCCTGGCTAGAAAGGAATAGATATGGGCCCTACCACTAGTTTAAACGTCACCTCTGCTAAGCTGAGAGCCATCTTGATGGGGCTAATTACCACCCCTACCTACCTGATGACTACTATAACCACCTTGTGAATGACCTCTACCATTACCACCACCTTTCCTACCTATTGGAACTTGAGCTCTTGGAGTCTGCTACTGGCTAGATAGACCATACTGCCTTACATTAGGAGAAAACTTCCTGATGTGACCAACTCCATTGTACTCATAACATATTTGATCTTAGGTAGGCTGCTGAACTGACGAAGATGAATCAAGGTAACCACCAAAGTCTGAAAATAGTTGGCTAGCTCCTAAAGGACCCTCAACAAACACCTGCATCGCTGACTGAATAGGGAGTGCAGGGTATCCCTATAAACTCTAACCCCTAGAATAAAAACCACTAAAACTGCGTCCTTTGTGATCTTTTTTTCTTGTTGCCTTGGCATAACCCTCTTGCCTTATGCCTTCCATATTTTTAACAAAATCAACTATCTCCTAAAAAGACCTACCTGAAAATGTCATCTGAAGGATAGAAATCTGGAGACCTGTATTCAAACTTTTCACAAAGAGACAAATTCTCTCCTCCTCAGTTTTCTGGAAATGAGGTTCATAGAAAAATAATGAATGGAATTTTTCCTTATAGGCTGCAACTGACATATTCCACTACTTAAGATTAGTGAACTCATCCCTTTTTCTATCTCTCAAAGTACGAGGCATGTGCTTCTCTAGAAAAATGGAATAAAACTATGTCCAAGTTAATAGAGGCAAACTTGTATCCCTACACTCTACATAAGCTCTCCACCATATTTTGGCATCCCCTGAAACTAAAAAGTAACCAGTTCTACACCATACCTCTTAACTACACCTATTTTGTGAAGTCTCTCATGACAGTCAATAAACCATAGGCATCCTTGGACTCGGTGCCATAAAAAATAGGAGGCTTCATCTTGATGAACTTACAAAATAAATCATGCTCATCTCCAGTCATCACCGGACCTACTATCTATCTCTAAAAAATATCTGACCCTATTTCCTTTTCCATCTGAGGAGCTACAACAACAGTATGCTGCAACCCTAGATGCTGAACTGCGGATGATGTGGGCATAGAACTGATTCCTTCCAACCCACTCAAAAAGTTGAGAACCTACTAAATCATAATGAAAAACATATGAATTGGAGCTGTACCTCCCTAAACTGGTGAAACCCCATGATGAACTAATATTTTCTTAATCTATATTGGCATCGCTCCATCCTCTGCCAGGAATATCCACATACGAGGAAGAAGATCCTGGCATCTCTCTAGCTGGTCTTGCAGCCTGAGCTCTACCCCTAGTGTGTGCATTTCTCCTTTCTCCTTATTGTCCTCCCCTTGTCTGCCCTCTACCTCAAACTGCAGTGACACGACCCAAACCAGAGCCTTATAGTAATGGGTATCTCAAGTCCAACAAGGACTGGATATCACCTTTGATACCCAATCCAACCAACCAATGAACCATGATTAAATAATCAAATCCATATCATTTCCATAACATAACCATGTCCACAGTTTGTCCATACAAATCCTCTAAAACAATACAAGAATATCCGTTTGAGACATGCCCCTGACCATAGCCAAAACCAATATTCAAATCTGAACTAGAAAAGATAACAAAAACATAGAGCAAGAAATGGAGACTTCCGAATTATGGAAGCTCTCCACTTCAAGTCAACACAAGCTATCCCCTAATCAAAGCCACTAAGTAAGAGGTATGATAGTATGACTGGTACCTGCATCACATGGGGATACAACATCCAAGGATGGTTAGAGGTTAGAGCACTTACATATAACTCAAGGATAAGGATAAAATAATGCCAACAGTTCAAAACCAATCAACTAATGCATATAACCAATGCAATATATACATATTCATATATATACATATACCATGTCGGGATAGGGAGCTAGATTAGCATGAACTTTGAAGTCATTAACCTGGGTTGTGTTGCATAACCATCATAGAACAAGGCATCCACATGCTATATGGGCCAAGCTCTCCCCTAGCTGGAAGGGCTCTAGTGCATGTAGCCATACAAACCAGAGAATATCTATAATTGTATATGCCTACATGGGGGACTCGAACCTCCTGGTATAATCAAGGTGACTTAAGCACCAATGTATACAATATAGGGTACTCGAACCTCTCATTCAGATATTCATTCGGGGGCCTCGAACCTCCCAATCATATAGACACCTGCACCGAATGGCATGGTTTCCTGTGTCAATCCCTTGGACTCCACTTTCACGGCTCGACTACACATCCTGCTTTAAAGACCAATTAAAATATTCTTTACACATACACACAAACATTAGTCTAATTATTTACTGAATGCATCCCGTTGGTATCATCATAACAACCCCACTTGCAAGCATACAACATGTCATAACCATTATCATTCGACTTTAGGGACTTGAACCCATTGTCTATACAAAATAATCAATCCAATTCAACATTTAGGGACTTGAACCCATTATCAAATAGAGACATATATCAATTTAATGTTTAGGGACCCAAACCTTTTTAGCCAATTAAACAACCAAGGTTAACATTTAAATCATTACATGGCCAATATTGCCTTCACAAAGCCGCTTACTAACTATTCATATTCATTAGGCCAATGCCTTAGTTCAAAACATCATTTAACACGTGACTAGTTTATTCTCTTAGTCATTTTCATAAACACTTTGAGGTCATACTATTACCAAGACCAAAACCAAAGTAAAAAACATCAAGTTAAGGATTAACCATGACCCATTTGTCAAATCATAATTACCAGGAACACACATGTGCAAAACCATCATTAAACTATGTATAAACACAATAAAAACCAAAAGTAAACGATAATCAACAATATGCAACAAAACCTTCAATATTGGTTTTCAAAACCCCATTAATGAACCATAATCTATGTTTAAAACACATGATATTTGAGAACTAACAATGAGGGAAGAGTCACATGCCTTATTTACGAAGATTCATGGAAAGAACTTAAATCTTGAGCCTTTAGATGAACACTTGGAGAAAATGCTAGCCCAATCTTTAAGAGAGTGTTTAGAGAGAGTTGTTGGAGTGATTTGATCTTTCAAAGTGTGTTATAAGAGGCTACGATATGTTTAAAGGTGTGGGGACTTAAGGGTTTTAGGGTGGGAAATATTCAGAATACCCTCAGCTTAAATGCTAAAAAATGGTGCAAAGGAGGGTACGACCACACCACCCAAATTGTACCCCACCATATGAGTGGTACCCACTCTCGTATCCTAGGCAACAACTTGGACCCCAACACTATCAAACATAAGACCACAAGGGGCAACGTATCTAATCATATGAGTGGTACCATAAAATTGTACCCTAGACAGAATAGAATCATCTAGGCTAGACATAGGATATCATACGATTTGGCATCATACTTCTTGTACCCTAACATACGACTAGTATGATGCCCATACGTACCTTGGTAACAAACCTACCAAACCACGCTAATCATCTTACGATCAAAGATTCCCAATCTTATCCACATCATATGAAAAATAAGAACAAGTCGTAAGATGTCCAGAGAGCTAAAAATCCAGAAATTTCCAAGGGTCAAAATAGGGTGTTTCGATTCTCCCCCACTAGGATCATTCGTCCTCGAATGACGGGTAAGGAAAAGCATAAGCATGACTTAACTCAATAATACCTATCAAACTTTTCTTTAACAAAATTAGAAAACAAAGGAATACATAAATATATTAAGAATAAAACATACCTCACGCATGAATTTCTGTAATGGGGAAAAATGTGGTTTGGCATCATACTTCTCGTACCCTAACATAAGACTAGTATGATGTTTATTCATACCTTGGACAGAAACCAACCAAACCACACTGATCATCATACAAGAAAAGACTCTCAACTGTATCCACATCATACGACAAGTAAGCACAAGTCACATGATGTCCATAGAGCTTAAAACCTAAAAATTTGTAAGCGTCAAAACTAGGGTGTTTTATGCAGGCTCAACATTCGTTTCAGGCACCTCAACTCTTTTTTCATTTTTTTGTGTTCTTATCATTTGTGAGAATAAGAGAGAAAAAAGTTAGATACCAATTGGAATCGCCAGATACCAATTGATATCAAGTAATAGCATGTAATAAGACGAATTTGAATTTTTCCTAGTATCCTATAGCCTCTCAAAGAAAAGTACAAATGTCTCTGTACCGTTCTGCAAGACTCTACTAGAAATGTTCTTGTACAACGAGATCGACGAACCCAGGGCTCTGATACCAACTTTGTCACAACCCAAATGGCCATAAGTGGCACTCACACTAATTTTCTTATGGGAGAACCATCTAAATAAAACCATTACCCAATCACTTAGTCAATATTAAAATGATAATATCATAAAACCAACTTAAAGATAAAAATTCAGAGCTAATCATTAGTAAGACAAAACTCAAACAAAGTACTTTTTAAAATCTCTAAGACCCGAAGTCATCGTACAATAACTTCTAAACAATGACCATGTTTAAAAGAGATATCCAGAAATAAAGTAAATAAAGAATGTTTCATTGCCTGAAAGATATACAAGAACAAGTAGGATGATCCATGGATGCCTGGAGACAGAGTGCTCACATTTGGATCAAGGTTTGCTATCAAACTCTAGAGGTGAGGTCGTGTCTGAACCTTTGGAATACTTTCTGCACCTAACAAAAGAAGAGTACAGGGTAGTATCAGTACAAACCACTATGTACTGGTAGGTATCAAAGATCAACTCAATTTAATAGCATGTACACAACATAAATCAAATAGCAAATAGACAGACATCATTACATAACAAATATTTAATGAATCAATAATACATCAGTAGCAGGTCAAACAATGCTTACAAACAAGCCACATAACCATCAAGAGTATCAACTATACTATAAAGATCCACAAAATCAACCACAATTCCATAAACAACAATCATATCCTTATAAACCTCATAATTAGAACACCATTAGCTTGTTATCCACTTACTAACCCATACAATCTCTCAAATTCACCAGAAATATGTACACACATGCTATGAGACTTATTTTTCCTCAACTAGTCATGAGTTACAGGGAACAATCTATGTTCATGTACCGTATCAGTGTGGTACCTGATCCTCCATAAATAAGTAATATTAGTATCATATTCGTATTGGCGTGGTACCCAATCCTTCATTAACAAGTAATATCAATATCATATTCGTACCGATGTGGTACCCGATCCTCCATAAACAAGTAATATCAATATTATATTCATACCGGCGTGGTACCTGATCTTTCATAAACAAGTAATATCAATATCACATTCGTACCGGTGTACCCGATCTTCCATAAACAACTAATATCAATATCATATTCATACCGGTGTGGTAACCAATCCTCTATAACCATATCAGGTATATTTATCAAATTCACACTAACTCTCAGGATACAATACAATGTATTAAGTTTACAAGTACACTTAAGTCATAAGACAGTTCCATCATGTAAATTTTCAATAACTATTTATATACATCTCAATAATTTAAATATCATCAATTTCAAACATGTCCTAATACCAATCAACAAGCATCCAATTTAGGAGCATATACACAATTAAATTGAGTCTAAACTCCAATTAAACTGCAATCTACCTCAGCCGAAGAATTCAAACGCAAGCTAATTTGCCAAGTCTTGCCCTTTCACAAAACTTTCAAAAGATCCAAATTTATTCAAATATATAATTCCTATAAGAGTATGAATCCAATTATACCTATTTATAAATTCTTACACTAAAATTATAGGCCTAGACCATAATTTCTTAATCTCGAAATATGAAGAAATTACAAAGAAAATTAAGGAAGTGATAATAAACTATCTCAAATTAACCTAAACAGTCACCTTTTTCTTATTGATGCCAATGATTGGCTCATTAGTAACCAAAACATAATTAATATTTTAAATTTTCTACTAGCTAAACAAAAACGAGAAACATTGGCAGCAACTTCCCCCAACCGAGCGCACGACACTATTGGTAGCAACAAAAATTGACCAATTTCTTTTGATACTTTGTGACATTAACTTTCTCTACCTACTGCCAATGATTAGAACAATCATTAAAAAACATAATATTCATTCCACTAGAACCTAATTCCTACATCTACTTCTCACGTGCAATTGTTCAAAGTTTGCACTATTCTTAATATAATTCACAGAATTTCAACTCACTTAAATATCAGTAAATGACGTACCTTAGCAGTAGTTCACCTAATCACCCTAAGCTATCAATAACCCCTCCTACAGCCGCTGTGAGAAAGAACTGCCCCTTGTACGTGCCTCCCTTCTTTCCCTCAATAATTGATATTGTGATTATTATTATTGGTCAATTCTACCTTAACTGATATTGTGATTATTATTA
Source organism: Capsicum annuum (assembly GCF_002878395.1). Classification (NCBI taxonomy): domain Eukaryota; kingdom Viridiplantae; phylum Streptophyta; class Magnoliopsida; order Solanales; family Solanaceae; genus Capsicum; species Capsicum annuum. Next base: position 177,037,177 of record NC_061119.1, read on the forward strand.
TTATTATTATTGGCTAATTCTTCCTTCTTAATTTTTTTGATTGACCACATAAGTAAACAAATAGATATTTTGAATCATTCAATTATGAATAAACTAATTATTCATCGTACCCGAAACTTCTAATAGATCCTCAAGATTTATTCAGAATCTCATAGTAATAAATTAAATATGTAAACTAATTAAAAAGTACATTCCGAATCTATTGAAAATATTACAACACTAATATGGAGTCTTCTCGATCAAAGATTGATCATGATCGGGCTTAATTTTCTCAAACTCAATAACCCAATTAATGACTTGAATCACTTTTGTACATCTCAAAATTTGATATAATCCATCCTCGTGAATCATAAATCATGTATACAAAACTATCGAGTAAGGTAAAAATAGAGAAGATGATAGAATTTCACAAACGACCGAGAAGATCATTACATGCTTTTAGTAAGTAGTACAGTAGAAGTTCATAAGTTTGCTTTTGGCAGTAAGTTGGATTCTGAGCCCCGATGATATATAATCAGTAAAGTATGAATTCGATATCGACAAAACATAACATTCAATAATTTAAGTTCAATAAAAATGCAACCACATATCTATTCAACAACTTAGTTCAATAAAAATGCTTCTTTAAGAAAAAAAGATACTTCTCAGCATAACTCTGGTAGGACTAATAATAACAAAAATGCGAGCACATCCATAATCTACGCTTACACCAGGTCCACCGACTTGTTCGCTCTCATTAAGCATTTGGCAAAGCGTGTTTTTTCATGAATCTCCAATTTATTCTGCAATTCGGAGGATTTAGTTAGCATTTCATTAACCCGCTCTCCAACAACTCATCCTTCACCTCAAGCATCTGTCTTAGGTCCCTAATTTTCCTTTCTTTCGCTTCTAATTCAATTTTGTGAGTCACTTCTAAATTGTCAACATTCCTTAACAATTCATTAACCTGATTCTCTGTCAACCTGTCCTTCATCATAAAAACCATATCCTTATGGCTTTTCTATCGGCTGTCTAGTTCCTCAAGCATCTGGTTATGGTGCTCAATTTCCCTTTATTTTGCTTCTAATTCAACTTTGTGAGTCACTTCTAACTTGTCAACTTTTCTCCACAACATATGATTTTTGTGCCCCAACGAGACAATTTTCTCAGTCAGATCAATCTCCCTGTTCTGGTCGGCCATATATATATATATATATATATAATGCCTTTGTAAAAGTATCCTTCATTAAAGAACTTCATAATAGACAAAACTGTCATTTATTATATTTAATTATTTAATTCAATTATTTTTAATAAAATAAAATTACACATTATAAAAAGGACACCATAGCCGCCTAAGAGATCTAATTCGACATGAATTCTTAGTCCAGAAACTATATATATGATCTTTATTAGAAAAAAAAGTTGTATAGGACTTTTTCTTCTTTTACATGTTATTTGCTGATTTTTTAATCAACAATTGATGTTTCTTTTTTATATTTTACATGTTATTTGAAGTTCTTTTTTAATCAATAATTGATAATGAATTCTTGTCTTTCTTAACAATTTTTGTGTTTTCCTTTCAGTTGAAACAAAATAAGTGTGTTGCTGAATGAAAAAGCCGAAAAATCAAAGGATTCAAAAGTTTATATATTATGAGAATAATGGTTTTCTTTTGATTGCCGTAAATTTTACTGCGTTCAAAGATATTCGATAGTTTTCATGCGACTTTTTAAGATAACACTATATACTATAGTACTATTATTGTAGTGATTCCCATTGATTTGATTATTATTTTTTTTTCTCTCTAAAAAATTATTTTGAGACTACAACTATTAAGTGATGTATATAGATTTGAAAACTCCTACCATAACCAGGCTATGCTTTCTCCACTTGATCATCATGACCGAAGGTAACACTAAATTTTGTTGCAATTAATATGTATGGTTAATTATACATATATATTTTTGATATTTTAAGTCTAATTCTTAATATCAAAAGTTATATTTAATTATATGCATATTTATTTTTGATATTTTAAAGTCTAACCATTGATATCAAGAGTCATTCTTAATGGTATTTTGTGTGATATATATTATATTGAAAAAAGCTTAGATTAGTGCAATATAAGGTTAGATAAGAATTAAAATACCTTCAATAAGCATTGAATACTGATTCACAAGGTCATTTGTAAGTAACTCTTTGATAAGAATATGAAGAAGATGGTGATAAAAATTAATTATTAAAAGGAACACTTGCATATTAAATACTAAATTTCAAGAACATAAACTTCATAAGAACATCATATTAAATTTAAGTGAAATTTTATACAGCAAAACTTTTGAGAAATCAATTCAAATTTTGTTTACTTGATTTGATTGCATGTCTAGATTGGTGGATGCTTTATTTTTTTACGATCTTCTTCCAAATATTGTTCTATTATTTGAACTCTATCTCCATCATATACAAAAATGCTTCTGGTGATATATTTCAATGATTTGTCCTTAACAATATTTTTCTAAGGAGCATTTGTATATTCCTGAATTTTAGTTTCAATGGTATCAAGGAGCTCTTGTCCATTCAATTTTTTAATATTTGGGTCCTTGCGCATCAGCTTGTCCCAAAAATTATTGTAAAATATCCTATAGAGACAAGGTATTTGTTCTTTAGTAAATTCGAATTCAATACTCTATTTGTGAACCCATGGAATGGAGAATTCAATAAAGAAGTATATCTGGTTAATCTTGTCCAAATTACATACATGATCTGAGTGATATAACTCAGTCAAAATTGGAGATACTTTTGTCTATTATTTGTATAATTTTAAAAATGAATCATATAATATCTGAGTAGTTAGGCCATGATATGCCCACCAATTAATGAACCAGTTAGAAATTTGTTCATCGAATATCTTCGCACAAATCTTAATAAACCATGTATGTTTATGTTTATTATTATTGTAATATAAAGTCTTGATGAAAGCATGAATATAGTCCCAATATATGAAATTAATCTTGGAACCTTTCATCCAATATCTGCCTTTCTACCATTGAGGTCGTACCCCAATCTCCAGGAGTAATAATCTTTTTAATCACGATTTTTGAGAAACCATGCACATTTGGTTCTCCATTATAAGCTTGAAAATGTTCAATTTTTGCACTGCTAGTAGATAGCAGAATTGTCTCATAATGTGCTCGAGTCTTATATGACTCTCCTGCAAAATGAAGATTGGGAATCAAATATTTGTAGATTATCTTCCATGGTTCATACTGTCTCTGAATTTCAGATTTTTTGACGAGAACTATCATCTCTCTATTATCGATTTGTTCATAAGGTTTGCTATCACCATTTTCTTTTACAATATTAGCAAACATATCCGCTTGCTTTGCATTTAGATATGACTCCAATTGTCCATATAATGGATGATCCTTCAGAATATCTTCTAGATGGATCGATTGTGATGATGAAGATTCGCCTATCTGCGGAATCTTAGAGCTTATCAAACTCATATTTTCCCTTCGTGTCACTGGGGTATTAAATGATGAAGCATATGATGCCTGAGGCTGAGATGAGGGAGCAAATCTTCCCCAGGAGGAGTATCTTCCTCTGCCTCTGCTTCGTCCTTTGTCAATTTGCTAGGGCGAATCTGTAGTCATACTGCACATAACAGATTTAGTCAGATAATTCAATATCAATCCAATCTATTTCTTCATAATTAAAGACTGCAAATTCATCTTTAATTATTGCAAGGATAATTTTTTCGATTATAAGAATATACAGATTTGTGTTTAAAGAAATTGCCTTTATATTAGTGATTAATATTTTTTTTAGAGAGAAAGTGGGTGTAAAAATTTATTTTTCACTTAAGTATTCTCTAGATAGAAAATCAGGCAGGGAATTATCAATTCCTTTTTTATAATGAATTTCAAAATCAAAAGGCGCTAATTGAGCTTGTCACCTTGCAAATATCAATTTTGAAGCATCATGTTTAAATTCTTTGTCGAACATATACTTTACTGATTGAGCATCTATTCGAATCAAAATTTTTTTGATTATATAAATCATCCTGGAATTTAAGAACACATTTAACAATGGTTAACATTTTGTGTGCCACTATTACATATTTCTTTTGATTATCAGTCCACTTTCTATAATGAAATCAGATCAACCGTTCAAAATTATCATGGGGATTAACTTGTTTAAGTATTCCACCAAACCCAATATTAGAGGCATCAGTTTCAATAATTTTTACCCAAGCAGGGTTAGCTAACATTAAGCAAGGCAAAGTTTTGACACGTTGCTTAATGCGTTTTACAAGGTTTGTATGACTATCAATCCAGGGATTTTGAAAGCCCTCTTTTAGTCTATCATATAAGGGGGCTAAATCTCTTGAAAAATTCTCATAAAATGGGGATATATAATTCAAACTCCCTAAGAATCGTTGGAGTTGAGTTTTATCAGTAATGACATCAGGAAGTTTATCAACAAAATCAATAGAACGTTAAATAGGGACTATATTCCCTCGATAAATATTATGACCTAAAAATTGAATAATTGTCTGGAATAGACTCATTTTTGGTTTATATATCACCAAATCATTTTGTATCACAATCTTTTTAAATATATCAAGATGTTTAAAATGTAATTCTAATGTTTTTGAAAACACAAGAATATCATTAATATGAACAATAATGAAATCTATATATGTATTAAAAGTTTCATTATTTTATGGAATTCAGAAGGAGCATTTTTCAATCCAAAAGGCATCACATTCCATTCAAATTGACGAAATGGAACATTGAAAGCAGTTCTATTAATGTTCTCTCTAAATATTTGGATTTTTCAATAGCCAAATTTTAAATCAAATTTAGAAAATATATTGAAATCAAATAATATGGATAATAAATCTTTTTATTTGGAATAAGGTATTTAATCCATTTTAAACATTTATTCAGAGGCTTATAATTTATTACTAACTTCGGCATACCTCGTTCTTTTTCAACAACATTATTCACATAAAATGCAGTGCAAGACCAAGGTGATTTAGAATGCTTTATCAAACTCTTTTGTAAGAGATTATCAATCTCCTTTTTGCAGAATTCGACTAATTCTGCATTCATTTGACAGGGTCTGATTTCGTTGGGATCTTATCCTCTTAGAAATCAATTTCATAAGGAAGAGTTACAATATACTGTTTGCGATCCCAAAAAGCATTGGGGTGATCAGTACATACATCAATAATCATTTGTTTAGAGATCATTTTTATTTTCTCTTGAATCTTAGTAGATTTCATGGTATCATCAATATTCATGCTGAATATTCCAAGTTGTAGAAAATTAACATGTTGCTGCTTCATATCAATTAAAGTATTTATATCCCTAGTTACTGGATCTGTAACAAAAGAGTAGGATATCTCTTTGTTTTTATAAGTACTAGTAATCCCTTAGCATCAATATGAGTGTAAGGATAAATTGCATTTATAAAGGGTGTTACTATTTACACAGTAGATCCACTGTGTATAGGGACCCAGATGTGGGGCCTATAAATACTATACATAGATTCTGTTGTTTTCTATATATAGTACCTTCATTTGTTAGGGAAGGTCAGAATTTTTTTTTCATTTTCTTTATTTCTCTCTCTAAGTAGTTTACTCTCCTCTCTCTCTGGTAAAATTCAAGGTTTGAATAAAAGGGCTAATAGCAGCCGTTATTTACAATTCTAGCCTTGCATCCGACCATTTTCAAGGTAATTAGTTCTGTCTTAATATTAAGGTACTGTAATACTTTCTTCCCCTCTCCAGCTGTGACTATGTCCGGCTTAAAGCTTTTCATATCTATAATAGAGATCTAACTTCTCTTACATAGTAACTATGAAAGATCCAGACTCTAACAAAATATGAAGGAATTTTTCTATAGTTTCTTAACTTGGTTTAGAAATAGTTGGTACAGTCGAAATCAGTAACTCTTATGATGGCTTTGTCTTAGTGATTACATCTAGCAAGCCATGAATATTAAGCCCGTTAAATCTGAAAAGGGAATCACTTTTCTCACAGTTAGAAATGCTAGACATATGGGCTCATCATAAGTAAGTATTAATCTTCTGACAGGCCCCTTGTTCGGGTAAAAGAATTAATTTCTCCATATAGTCAATAAGCTATTTGAAATTCTCTTATATTTCGGTTGGTGCCTTCCGATATTATTTAATAAGTCTGGTAGGCTGCGCAGATTACTGCCAGCCTGTCTGGTCTTAGTTTTATGGTATCCTAAAGACTTTTCAGTAGTTTTTATAATTTTCTTATGAATCACTTTATCAAAGAAACCATGTTCATAATTGGTTTTTATATCCACTTTGGGGATAGTTCAATTATTTAATAATCCAGATTTAGAGGTATATCAACCTCTTCAAGTTTAGTAATTTTTATACTAACTTCTCCCATATTCATATTGAAAAAGTTGATACCTATGCCAAAGACTTCAGATCTATTACATAATTACTAAGAAAGAACCTAATGAATTAATCGAAAAAAGAAGAAACAATTTGTCTATTCGAACTGCCGCCTTTCAACTGTCTTTTTTGTTTTTCTGAGGTTTAACTTCTTGAAAAATAAGTTTGTTGGTGTATTATCCATGATCAATTAGCTTTGAGTCTGCTACACAAAAATTATTTCTTTTATTACATCAAAGTCATTTTGTTTTGCTTTGGTCATTACAAGAGTTATTTTGACTGAATTTATAATAATTTCACCTAAAAAATTACATAACAACCTTAATTAATATATTTACTTTAAATCAAGTTAATATACTAAATTAACATTATATACATAGTTTAAATACATATTTAATGCTATAGAACATATTAGTTTTTATAAATATCACAAATATTTATATAGTTTTTCATGAAAATTTTACTAATATTTAATAGGCTAATTAACTTAACATCTTAAGTTCATTTTTTTTTAAAAAAAGTCATGGATCAAAACTTATTATTCATATATATGTGTGTGTGCGCGTGTGTGTACTTTTTTATTAGCTTTATTCACTTGATTAAATTAAGCTTATAAATAATTTTACGACATTTTCTTCACAATTCAAGAAAATTATAGCCACCATAATAATAGCTTAATAATATATTATAAGTTGAAAAATGATGAAATACTCTTTTTTACTTGTAGAGAAAAAAATAAGAGAGGAAAATATTGTAATTTTCTTAAAAATAAAAAATTTGAACCAAATCGATATCAACCAAATTATTGGATATGAATTATATTTGATTTTAATAATAAGAAAATTAACTAAATTGGTTTGATTTAAGTTTTAACCAAGAAAGGACCTAAACCGAACTATGAACACCCTAATAAAAATATTGCATGTGAATTTTAATATTAATTAATTTAAATAATAATATACTCATAATGCATTGCCAAATTATCAAACTTAATCATTGTTTCTAAATATTCTACTTTTCATATGTATTTTAATATTAATTAATTTAAATAATAATATACTCATAATGCATTGCCAAATTATCAAACTTAATCATTGTTTCCAAATATTCTACTTTCTCCATCCCATTTTAGTTGGGCATATTTTCTTTTTTAGGGTGATTAGAAAATCATAAATTGAATGATGAATTTTACTATTTTATTCTTTATCTATATTAATAATATTCATTGGGCATAGGAATGAACATTGAAATTGTAATTGTTTACATTTATTATATACTATTAATTGTAGGAGTAAAATGAAAAAAAAAATTATTCTATCCCAATTTAGTAAGTGATCAACTAATATGAGATATTTATTTTTAGTAAAATGGCCAACTAAATGAGACAGGGGAGTACTTGTTTGTATAATTTCTTGTAAAATTTATGTAAACCTCAACAATTTTACCCATATTTACATCTTATTCCGACTTTTTTTAAAATCTCAATTTTTTTATTTTTAGATACATATTTCCTCCATCCCAAATTACCCGTCTCAAATTAAGATGATATATTGGTTAAGAAAAATAATTAATAACATGCCTAGTTTACCATAATACCCCTATTAAACGATTTTTACATTTTAATTTGAAGAAAAAATAATTAATGCAAAGGGTAAAACATGAAATTTTTTTTACCTCTGCTTGATTAATGAAACAAAACAAGTAAAATGAGAAATCAAATTAAAAAATTTGGGACGGATAATTTGGGATGGAGGGAGTATAAGTTAAGTGAGATACAAGTTAATGATACATCTTAAAAATTAACTAATTAGCTTGAATTAAGGAAAGTAATGGTGACTACAACATTAAATTAGCAATTAACTCATCCAACTATCTAATTAATTAAAAAAAACTCCTAAAAGACGGTATATTGTTACTAATTCAAAAATTTTAAAATATTTATCTCCATAATCAATATGCAGATCCATTCTTCTTCTCTCTTTTTTCTTTCCTGCTATTGATTCTTTTCTAACAAATTGCAATGAATATTTCTGGTTTTGTTATGACCAGAATAACTAATTTTTTTCAATTATGGTCAATGAGTATCTCGGTCTTATTACGATATTTCAATGTTTGGATTACCGATGTTAATTATGAAGGATATAAGAGTGATGGCATTGTAATCGGTGAGCATATAATGTATGAAAAGTTGATTTCGGTCATTGCTTAAAAATTGGAAATCAATGAAACAAGGAATAAAATTGAAGCCTGATACATTGTTGATGGAAACTCAACCCTGTTGCTCATCTATAATGATATGGGTGTAAAGTCAAATCTACAGGGACCAAAAATCACTTGTATTTGTAGTGTCAAAGTATAAAATTGAGCCTTTTTTTTTTTTAACTTTAAAGCCAGAAAATTGAACAAACAAAGGTATCATCATAAACCTGACGTAGAAATTCAAAATTCCGTTTTGTTGACATACATATTGTATGATTACACATAAACATATGTCTTTGGCATTAGCATTTTGAGACACATAATCTATTTTATGTATCTGGTGTTTTTTAACATATTTGATCAAGATACATAATTTATTTACTATAGCATAAAGAGATACATAATCTGGTTTATGCATTGCGTATGATTTGTGATTTATTTTATTTATTAAATTGAAAAGTTTATAAAATGTTTTAAAATATATGTGATAATATTTTTAGTAATTATTTTCTTTCAATTTTATTATGGTTTTGTTTGTAGATATGTCCTAAAATATTTTTCTTGGGATTGTGGTTGAATTTGTAAGGCGTTATGTCGAAAGGGTTAAGAATTATTCAAAGTAAGGATGCCACAGAACATGAACTTGATGAAACAAGAAACAAAATTGAAGCTTGATACATTATTGATGAAAACTCATTTCCGTTGCTCATCCATAATGATATGGGTGTAAAGTTTTACATAGAGGTTAGAAAATGTGTCCAATACAATTTTTTTTTTAGAATGAAGAACTTGTAGCAGTTAAAAATTAGGATTCTCAATAAAAAATTTAAATAAAATAAAATTCTTTTTACTCAGATTGCTAAAATAGAATAGTATATTTGGTTAATTTAGTTCATTATTGCTAATTTTTATTTTTGGTCAATATTAATAGTTTTTGTGATAAATTTTAATTTTGGTCCAACATTGCTAATTTTGATTTTTGGTTAATTGAAGTATTTTTGGTAAATTATAATTTCCTTCATTATTGCTAATTTCGAATTTTGGTTATGTAACTAGAGAAAATTGAAGGAAAGGTGTCTTTTAAGTCTTGAATTAAGGATTGTGACATTGACCAACTTAAAGGGTCAAACATTATTAGGAAACTTAATTAAGTTAATTGTGAACTTGATTAATATTTTTAAAAATTTCTAATCTTTTCAAAAATGAAAATCAACCCAACCCACACCCCTCTTTAATCCAAATCAACCACACTCTCTCTCGACAGCTTCTCTCAACTCTCTCCCAACCAACAGTTCTGTAAAATTTCTCCCTTCAACCTCCAGGGAGAAATAGTCAGGTAGTTCCTTTTTGACTTTCAATCGTCAATCAATGTGAAGACTTCTCCGGCGACAACACCTTTGAGTTCTTCGTCGTCCCATTATCTTTTTCACAGGTAAAAAATTATGAAGAAACAGAGGAACTTGAGCCAACTACTCTTCTAGTATAGAAATGTGGACTGAATAAAACTCTAATTTTTGGCATTTCTTTTTCTTGTTGTCGTACTTTTGATTCAAATTTGTTGGTGATTTTTTTATCACAATTGATATTTTTAGTGTGTGTGATGTGTTGGTGTTGCTGGGTTGATTTGTCGTTTGTATTGGTAAAAATGGTATTGATATAGATGAAACATCTGATGTAACAGATGAAACATCTGATGCAATAGATGAAAATATGATGCAACTATAAAAATCTGATGCAACAGGTGAACAATCTAACAGATCATTCATCTGTTGTGATAGACGACTCTTTTGTTTGGAAGAAACCTAAATAATATTGATCCAACAGATAACTGATTAGTGATCTATTTTTATTCTTTCCAACGGTTTACTCTTCATTTTGCAACAGATTAGTGACTGTTTTTATTCTTTCCAATGGTTTACTCATCTATTGTAATAAGTTGGTTATATGTTGCAACAGATAACATACCTGGTGCAATAGATTAGTGATCTGTTTTTATTATTTACAATAGTTTACTCATCTGTTGCAACAGGTTGGTTATATGTTGCAACAGATAACATACCTGGTGCAATAGATTAGTGATATGTTTTTATTCTTTTCAACGGTTTACTCATCCGTTGCAATAGGCCGGTTATATATTACAATAGATAATATACCTGGTGCAACAGATTAGTGATCTATTTTTATGGTTTCCAACAGATTACTCATCCGTTGCAATGAGTCGGTTATATGTTGCATCAGATAATATACCAGGTGTAACAGATTAGTGATCTATTTTTATAATTCCCACGAATTACTCATCCGTTGTAATGGGTCAGTTATATGTTGAATCAGATAAAATAATAGGTACAACAGATTAGTGATCTGTTTTTATGGTTTCCATGGATTACTCAGCCACTGCAACAGGTCGGTTATATGTTGCAACAGATAACATACCTGGTGCAATAGATTAGTTGTCTGTTGGAATTCTTATATTACTATCATGCATTAATCAATTATAATCTATGTTATGTTCCTGTTAATTTAAGATAATATGGTTCCCAAAAGAAAAGAAATCAAATCAAGTCCAAGTAAAGGAACAAGTGCAGCAACTCAGCTACATCCACCACTCTATGATTTTGCTTTACAAGCGTTATCTCAATCAGGAGCAGAAGATAATGAACATGGGGAGGAGGAATCTTTCAAAAGAGATGATCCAAATGCTAATAGCCCTTCCGCCAAAGAGTTGGTCAAAACCTTCAGCATTGATTGTTATCCTATGAGAATGCAGTGCGATGGTGTCACAAATTTAATGGGTGATCTCGTGGTTAAGTCAGTCATGGGAAAATCTTTTGAATCCTTCAAAAAAATACTTTGAGAACAAAAATTGGATTCTTATTTCAAGGAAAGCTGCTTTGGGCAATATCTTGATTTGTCGGAGGACAACAATGCTCGTTTCCAGATAAAAATGGTATATGATCTTCTTAAGCGCAGATTTATGTATGAAGATAAAGATAAGATGGATGAGGTATGGATAAATTACTGTGGCATGCCTATTTGTTTTGGTTGAAAGGAGTTTGCCATAGTTACCAAACTAAAATGTTATCCTGCTTCTCCTTCTCAAGTTATACCTACTTTGACCCAAAAAAAGCACCCCGCACACCCCAAAAAGGGAAAAAAGCAAGTCGAGTGATCGTGATGACCTGGTGTCCATTGTTGGTCCAAGCTTCATAATCAAAAATCTGATAGAGGCGTTAAAAGGTAAAGGACTTTCAAAGAAGCACAAGCAATCATTGTGCTTGGTTTGGTTTGTACGTAATGATCTTTGGACTAGAGACGTTAACAACAACATAAGCCTTTGTTTAATAAATCTCTCCGAGGATCTTGAGGCATTTAACAGCTATCCTTGGGGTTATGAAAGCTTCAAAATAACTGTCGAATATTTGTTGACTCCGTTAACGCCAAAAATAGTCAACTTATATGGCTTTCCATGGGCTTTCATGGTAAATATTTCTTTTATCATTATATGATTCATCATTTTTTTTATTCAATAATGCTTTTGATTTATTGGTGTTATGTTATAGGCTTAGGCATTTGAAGGTATTCCTTATTTGAGACAACAAGTGAACTACCAGGAAAAAGTTTCCTATCCAAGAATTTTGAGATGGTTGTCGGCCAAAACCGATAAAATGCAAAATTTCTTGATCTCTACACCCCCCAAGGAAGCAGTAAGTCTAATTCTAATCAAGTTTTTGTTTTAATTAATGATTAAATGATTTCATTATCATTCTTAATATATGTATCGATTTATTATAGATTGTCCATCTGTGGCTTGTTCCGACCAACCGAGAGTTGAAGATGCCATTTTTCTTACTTTACGGTGTGTGCAAACTTTATCGAACCCTAAGATCATTGATGGAATAAAAATGGAATTTTTTGGAGCAACAACCATCACAAGAAAACAATTTTGGAGGGTGGGGCTAATGATGCTCCTCTTACAGTTTTTGAAACAACAAGCCATTATGATTATGATCATAATGGTTGTACAGATTTTTCTCTAGATTTTGCCGCATCTAGCGAATGTTCTGCATGCAAATTTCAAGACTATAAGGCGAAACACGATGGAGTGATTAATACTATTAATGCACTAACTGCTTCTGTAAAGGAAATGACATCTAAGAGGGGTTGTCATTCTATCAAAGAGGATTTCATATCCAGACACTCCACTAGAGATCAAGGAGGCTAAGAGGAGAAGGAAAGACACTTCCAAGGCATCATCAAGTATAAAAAAACAAGACTGCAATGCCTCTATTTTTGTCTTGCATCGATATTCAGTGTGCAAGGGCTACAAAAGAGTAGCATGAGATGAAGAAGGTGAATGTACCTCATCTGTTCCAAAAAACAAACAGACACATATCTGTTTCAATAGATGATACATCTGCTGAAAATTATCAAACAGATATATACATCTGTTGTCTAACCTGTTGCATCAAATTCGTTATCTATTTCAACAGATGAGTCTTATGTTACAATAGATGGGTCATCTATTTGAAATTATCGTACTGCTCTGATTTACCTATTCAAATTTGTCCCAACAGATTATCCATCTGATACAACATAAGACTCATCTGTTGTAATAGATGTACAATTTGGTTTATATCTCTACTTAGCATTGATAATTCTGGCTTTTCAGGTGAATGCTATAGTAGAAACTACTACCGAAGAACATAATATCACAGTTGATAATCCATCAACTACTTCCAAAGAAGAAGAAAAAGTAGAGCCTGTCAGTTTAGAAGAATGAAAAAATTACCCATTTGAAGGGTTCAACATCTCAGATGAGGCTTCAAAAAAACTAACACAGTTGATCAACGACTATTCAGAATAGATTGCCGATGGGCTGTTAAAGCATCATGCCGGCAGGTACATAAATCAATTTTATAGATATTGGTTTATACAATTCTTGTTGTAAGAACCTGACATTAACACATATAAATCATCATGTAGAAAATAAAATGACGAGCGCTACAAAGTGAATGAATCGATTTTTGTTTTTGATATGTTCGACTTTGTTGTTGCACATCCCGAAATGAAGAATTGGTTATATTTGATGTCACAGCCCCAAACTTGCTGGAATGATGAGGTTCAAATGCCATGTATATTACTATTAATTATTACTTTATTTAATTACATCTGTGCATTGATTTTTTTGGCACATAATCTAAAATATTTGATAATATGTGCAGCACATCGATGTCCATTTTTACTACTTCTGAAAGAAGGTCAAGTTGCAAACACAAGAATAATATAGATACACGACAGAAAATTATTTGTACAAAGTTTACATCAATAATACCTACGATAGGTATTGTCAAAAATAGCGAGAAGTTTCTCGAAATGAGGAATTCTTAATCAACATCATCAAAGGTTTTAGCATTTCGACTAGCTTCCTTGGCATTTGGTCGACGAAGTGTATATCCTAAAAGAGAGGCGCATCTGATTTATGACTCGATGTTGCAAAGGAGACGTTCCGGGCCATCATCTGAGATACAAAAGATGGTCAAAATATTACCTACTTACCTTGATATGAGTGGCTTTTTTGGACCAAAAGGTTCGTACTGATTGGTCGATGATTGAAGCATAGTGGGATAAAATGACTAATCCATTTGATGTACAATATCTTGAAGGAATTTCTCAACAAACCATTGGAAGCCTGTAAGTTTAAGTGTCATGATTTAGTTTCATTTCACAAATTTCACAACGCTTGCATGAACTGCAAGATATGGATTATCTATTTTTTTATAATGTAAGGATTGTGGTCCTTTTATTGTTGCCTACGCTGAGTATTTGAGCGATGGATTACAAGTACCAAATAATGGACTTGATGCCGGATTACTCCATAAAAGATATGCTGCTCTTTTATGAAAATATGGAGAAGTGAAAGCTCAGAAGTCGTACGCAACCAACGTTAAAGATCCACGATGGCCAAAGCTGAATTCCGTAGCAGCGGATGAAGAAAAACTTATCCATATTGATTAGATCTTTATAGCTTGAGTTCGTCAATGTAATAACCTATCCTCCTTGGTTTAACTTGTTGATTTATTTGTAGAGTAGATCATTTGTACCCATAATGATTTTTTTTACATTTCATTTATTTGTTGAGTTATTTCATGTAATTTCCAAAGGCTTTGATTTATTTTATTCTGTCTATGAATATAATTTAATCCTTAGTTTTGAACATGTTAATTGAAATGGAGTACTAGATTCAAATATCGCAATAGATAATACATCTGCTACAACAGACGACATATCTTATCATATAGATTTAGACATATATTACAACATGAGATGCAACACGTAGGTCATCTGCTGGAAATTATATAATAGGTCTTTCTGCTTTTTGATTTGCTCCAATAGATTACCGATCAGTTGCAACAGATAGATTATATATTACAACAGATCGTATATCTGTTGCGATAGACAGACTAGGAATATCTGAATAACGCAACAGATAACCAACCTATTCCAATAAATAATCAATCTGTCATAACAGGTACTATATCTGTTATGATAGATATAAAATATGTTGCATTGTAAAAATTCAACTTGGCCAAACATAAAAATTATTGCCACTATATGTAAAAATGAATTGGCTTTAAATAAAAATTTATTATTGTGTTCGTCTCTGTATTTGTACATGTTATTTTATATACACGGGCTCCAACCATTTAGTTAGTATCCCATATGCCCATACCCATTGCATCTTTCCTATAATGGTGTCGTACACACCAGTCATTTGTGTGCTGGTCAGTAAACACTCAATGTATGCAAGCGAGTACGGCCCGCACGCTGCACCAGTTGTATATCTTGGGAGCTGGATGTTCTTATTTTGACCTTCAAAATCCCATGATCCCTTCGCCAAGACTTCAGCCAACAAATGATCCATCAGCTTACTCTGTGTCAACAACTTGGGCAACAACTTCAAGAGTAGCTACATATGGGTTAAAAACATCTTCTCGCCGAAGATAGATAAGTTGCAGTCATAAACCTTAATCTTTCCCTCGTATCGTAGTATCTCAACAGTGAGAAAATGTGTGACATCTACGTTCATGACTGCAAGAATTCTCTTCGCCTTGGTTTAGCTTTTTCCGTGTGGATATGGCCTCTTCCCTCTAACATATTTAATCACTTCTTCATCCCATTGGAACATAGAAACTAACTGATCAAATCTCGGACCATCAAAATCAGCTATCTTACAGAGTTTAGCGTAACTATCCTTGAAATTATTATAGAAGTTGAGGTCCATTATTCTATCGGCAGCATCATAAGCATCAGGATACGCTAATTGCCTGCCCCTCGTGAGGTAGAGAATTTTATCAACATACTGTGGTATAAGAAGATAATTTTTAAATAGGTTAGTAATTGTAAAGAATAAAAACATAGTGTAAAGAATCCTCTGTAGAGGGTTCTCTAAATCAGTTCATAGATTACCCAACCAACGCAACTTATGCAACAGATGTGTATTATGTTGCAACAAAATACCAAGTTTTTGCAACAGATTATACATCTGCTGCGTAGATTTTTTTTCATGGAGTAGATTGGAAGGCTAGGTTAGCAAAAGTAAACTTACCTTGTCCTCGTACCAAGCCTTCATCTTGATGAATTCTTCCAGTTCCTTCTTCTTCTCCTTGCCAAGCGCTGCGAATATGTCCACCTTCTTTGGTATCCCCTGAACTTCAACAACTCTTAGAGCCAGAGGAGTTGCAATTTTTGTTGATTTCAGAATGGAGAGAATTTTTCTAATTTTTATTTTCTTCCTCCTAACCTCCACTGTAGGAGTGCATGGCTCCCTCATTTCGTTGGATGGTATAACACCCTTCCTAAATTTTAACTCCTTGGTAGCTTCAGCAATAGCCTCTAGCTTTTCAAGGAGTTTATCCTCTCTGTCCTTGCACACTTTGCATTTATAATGAGTACATAAGGGTAAGAAGGGGTAAGAGGGACCACTATAAAGGTGGGAGGGACCGGTGTAGGGGTGAGAAGGAGGACCTGTGCAAGGGGTGTTTTCAAATATATTTATTTTTTGCTGAGCACCAATATGCTCATACTCACAACTGGCAGCAGTAGAAGCAGCAGGATGGCTTCCACCATCACAAACAACTCCACCAGCAACACCCCTAGAAGAAGTACCCGGATCTGTTGCAGTTTGAGGTTGGTCGTGAAGAGCTTCAACATTAGGCTAACCTTGCCTAACTGATTTTCTTATGGAGGTTGCTCTAGCCAATTTCTTCTTTATTAACTCCACCATTGGGTCTTCTTTTATATCAATAAAACCCAGAGTAAGAAAAGAAGTCATCCCCAGCTCATCAATGGTAGGCACGATCCAAGGATAAACAACCTATAAAAAAGACATGAGGAATTTAAATCATATAATAATAATTTACAATCAGTTGGGTTACATGGGGATCGAGTTACATGGATGTTAACACAACCAACTTATGCAACAGATAATCTAGCTACCGTAATATCTGATCAGTATGTTGAAACAGATTGATAATATGTTGCATCAGATTACCCATCTATTGCATAATTTACAGTAGATGGGTAATCTGTTGAGTAGGGTTCAGAGAACCAGAGCAACAGATGGTTAATCTATTGCACCAGTTGCAGTTGATGAGTAATCTGTTGCAACATATGACCTATTTATCAATACAGATAGAACATTTGTTTCAATATGTTTCTTTAAGACAAATTATTTTAGATGAAAAAAGACATACTGAATCATCCGGAGGGTTAAAGAGATCAGCCTCGTTAATATTTTTTTGCTGCTCTCTGCTACAGCTAACCACCTAAGGATCCTTGGATGAGAAACCTTATCCGGGTAATCCTTGAAATGCTTTCGGAGGGGAGGAATGGCTTCACATGCCCAAGCCTAAAAATTGTAAACAGGAAGCAAGCAAAGAAAAAGTCATAACTATATTCAATATAAATTAATGAATGAGTAAAAATAGTGATCAATTTTACCATGAACGCCCAAGGAAAGCCGTATAATGTGGTTGTCGCTGGCTTTAGCTTTTTTAGTAAATATTTGATAGTCAAGTAATAGTTGTCGTATTCCCAGGGATAATCATTGATTTTCCCAAAATTATCAGCAAGCGCCAACAAATTATGTTCTATGACTTTCCTGGTGTCTCTTGCCAATAAAATGGAATGGACAAACCAAACTAAGCACAATTTCTCCCTGTAGTGCTTTTGTATGTCTTTATTCTTGAGATCCGTCATCAAATCGTCCACTCCGTAGCTAGGTCCAACAATGCCCAACAACCCATATTTTTTACCTTGCATTTGTTGGACCCTTTGTGGGGTATTTTTTTGATGAGAGGTTCTTCTAGACAATCGTATCTCAAGCCAGTCACTATGGCAAACTCTTTCAATCCAAAATAAACCGACATGCCACGGTAGTTGATCTTGACTTCATCTATCTTTTTTCTGCCCTCCTTCAGACCTCCATCATCCCCCACATACTTGATCCTACGCTTGAGGAGGCCATATACCATGATCATTGGAAAACAGAGAGGGCGGGCCCCAGACAGCTCAAGAAAGTATGCAAAGCAGCTCTTCTTAAAAAGTCCATCTATGTTTTCCTTCTTCATAATACTCTTAACTTCATTAAAAATTTTCCCCAACTGACATTTAAGTACAATATCATAAAATACTGCGTTAGGGTTACTCATCAGCATCGCAACTTGAAACCCAATGATACTAATAGTTTTGACAAAACCATGCTGGGATTTTGATGTTATTTCACGCTCTATTGGTGAGAAGGAGTTATCACTTTCCTCAGCTTCATTTTTCCCTGACTGAGATTGTTTTGGAAGTTCCTCCGAATCTATCTGTAGTCTAGCCTTTTTTGTTGGGTGGTCAAAAGTTGATCTAGTCTTAGTTTCTTTTCTTTTGGGAGACATCTTTTAACTACAAAAAATAGAAAAACAAAAAATACATTGCATTTGATAACTGTATAATTTTTTAAAAAAAGGTGAGGCAAATTTCAATAAATTATTCTACCCCACATAACAAAAAAATACTCCAACGGACAATCCATCAGTTGGAACAAATGGGAAACCTGAATCTGTTTGAAAACCTATTTAATATCTCCCAATAGATATTCCACCTATTGTAACAGATGGACAAATTTCAATAAATTATTCTACGGTACATTACAAAAAAATACTCCAATGGATAACCCATCAGTTGGAACAGATGGGGAATTTGTTTGAAGTTCTATTTAATATCTCCCAACAGATCTTCCACCCATTGCAACAGATAGACCACCACCACCATAACCAATGCCACTACCACTGGCATCAAGATCACCGACACCACTGCTAAAAAACACAAATACCAACACCAACACCACCAATAACAGCCACCAATAATACCACAAATACTATCTAACAATACCACGACAGTCAATAAAATAGAGAGAAAAACTACGGTTTTCTCAGGTGCTTCCTATTTTTTTAGCATTAAAACACAAAATTGTTAACCTATTCTCGCAGATAATACAACTAAAAGTCTTCTTTTTCATCATTAACTAAAAATCCCTATTTTTTAGAATAAAGAAGAAATGCAGAACTTTTCTTGAACTCTGTTACCTGTGAAGACACAAAAAATGATGGATAAAAGCAGGAATAAAGTCAAAAAAATCAACTATATGTGGTCATAAATGGGAAAAAATTGACTTGTTTTGAAGGGTTGAGCAATATGTTGAGCATTTGTTGTTTGTATTGTTGAGAGAGAGAGAGAGACAAAGAGAAGGACGAGAACTTCAGATTTGAAATGAAAAGTTTTTCACGCAAATGGATGATTTGTATGGGTTGATTTGTAATTATAGAAAAAAATGACAAGTTTTGAAATTGCTAATTTGATCAAAATTGATCTTAATTAATTTAAAAAAATTTAAAAGATATAGTTTTTAAACATTGAGTTGATGAGAACTCATTTCAACTCAAAGTGATCGATCGGCGACTCGGGTAAGATGAACGCAATACCAATGCCAAGCAATTGCAAAGACTCAATTGGATTTGTAGTTGACCCTGTTTGCTCATTCATTCATACCTAGTCTACTTAAATCAAATTAGGTACTATCACTTTCCTAACATTGAGTTTATGATAACTCATTTCAACTCAGAGTGATCGATCGATGATTCGGGTCGGAATGAACACAATACCAATATCATGCAATTGCAAAGACTCAATTGGATTTGTAGTTGACCCTGTGAGCTCATTCATTCATCCCTAGTTGCACCTAAATCAACTTAGGCACTATCACTATCCTAACATGGTGTTGATGAGAACTCATTTAAACTCAGAGTGATCGATTGATGACTCGGGTTGGGATGAATGTAATACCAATGCCATGCAATTGCAAAGACTCGATTAGATTTATAGTTGACCCTTTGATCTCATTAATTTATCCCTAGTTCCACCTAAATCAACTTAGGTACTATCACTATCCTAATATTGAGTTGATGAGAACTCATTTTAACTCAGAGTGATCGATCGACTACTCGGGTCGGGATGAACGCAATACCAATGCCATGAAATTGTAAAGACTTGATTGAATTTGTAGTTGACCCTGTGAGCTCATTCATTCATTCTTAGTTACACCTAAATCAGCATAGGTACTATCACTATCCTAACATTGAGTTGATGAGAACTTATTTCAACTCAGAGTGATTGATCGATGACTCGGGTCGTGAAGAACGTAATACCAATGTCATGAAACTGCAAAGACTTGATTGGATTTGTAGTTGACCCTGTGAGCTCATTCATTCATCCTTAGTTCCACCTAAATCAACTTAGCTACTATCACTATCCTAATATTGAGTTGATGAGAACTCATTTGAACTCAGAGTGATCGATCGATGACTCAGTTTGGGATGAATGCAATACCAATCCCATGCAATTGCAAAGACTCGATTGGATTTGTAGTTGACCCTGTGAGCTCATTCATTCATCTCTAGTTCAACCTAAATCAATTACAATGAAATCTGTTGCAACAAACGACTAAGCTCTTCCTTCAGATGCAGTTTATTTTATTCAACTCTCATATTTTTCTTTCTTTCCTCTTTAGGGCCACAACCTTTTCTCTCTCCTTTTTATTCCCTTCTCATAAAGATCCTTTCAAATCTAAACTAATTCATATCTTTCCTCGACTAAAATGTTGTTTTGATCCCCTTTTTGACATTAATATATGGTTCATTATTGCTCTTTCATTCTCGTCTTCTTCTTTGTAAGTTATTTATATATATATTTTTATTTAATTACTATTTACCCATATCATATTTATTAAAAAAATTTAAAGGAACTTTTAAGTGTTGAACAAACAAACTGAGAATTTTTATTACAATTTGTGAAAAAAGTCATCTGTTGAGAGAAGTTTAAAAGCCTTGTTGGCAGTATCATTTTTTTTGTATGTATTTTATTTGTGTCTTTATTATTGATGTAGTTATTGATGTTATTGGTGGGGTTGACGTTGTTGGAACTTGTGGTGTGGTGTTGTTGACGGTTTTGGAACAAAGGATGTTGTATCTTTGTTTTTGATGATGTTGTTGGAACAAATGTTATTGCTTCTTTGTTGTTGATATTTTTTATTTGTAGTTTATGCTATTGTTGATGTTGCTGCAACAGATGGAGAAACTATTGGAACAAATAAAACCACCAGAAAGGCTGGTTTGATGTATTCCATCAGACTTCACATCTGTTGCAGCAAACTCCATATCTGTTGCAATAAACTCTACATGTGTTGCAACAGACTCCACATCTATTGGAACAGATGGATAATATTCTTTCTGTGAAATCAAATTTTTTCCTCTTCTTTGTAGATATAAGGAACTGACAGTTGATCAACTTTTGCCAGACCATCACATAAGGCTGCAGTAAAGATGGGTTCGGAGGAATAAGTTGCATAAAGATGGAACTACTTCATATGTGGGAGGTATGTATTACTGATAATGTTATCGTGGAAACATACATAGAGTGCACTGATTTTGTGAATGCTATTTTTATTGATTAGTCATAGATCATTCAAATAAGATGTCTGCAATTTTATAGTTAAGTTTGGTAGGTCCGAGCTGAAAAGGCCGAGGGACCACGAATATGGTTATGATACCCTATTAAAATTTAATGTCAGTTAGTGCTCATGTTTATTTGTCAAGCATTGTGAAGGGATCTAGTTTTGGTGTCATTGTAAAGATATTTAATAGTGATTGGACTAGCTTTTAGGGTGCATTGGACCCTTAAAGGGCCTTCTAAGCTTAGCACTGCATCTAACAAGAACGAAAAACCAATAGAAATTCCCCTGGCCTAAATTTATATGATTGGGTTGCTTGCTCGGGGTGATGATTATATGCCAGAAGGTGCGGTAGGAGAATGCCTTCGAGGTAAAATGGGTGTTTGATGGAAGACTATTTCATCTGAGAGCTAACTGAAGAAAATACATAGGGTAGAAAGTAACTTCTAGCGAATCAAGCCGATGGAATTATCATAAAAGATGTGAAATCTAAATCAAGTGCAAATATGAATGTATATCCGATAATGTAATTTCCTCTATTGTCTCTCTAAAAAAAATAATGCAGATGGACACTTTGCTAGGGAGCTGCATGATCGGGATTATCACCTAGATAGAAAATAAGAAAAGACCAACAAAGCATCCTCACGGGCATCGAGGGTTGAAATAATGTACAACAAGTTTAGAAAACTTACGCCAACAACAACTACAGTTAAAATAAGGAATCTAAGTGAAGGCGGCAATTTTTGAATTTTAAATTTTATCTCATGACTTATTGTTTGTGTTTCCGATCAGGTCCACTACCGTTGACTTGATCGGAACCACAAACAAGATTGATTGTGTTTTATTGTCTTAGCATGATTTCAACATTCCTTGGAGAAGATCAAATGTTTGCTGTTGTATGTAAATCTCGATAATTTCCAAGCTTGCCTCCAGCTTGCTGATTCTGTATTCAAGCTGGTCGTTGCCATCTTCAAAGTTGGTAAGGAGTTCCTCATCTTTTGTGAGCTCGATCAAGGACACCACCTTCAAAATTATGGCATTTTAGGTGTCCTTCAGAACACTTTCTTCGAAAATCTTAAAGGATACATGGAGGGTCATTGTGTTTATTTTAGGTCAAAATATGTTGATGCACGTTGAAGATGTGGTCCTAACAGTTGAACAACACACTTTTATTTAGCGTTGCTCAATGCATCTTGCTCAACCAATTTGATAAATTAATAAGCATGGAGTTATGTAGCGTGTGATCTAAACCGACTCTACCAAGCCTATCAAACATTTATGTAACTCCAAGCTCATTACCCTATCAAAAAAATATGACCGAGTTAGTGCACAAATCAAATGAGCTCAATCTCTCAGCCTTTCTGTTGATCGCTCTTCTCCAATATAGATGACAAGATATCTGTTATGCAAAAGTCTACACCGTCATTAGACATGCTAGCCAGGGAGCAATTCTTCAGAAGATATTTGTTCCAACAGTTTCTCTATCTATTACAGCAACATCAACAACAACATAAACTACAAATAAGAAACATCAACAATAAAGAAAAAACAACATTTATTCCAACAACATTATCAACAACAAAGAAGTAACATCCTTTATTCCAGAACCATCAACAACACCACACACAAGTTCCAACAACACCAACCCCACCAACAACATCAATAACTGCATCAACAATAAAGAAACAAACAAAATACATACAAAAAAAATGATACTGCCAACAATGCTTTTAAACTTCTCCCAACAGATGACTTTTTTCGCATATTGTAATAAAAATTCTCAATTTGTTTATTCAACACTTAAAAGTTCCTTCAAACTTTTTTAATAACTATGATATGGGTAAATAGTAATTTAATAAAAAAACAAAAGCAAATAATCTCGACCACGCAGCTCCTTAGCAAAGTGTCTATCTGCATTATTTTTCTTTCAGAGAGACAACAGACGAAATTACATTACCGGATACACTTTAATATTTGCACTTGACTTAGATTTTGCATCTTTTAAGATAATTCCATCGGTTAGATTCATTAGAAGTTACTTTCTACCCTATATCTCTTCTTCAATTATCTTTCAGATGATATAGTCTTCCATCAACCACCTATTTTTCCTCGAAGGAATTCTCCTACCTCACCTTCTGGCATATAATCATCACCTCGAGCGAGCAACCCAACCATATAAATTTGGGCCAGGGGAATTTCTATTGGTTTTCCATTCTTGTTTGATGCAGTGCGAGGCTTCGAAGGTGTTCTCAGAGTCTAATGCACACTTAAAGTTAAGTCCAATCACCATTGGTTCTCTGCAATGATGACAAATATTTATCCCTTCTCAAAACTTGACACACATAAACACAAGCAACAACCGTCAGTAATTCGTAACAAGGTATCTGCACCATCTTCATGAGGTCCCCAACCTTATTAATTTCAATCCCTTCAAGCTTAATGATACAATGCAGGATCTTTTTTGATTGATCAGTGCCTAATCAGTTAAAAACTACATTCACAAAAACATTATACTTTATGTGTGTTGTCCAGGTAACCTTATTAATAATACCTACTTAACTCCTACACA
Source organism: Capsicum annuum (assembly GCF_002878395.1). Classification (NCBI taxonomy): domain Eukaryota; kingdom Viridiplantae; phylum Streptophyta; class Magnoliopsida; order Solanales; family Solanaceae; genus Capsicum; species Capsicum annuum. The sequence goes on from NC_061119.1 coordinate 177,061,419, forward strand.
TATGATAGTGGATCCATCTGCACACACTTTATTCTTCCTAGCCCATCTATGGCTTAAATTGAATAAATAGATGACTAGCTAGTTACAACAAATGCCATATTTATTTATATTGTCAAATAATTGGAGACATCTATTACGAAAGATGATCAACCTATTGCAACATATGACGTATCTGTTGGAGAAATCAAACAAATATATACATCTATTGTAAAAGATTGCCAGTATGTTGTAAATTATCTAACAGAAAGAATATATTTTGCAACAGATTACCCATCTATTAGATTTATTTTAAAGCAATTTTCTTTTCTTTTCGAGATACAATAATTTATAAATAGGTCCCTCCTTACAAATATGGATGGTCCATATCCATAAAAGAATATTCATATTGAGTCCTTGCGTGAACTTCAAAGGCAGTTTGATGAACTCCAGAGAGATTTGGCTGACTTCGAAGCAAGGCTGCCGGATGAAAAATGTCCGATTGACAGTATTAATAATAGTAGTAATAATAATTATGCAATATTTTGTATTTTAGTGCATCTATTTTCCTCCTTTTGTATATAAGATCTACCTAAGGGATTCAAAAATCTATGTCATTTAGTGATCGACTTTGAATATTTAATTCTTATTTAGTATTTAATAATTATTTTGTTTATTCCTTGTTCTCAACATGTCGATGGTTGGTAGTAGTAATTGAGCAATTTGTGTTAATAAAGGTTAATCTGATGCGACAGATCGATCATATGTTGTACCAGGTGGTTATTAATAAAAAAGAGTTATTGTTGTTATTGAGAGGGTGAAAAAGAAAAGAAAAGACATGACTTTCCAATTATTTAATATGAAAATGTTTCATAAATAAATAATAAGGAAATAAATGATAAACACAATTTATAACTGTAAAAGAGCAGTTATTTAATTTTAATAACTGATCGTGACTTTTCACCATTTTTGTTTTTGAATTTATTTTTAAAAATTATTTATTATATAATAAAAAAAAGTCATAATATTGGATTAATTAACTTATATGATGATTGTTAAGAAAAATAAGGTGAAGGTCGGTCGTGACTTTTTGTCTAAAACAAAAACACATACATTCATCAGTGCTGCTGATTCATTAAATTCTCCATCTGTTGCGACTGATGTATCAATTGTTAGAAGAAATCAAAAAAGATATTAATATAGAACGTCTATTTATTGCTACAGATGGTATATCTATTGCAACTGATGGTTTATCAGATTCAACAGATATACAATCTGTTGCCAGAAAATAAAAATGGTTATTATTTTATTAAAGAATTTGAAAAGGTGTTTTTTTTAATTTATAAAATAAAAAAGTCAGCAAATTTGGATTAATGATATGATGATTATTTTTTTTATAAAAAAAGTAGATTATATGTTGCAACAAATATATTATCTGATGCAACAGGTCCACTATTATTGCAACTGATGATATATCTGTTATCACAGATGATTTATCTGATGCAACCAATATACAATCTGTTGTCACAACTCAATAAAAATGGTTCTTGAAAAGAACTAATTAATAATAATAATCTGAAAAGTCATGACTTATCACAATATTTCTTAATTTAATTAAGTCATTACTTTTCACATTAATAAAAAAATGTAATTAATAAATGGAGGTGAACAGTTAGATTATATGTTGTAATAGATAGGTTATCTGATGCAACATATTTTATATTTGTTGCAACAGATGATATATCTGTTTTTACAAATGTGTTATCTGATGCAACAGATATAGAATCCATTGCCACAACTCAATAAAACTGGTTTTGGAAAGAACTAATTAATAATAATAATCTAAAAAGTCATGACTTATCACAATATTTATTTTCTTAATTTAATAAAAAATGTAATTAATGAATGGAGGTGAATAGTCGTGCCTTTTTGCCTCTTATTCAAATTCAATCCTCTATAAATAGGTCCCTCCTTACTCAACCGTTCATTCAACTACACTCTATTTATTTATTGCATCTCATCTTTCATATTACACTCTAGAATATTATGGCTGACCCAGTGTGGGACATTTTTTTCTGCAAGACACCATGAATGAACTTCACAATCAAGTTCGTGACCTGCAATGGGAGCTGGGAGGAGTTAGAGCAAGAATGCTCCGCAAGATACGCAAGCTGAGGAGGGCCTTGCTACTTCAGGTTGAAGATTGACCTGCTGGCAATGATGATGATGATGATGATAATAATAATAATAATAATAATAATAATAATTAGATTATTATTTTTCTTTTAATCTATTTTATGTATTTTTATTTGATTTTTGTTTAATAAAAAAATTATGTCTGATCTTTGACGTTTTAATCCATATTTAATTTTCATTCTGTCTATTATCTTCTAAAGAAACATGTCGATGATTCGACGTAAAAAGGAATAATTTAGAATCCAGTAGCAATAGCAAGATTTATCTATTGGGTTTGTGGCAGGGGCTGATGTGTTGTTCAAAAGAGATTACTCATGTTGCAACAGATAAGAAGTCTGATGCAACAGATAAATAGTCTATTTCAACAGATGACTAGTTTGTTGGTTTGCTCTGACGTTTTAATTCGTACTCCCTCCATCTCAAATTACTTGTCCTGAGTTGAGATGTCACATTGATTAAGAAATATAATTAATAACATATCTAGTTTACCATAATCCACTGATCATTTGGTGAGATAGTAGACGTCTTTGAAATAACCATTGTTTGTTATTCAATCAAAATTTCATAAGAGAAGAACGCTTTTAACGTCGGTTGATATATAGTCCCCCTATTAAATGATGTTTTCATTTTAATTTGAAGAAAAAGTGATTAATGCAAAGGATAAAACACGAATTTTTTAAATCTTTTCTTGATTAATGAAAAAGACAAGTAAAATGAGAAATCGAATTAGGAAATTTGGGATGGGTAATTAGACGTAAGGAATAATTTTGAATCCAGTAGCAATAGCAAGAGTTGAAACATATTGGTTATCTGTTGGGTTTGTGGCAGAGGCTGATTTGTGTTGTTCCAAACAGATTAATCATTCGTTGCAATAGATGTTGATCTGTTTAAATTGTGGGCACTTATGCTGGATTCATGATCAGAGTTCTATCCATTGTTAAAAAAACAGAAGTGTACCCAGATAACAAATACGAATAAAAATCATAATTTTACTTACCAAAGTCACCTATGAAGTAATGCCAAAGTGAAAAGTGTTGTGGTAAACAAAATTTGACCTAAGAAATTGACCAGATAGCAGCAGCAGCGCTGTACCAATAACAACAACAACAACAAATGGTCAACAAGAAGAAGATGAAGATGATAATGAAGTAAAAGATGATGATAATGAAGCAGAAGATGATGAATAAAGTAGCAGAAACAATGAACAACAAAAATTGCTAAGAGAGAGAAAACAACAGGGGATGAGACGAGAGAGAAAGACATCTTTTTTTCCTCCGTTTCCCGTTATTTTAGGTAAACATTAGGATCAAAGTATAAATTTAAAAACTTATAGGTTATTTTCAAACTTTTCCAACTTTCTTAATCCATAATAAAGTAATTGTCACCTCCAACTAATAATTAAGACTTGTGTCACCTATACCTCATTTTAAAACTCTTTTGTCACCTGTGGTCCAAAGCCCCATGTAACTATTCCTTTTACTAAAATTGATTTTGGTCCATAATTGATTTGTGTATGACAATAAGAATAAGCTCAGATTAAGAAATTAAAGATATTTTTTAATTTCTAAATCATTTGATTTAAAAAATTATGGTAATCATCTAATTTTTTTCCAAATAAAACTCCAACAAATCTAGGAGGCATAAGTCCGAGTAAAAGGAAATGTAATATTAGAAATATATAACAATAAACTTTTCCTTCCTTGTCCTTTACATAAAATGTACTGGAAAAGAAAATTTATCGATGAGCATATAACATATAAAAAGTTGATTTCGGTCATTGCTTTAGAACTTGAAATCAATGGAACAAGGAAGAAAATTAAAGTTCGATACATTTTTTTATGAAAACTCATTTTCATTGCTCATCCGTAATGATATGAGAGTAAAGTTGTATACAGAGATTTAAAAAAGTGTGTCCGATACAATTTTATTTTTGAAAGAATAATACATGTAAATTTCAGTTTGTGGTGATTTATTTTTTTTATAAAGATACATTTATTGTTTGATGGAGTATTGATTAATAAAGTTTGACATCAAAACACAAGATGCATAATCAAGATGTATCCTTTTATTAGATACATAATATTTTTTTAGTATATTAATTCAGTATATAGTACGCATTTAACATAAATGCATAAATATCACACTTGTACAAGAATTATTGGTACTACTTTTTTGTTATGGGATACATTCTTTAAAATTTAAATTTGAACCAGATATACAATTAAAAAAATGATTTATTATTTGAATTACATTTCTGGTACAAGTTTAGTTTAGAAACCTAAATATTTTAGTTCTGATTATACTAGCATTAAGTTATAACTTTTGAGATACATAACTTGAGTTAAACAATTCTATTAGATGCATAATATATGTTATTTTTGTTTTTATTTTTAAATAAGTATCTGATACACATTTTTTGGAATCTGATGTTAGAAAGATTTCTAATAGGTTGAACTTTTGCATCTGGTGTTGAAAACTTTATAAGTATGTATTAGATACATATGAAAATTTAAATGAAATCTTGACATATCCTAGAACACTTAATACAACATGAGAATTCATTAAAAACATAAGTTGATCAACAATAAAAAGAAACATCAATTTATTTAGACAAATACTTAAACGTATTTACGCATTTGCATTAAAATAACATAAATAAATCTATTCAATTGAAATCACTTTATTTTTATCTAGAATAATGAAGCTGGATTTAAGTGTTGGTGGGTCTTCATTGTCACTAATGTAGTCATTCTCTATCTTGAGATGTCCATAATTGCACAAGAGCAAAGCATATCTTGTTGAAAGAAATTCAGCGATAGTTGTAGTTCATCTCTTCGAAAGCGGCGAACAAAGCAACAAGTAGACCACAACTCCTGCATAATTTATCGTCTATTAATAGGTTAAAACATTTATATAGTAAATCAATAGAAAATGTTAAAAACAAACGATACAAGAAAACTACAGTGTAACAAAACTAAAAACAATAGATATAAGTGTCTACATTTGTAAAAGAGTTAAATGATAAGAGATACAAAAACAACATATGTAACAGAACTAAGAATAACAAGAGATACATCATTTAGTATGCGTAACAAAACTAAAATTAACAAGATATACATAATTTTGTATATTTAATAAAGTAAAATTAACGAGTGATACAAAGTTATGCATATTAAATTGACTAAAAATACCAACAAATACATAATTATGCACTTGTAACTAACTAAAAATAACAAGAGCTACAAAATTATTCTTATGTAACAGTCTCAAGGTAAAGAGAGATAAAAGAAAACTAACTAAACATTCGACAGATACAAGAAAAATAACTAAACATTCGAGAGATACAAACTAATCTTTATGTAATAAACTCATATAACAAGAGAGAAACAATAGTTATGTAAACATCTGAGACCACATTACGACTAGAGAACCAAAAGAATTCAAATTTACAGTATATCATAAATGATATAGACAAACAATTCCCTGATACTTCTTATGTAACATAGACATGAGTAACTCAACAATGGTTGAATAACACACTTTCATCTTCTGAAATCATCTATAATATCGTACAACATAAATTGGTTTTCTTCACTTTCTTATAGAACATCGGATTGAAAATCAACAGATTTGTGCCAGAAAATAAGTCAAAACTAATCGAGGTTCACAGATAATCTATAAGTGTCTGCAGTTTCTACAATATTTACCATTAGTAAAGAGAAACACTAGTTAAAAACCAACAGCAGAAACCAGCACATCTTATTCACAGAGAAGTTCAGAAACACAATTCATGAATAAGAAGATAGCCTATTTCAGATATTTACTTTTCCTGTCCATGGACGTGTAAACAATCACGTAGATAGATTATTTGACATTAGAAAATTAAAGTTGAAGATGAGAAAACTTTCAGAATTCAAAAACCAAATAATGGGAGATTAAATTGCTGCTTGATTTGCGCTGTTGTTGATGTTGTTGCTGAATGTGTTAGGCGTATCTAAACTTTTAGAGATGAAGGAGAAAGAAATCGTGTATTGAGTTGGTAAAGTTTTATCCGATAAAAATGGGTGTAGTTAGGATGTTTCTACACTTTTAATTAAAAATAATAAAAGTTCGGATTTTTATAATTTTTAAAAACTGAAGGAATTTAGTAATTTTAGTAACTTAAGTTGTGCTTTTATGAATTTTTTTCTAATTTCTTTTCGTATATTAAACTATTTAATACTTGACAATTATCCTTTAGGATATTATTTTTTTCTTGAAAAGAGTTACTTTTTTATTCTATTAAATGTAATACGTATATCTTTATAATTACTTTTCTGTAGCAAATTTTTAACCATAATTGTTACTTGATTTATTAATATTTATAGTATTTGTAGAATAACGGTTAAAAAAGAAGATATGCAGAGATATAAAAAAAGGATACAACGTGGTCAAGTTATTGGGTTGGACACTTATAAAATGGGTCAAGATATGGATAATATGTTATATTTTCTTGAATTAAAATCAAGATCTAATTAAGGTTGCCACATCATTTTTCAGGTGAAATAATCGTAATCCAGCCAAAGTGACTTTTGTGATGGCCGGGACAAAAAAAAAATAACTTTGATGTAATGCAAAAGAAAAAGAACAGTGACTTATGTGTAATAGATGAAAATCTAAGTGACTGTGAATGAAATTTTTTCTTACTTGTCTAGCATATTAAATATAATTGTTCAATTTTATTTGTCCAGTTTAAAAAAAATAAGAGATAATTTAAAATAAATTTATACCACTAGACAAATTGCTTTTTTTTAAATTAAATTTTTTATCCTAGTCGGACCATTTTATTAATAATCACATATCAAAAAATTCAAAAATGTACATTGAATGGAAATAGGCCCAAAGAGAATTCGCTCCATTATTGAGGAAGCTGAAAGTTTCTGATGTGCTATAGAAATATTGCACTTTCAACACTTAAAATGAGGAAAATATAGAAGCTTCTTAGTTTGTTTTGTAGATATGATGTGTTTTGAGTATGTTTTGCAGGAAACTAGGTTTTGGATGCTAAGTTCAAGAAAAAGATGAAAAATGGAGTTTTTGGCTACTTACTTGATCATTTTTGCGCATTTGTGGCTTGTAATCAGAGGAAGGAAGAAGAAGAAGTACAAACCTTTAGTTTATCCTGATGTACATGAACGAGCACAAAATACTAGTAGGTTAGGGTCAAGTTGTAGATCAAGTTTATGTAACGCTCCGAACTCTAGTTCTCGGGATGCCATATGGTTCTTCGAACTACAAGTAGTCCTGAGCTAACCCTGGCTGCTTTCTTCTAAGTTTGGATCTCAACATAGTGAAAATATAAATATGAAATCATGATAATGCGGAAAATATTATCTGAAACATGCTAGAAGTCTTGGTAAAACAATATTGAACAATTTGAATTTTGAATCAAATGTCTAAAACTGAATCTAGTAGTCGGACAAGCCTCTACTTTCTGAATCTAGAGAGTCACTGGGACAGGCCCCCAGCTAACTCAAACTGTCTAAAATAAATAAAGGAACATCTACTAATAAACTAAAAGTATGAATAACTAAGTCCCCTAACTATGAGGACTCACCAACTGTAGAGATGTAGATGAGACACTCGGGAATTATTCACGCTGCTGAGACTGAGCACCTGAACCTACATAATAAGACAATGTAGCACATAGACATATATGTGGATCAGTACTTTGAGGATTTACTGAGTATATGGGGGTGCATGCAATAAGTAAACAATATTATCACAGTTTATAAAATCATGCATGCTAAATGTAAATGACTCACGCAGGCTTGAGTAAATCTAAAAGCTGAAGATCATAATCAAGAATAGTAAAACATATAGTATAAATCTTGTGAGCCATAACACTTAGTTCTAAAATTTGTATTCTGTTCTCATTCATAAATCATATCTGAAAACTTATTATGGAAGGGAATTCTTTCAAAGCTTTAGGGAATATATTCTTAACTGTTAGACTGTAGGGAAAATACTTTTAAAACTATTCTGAAAATCCTTACTATTAGGGAGGTTATCTTAACCGACATAAACCATGTGAGCTACATAGAGTCATATGTATTGACCTACTAAGGAGGAAACCTCAAGTTGGGGAGAGGTGTCACTCTTGTCAGAGAGTCCCTCTTAAATTTGTATGCTCAAACCATTGGAAATCCACTTTTAAAACTAGCATGAGGATTTATAAGAAAAACCAGTTTTGCATTTATTTGAGTAAATATGTAAATAAAGTTGTTCTGAGTTCTGTAAACTGTAATAATCTGTAGTGGATTCCAAAGCTAAACCATTCATCAAAAGATCAAAGCTTTTTTTTGAAAATTGAGAATAATCTGTTCATAAGATTCTTAAAGCACCATCTTTCTTGAAATAATAATATTAAATCTTGGGATGATAATCCATGCTTCAATCTCATGTTAAATCATCATAATAATCATGCTGGATAATGTCAATATTGATAAAACAACTCAAAATCTGGAAATTTCAGCAATATGCATGGAGATATGAACAAAATCATGTAATTCAATTTCTAGATCAATGGAAATATCATAAACTTGTAAATAACAATAATGGGCATAAACCCTAACTTTAGTTTCATGGTAAATCACATAAACTTCAGTAAAAATTGGAATTTAAAATAAGTTTTGGGCACAACAATGAAAGGATTATCCTTGTTGAAGAACCCCATATACCTTAATTGGTGATATTTGATGAAAGGTTCGAATCTTAGATTCTTATGGATGCTTTGGAGATGAATTCTTAGTGTTCTTGTATTGGGTATCCTCAATCTTAACTTATCTTGGAGAGTTAATGGAGGAATTCTTGAGTTTCTTGGAGAGGAAGTATGAGCCTTAGGGTTTTGTTTAAGAGAAAAATGATGAATGGAGCTAAAGTGCTCTCAAATATGATAAATATTCTGTTTTTTGACGGATTGGGGGTTGGGTAATTTACCAAAATGCCCTTTTAAAATTTTAATAGAAACTGGAAAATGTACATTTTCCTGATCTGGGTGGCCACCGTGACGCGCAACTATCGCGGTGGCTCACTGGAAAATAACAACTGGAAACTTGGCATACTTCGCGACCTGGAGTCATCGTGGTGCCCCTTTGGAATGCTATTTTGGCACATGGCACGACGCGCCATTATTGCGCTGAACCTCTAGAAATTGACAACTGGGAAATTAGCCCTCTCGTGATGCGCCAATATCGTGGAGGGCCGCTAGAAAATGACAATTGGTATTTGACACTGCTCCGCCGCATGCTAAGGGTCTAAATGACGGTATTTTATGATTGGGACTTAAAATAGCCATAACTTCTTACACGGTTATTGGATTTATGCGAATCTTATATCATTGGAAATCTAATTCAATTTCCTACGCCATGAAAAGTCCAAATCTAAAGAATTAATCACGAAATAAACATAACTCATTCTAGAAGCTAATCCTTGTCATTTTTGAGATGTGTTTAAGATAGAAAAAATCATGGGGTATTACAATATCTCCCCCTTGGGAACATTCGTCCTCGAATGTGGCTCGTTAAGCTGAAATTTCTGATGAATCTGAGAGCATAAGATAGCATGCACAACTGAAGTGAACTGAGAAACTGAAGCTAAATCATTCTAAGCTTCTGAGTAATTTTGTGAGTGCGTGAACTTACATGAGGACAACTATATAGCTGAATATATGATTAGAAAAGAACTTAATTAAGGAAGAGTAGTACCTTTGTCTAGATCTGAGTTTGCGGAGAAGAGGTCAGGGTACTTGTATTGCATGTCTGCTTCTGTTTCCCAGGTAGCGCCCTTAACCGATTGATTCCGCCAAAGAACTTTGACCAAGGGAACTTCTTTGTTCCTTAGTTTACGGATCTGATGATCTAAGATCTCAATTGGAATTTCTTCGTAGGAAAGGTTATTCTAAACGTCTGAGCTTTCTAAAGGAACTACAAGAGTGGAGTTGCCGATACTCTTCTTAAGCATAGAGACGTGAAACACAAGATGAACGACTGAAAAATATGCGGGCAAATCAAGCTCATAAGCAAATTTCCCAACACGACCCACAATTTTGAAAGGGCTAACATATTGGGGACAAAGCTTTCCCTTTTTGCTAAATCTCTTCACCCCTTTCATGGGTGAAATTTTTAGATACACTGAATCAACAACCTCGAACTCGAGGTCCCTTCTCCTTACATCTACATAGGATTTCTGACGACTCTGGGCTATTTTCAATCTTTCTCTGGTCAACTTTACTTTCTCCATAGCTTCAAATATTGCGTCAAGCCCAAGAAAAGCAGCCTCACCCACTTCAAACCAACCAATGGGTAATCTACATCTCCTCCCATAAAGAGCCTCAAACAGGGCCATCTGAATGCTAGAATGATAATTGTTATTATACGTGAACTCAATCAATGGAAAATGCTCATCCCAACTACCCTTGAAATCAAGAGCACATGCCCTCAACAGATCTTCTAGAGTTTAGATGCTCCTCTCTGCTTGACCATCTGTCTAAGGATGGAAAGCTGAACTAAGATGGACTTGGGTGCCAACACCCTTCTGAAAAGCTCTCCAAAATTAGGAGTAAACTGAGTACCCCTATCTGAGATGATAGACAAGGGAACCCCATGCAATTTAACTAACTCTTGGATATACAACTTAGCATAATCCTCATCTGTATAGGATGTATGAACTGGCAGGAAATGAGCTGACTTAGTCAATCTGTCTACAATAACCCAAATTGAATCATGATGACGATGCAATTGGGGTAAACCAGCCACAAAATCCATGTTCACCTCCTCTCACTTCCAAGTAGGGATACCAAACTCTTACAACGTACCACCAAGTCTTTGGTTCTCCATCTTAACCTATTGACAAGTTGTACACTTTGCTACAAACTTCACTATATCTTTCTTCATTCCACTCTACTAATAGATTTCTCGCAAGTTGCGGTATATCTTGGTAGCTCCAGGATGGATAGAATAATGTGCACCATGTGCCTCAGCCATAATTCTCTGTCTCAACTCATCAACACAAGGCACACACAATCTATTCGGGTATCTCAACTTGCCATCTTCCCCTTGGGAGAAAACCTCTACGTTTTGGTCTTTAACCGACTCCTTCAGTTTGACCAAACTAGAATCCTTATCTTACTTCTCCTTCACTTCCAAAACTAGAGAAGATTTGGAACTACTCTGCACCCAAACATTCCCTTCAGTTGAATCAACCAACTAACACCCAATCTAGCTAAACGATGAACTTCTCGAGATAACTCTTTCTTATCATTCTCCACATGAGCAACACTACCCATAGATAACCTATTAAGGGTGTATGCCACTACATTGTCCTTGCCCGAATGATACAACACACTCATATCATAATTCTTTAACAACTCCAACCACCTTCTCTGATGGAGATTGAACTCCTCTAGGTAAATACATACTGTAAACTTTTGTGGTCTGTGAACACATCAACATGTACACCATACAAATAATGTCTCTAGATTTTCAACTCAAACACCACAGCAGCTAATTCAAGATCATGTATTAGGTAATTCTTTTCATGTGTCTTCAATTGTCTAGAGGAATAAGCTATGACCTTACCACTCTGCATCAACACACAACCCAAACCAACTCTAGAGGCATCATAATAAACAACAAAGCTGTTTGTACCATCAGGTAATGCTAAAATTGGGGTTGAAGTGAGTTGAGCCTTCAACTCCTGAAAACTCTTCTCACAGGAATCTGACCATAGAAATTTAACTTTTTTTGGGTCAATCTAGACATAGGAGACACAATAGAAGAGAAAACTTCAACAAAAAAGCGATAATAACCAGCTATACCCAAGAAACTTCTAATGTTTGATGAAGAGATAGGTCTAGGCGAATTCCTTAGGGTTTCTATCTTTTGGGGATCGACTCTAATGCCATTGATGGAGATAATATGACCGAGAAAGGTTACTGATCTTAGCCAAAATTCACATTTACTATATTTGGCAAACAATTGATGATCTCTCAAAGTTTGCAAGACAACTTTAAGATAATCTACATGGTCATCCTTACTACGGGAGTACACAAGGATGTCATCTATGAATACTAGATACTGTTTGAACACTCTGTTCATGAGGTCCATAAAAGCTACTGGGGCATTGGTTAGACTGAAAGACATGACTAGAAACTCAAAATAACCATAATAGGTTCTGAAAACTATCTTTAGAATATCACATTCCCCTACTTTAAGCTGATGATAGCCAGATCTAAGGTCTATCTTTGAGAAATAACTTACACCTTGGAGTTGATCAAATAAGTCATCAATTCTAGGAAGAGGATATTTGTTCTTGAATGTAACCTTCTTTAGCTGACGATAATCAATGCATATATGCCAAGAACCATCTTTCTTTCGGACAAATAGGACGGGAGTTCCCCATGGAGAAATACTAGGCCTTATGAAACCTTTATCTAAAAGATCCTTGAGTTGCTCCATCAACTCCTTAAGCTCTGCGGGAGCCATATGGTAAGGAGGGATAGAAATAGACTTAGTATCCGAAAGAAGGTCAATACCAAATTCTATCTCTCTATTGGGAGGTACCCCTGGGAGATCTTCTAGAAAAACATTAGGAAACTCCTGGACCACTCGGATGGACTAAAGTGTTGGAGTCTCAGACTTAGTGTCTTTAACTCAAACTAAATGGTAAATTTAACCTTTGGATATCAACTTTCTATCTTTGAGATAAGATATTAAATAAATCTTGGGAGATACTGAATTACCTGACCACTCAAAGATTGGCTTATCTAGAAACTAAAACTTTACCACTCGGGTGTGACAATCTATAGAAGCAAAACAGGAATGAAGCCAATCCATACCCAAAATAAGATCAAAATCAACCATGTATAGCTCTATTAGGTCTGCCAACATGACTTTATGAAGGATAGTGATAGGACACTTTTTATAAATTTGTTTGGCAATAATTGACTCACCTACTGTAGTAGAAACCAAGAAAGGCTCAGGGATCTTCTTCGAATTTACCTTAAAATTTACTGCAACTAATGAGGTCACATAAGAGAAACTCAACCCAGGGTATAACAACACATAAACATCAAAATGAAAGACACAAAGCATATCAATCACGACATCGGGTGAATCCTCCTGCTCCTGGCGGGATGGTAAAGCATAAAACTGATTCTGGCACTGACCGCCACTGGTACTAGATGATGCACCCTGACGAGAAGTTGGGAAACCTAGAGGATCTGGTGCACAATTAACCTGAGCCTGAGGAAGAACATCCTTATTTCCCTATCTAGCATGCGGGTACTCTTTGATTCCATGGCTTAGCTAGCCACACCCATAACAACCTCTCTGTCCTACTAGATACTCACCAGGATAATTCTTGCTACACTTAGCACATTGAGGATAGTTGGGCCTTCCACTCACACTATTCTGAGATCTGGACATAGAAGACTTACCCTACTATTTTTGCCTATTTCTGGGTGCAGGAGCACTGGCTGAAGAAGGCGCAGGCATAGATGAACGATTCTAAAACTACAAATGATTTCCTTCTCCAGACCTAGCCTGACCATAATCAAACTGCCCTATTTTATCCCTCTTATTAACTCTCTCTCTTTTTTCCCCTTTTCTGCCTCAATCTACTGGGCGTCAACATCACAAACTTACTCATGATTGACCTAGGGTCAGCCATCTGTTCAGGGGCATACTTAGACAACTAGTTGAACTTGAGTCAATACTCCTTCACCGTTATTTAGCCTTGCCTTAGGTTCATGAAATCTTCTATCTTAGCTTCTCTCATCTCATGTGGGAAGAACTTGTTTAAGAACACATCCTGAAATATCTACCAAGTCATAGGAGCTGCATTCTCCCCTCTACTTTTTTTTATATTACCACCCAATCATACACAACATCCTTCAGCCTATAAGATGGCAGTTCTATACTCTCTTCTTCAGAGATATACATAATTCAGATGATCTTCTTTACCTCATATAGATACAACTGTGGGTCCTCACCTACCATTGACCCATAGAATTCTAGTGGATTCATACTTATAAAATTTTGAATTGTAGCTGTGGCTAAGTCCCCATCTTTTTGAGGTGGGATTGCAGCCTGATGATAGGCGAAATTACGCGCCTATATCAATATATTTTGCCCATATTTTAGCCTAGTTTCGAGAACTAATTATCTATTTCGTACACTTTTAGTCCTTTTTCCTGTAAATGAGCTAACAAATGTGATTAGGAAAGTTTCAGGTATAAATGATGCAAAATACAGCAATTTATGGCTTACTTGACGCAAAAGAAAGCTCACAAACGAGATGGAAAGGAGCTGGACGCATAAAGGACTAAATCTGCTGCATGGAAAATCTGTCCCGGGCTAAAACAGCATTTCTGAAGACTTTGGGACTTACAGACACAAAGCTGGATTTTTGCCATAATACATTAACCTAGTGCAATTAGGTTATGTGTTTCATCATTCTATTTGGATTATAATTTTGTAACCTTACCCTAGTACAATTGGGTCAAGGATTTCATTAGTATATTAGGATTTGGTTATTTATTTTATTAGTTTAGTAGGAGTAGGATAGGAGTATTATAAATACCCTATCATGTTAGAGATTTTCAAGAAGAAGAAAAGGGGGGGAGACATTCTGACAATTCATTCATCTCCTTACAATTAAGACATCTTCCTACAACCCATTCTCAATTCTTCATTCTTCTACTCTTAAATTCCACAACAAGAGAATCGTTACTTGCTACGGAATCACTAAAACCACACGCCAAACACCTACTATTCACGCCATCCACCATGCAAAACGTGATATCCTTCGCATTCATGGGTAACTAAATCTCTTAGTTGGGGTTATGGAAGCCGAATGAGTTACTATCTATAGCTATGAGTTTGTGAGTTCAAGACAAGTATATTGCTTATATCATTATTCTCTTCATCTTAAATCTACATTCTTTGCGGTTCAAACACAAGAACACGCCATTCTAACATCTAACCTGTTCGAGAGAAAGGTTATTTGTCTAGAAAAGAAGACGCATAGACCAACGCCAGTCTAACATCTGACTTGTTCGAGAGAAAAGTTATTTGTCTGGAAAAGAGATAATGTCAAGGTAGTAGGACACCCTTTCCTATTAAAAAGCTAGTGCCGTACCTGGACTAACTTCTTGGAGAATTCGTACCGTTAGTCACGCTTTAAGCTCGAGAGAGTTAAAGTGAAATAGTCCTTGTTTAGGTCGAGAGACGCTTGGATTTACCATCGACTACAATTCTCTATAAGCAATTACATGTCAAGACTCTACACACTCATAGCCAATAGAGACGTATACCTCAGAAGGTGGACATAACCCCAACGCCTCAATTCTCATTGTTTACAACACACGTGACAATCTCTCTTTATTTTGCTATTTTCAGTTCTTACATTCTTGTTTTGGTTACATACTACAATCCCCCCTTTCCTACGAGACTTGCACTAAAAGTCTAGTAATTTCTCTTGCTTGTTGGCCAAGCTATTCTCTGTGGGATCGATACCCAACCCAGGTTGGGTTCTATATTTGCTAACGACCGCTTTACACTCCCACGAGAGCTGTAGATTGAGCGTTATCACAGCCTGACGGTTACCCTGAATATTAGCTATCACAGCTTGGGCTAGAGCCTGAAAGGAAGCGTAGAACTCTACATGTGACACATTCTTATTCAAAGGATCTGCAGGCTGAGGTGGTTGGTCATCATTTCTACGGGCATTAGATCGATGAGGAGGCATTTTATATCATGTGAAATCATGAGCTAGAAGTAGATAGAGACAATGAATACACGATACATCATGAAAGAAGATATGATTTCCTAAACTCTCCATAGCCTCTTACTCATAGATGTGGAACGCTTCACACCGATGATCAATACTTAATGTAATGTGGATTTTCTGACTCCCTGGGACTCTCTAAACCTTAGGCTCTGATACCAAGATTGTAACACACCAAACTCTAGTTCCCAAGATGCCACATGGTGCTCCGAACTATAAGTAGTCCTGAGCTAACCCTGGCTAATTTCTACTAAGTCTGGATATCAACATAGGGAAAATATGAATATGAAATCATGATAATCTAGAAAATCTTATCTGAAACATACTAGAAGTCTATATAAAACAATACTGAACAATTTGAATTCTGAATCAAATGTCTAAAACTGAATCTAGTAGTCCAACAAGACTCTACTATCTGAATGTAAAGAGTTACTGGGATAGGCCCCCAACTGACTCAAACTGTCTGAAATAAATAAAGAAACATCTACTAATAAACTAAAAGTATGAATAACTAAGTCCCCAAACTATAAGGACTCACCAACTGTAGGGATGTAAATGAGATGCTCGGGAATCACTCACGTTGCTGAGACTGAGCACCTAAACCTACATTATGAGATAATGTAGCACATAGACGTATATGTAGATTAGTACTTTTAGGATGTGCTGAGTATATGGGGGTACATGCAATAAGTAAACAATATCATCACAGTTTATAAAATCATGCATCCTAAATATAAATGACTCACGCAGGCTTGAGTAAATCTAAAAGTTGAAGATCATAAACAAGAATAGTAAAACATATAGTATAAATCTTGTGATCCATAACACTTAGTTCTAAAATCTGTATTCTGTTCTCATTCTTAAATCATATCTTAAAACTTATTCTACAAGGGAATTCTTTCAAAGCTTTAGAGAATATATTCTTAACTGTTAGATTGTAAGGAAAATACTTTTAAAACTATTTTGAAAATCCTTACTATTAGGGAGGTTTTCTTAACCGACATAAACCATGTGAGCTACATAGAGTCCAACGTCTTGACCTCCTAAGGAGGAAACCTCACGTTGGGGAGAGGTGTCATACTCTTGCCATGGAGTAAACCTAATCCAGGTGATAGATCACAAGCCAAGTCTATCATACATATAAATGGGAATAATTTGAGTCTGTACCTACGTTGGCTATGTAGTTTTGTGGAAGATAGGGCATGCTGATCCCACACTTTTGGCTTGGTGCTAAATACTACTCCCTCTTAAATTTGTATTCTCAAACCATTGAAAATCAACTTTTAAAACTAGCATAAGGATTTATAAGAAAAAACAGTTTTGCATTTATCTAAGTAAATTTGTAAATAAATTTTTTTTGAGTTCTGTAAACTATAATAATTTGTAGTGGATTCCAAATCTAAACCATAGATTAAAAGATCAAAGCTTTTTTCTAAAAATTGAGAATAATCTATTTATAAGATGCTTAAAACACCATCTTTCTTTAAATAATAATATCAAATCTTTGGATAATAATCCATGCTTCAATCTCATGTTAAATCATCATAATAATCATGCTTGGTAATGTCAATATTGATAAAACAACTTAAAATCTGGAAATTTCAGCAATATGCATGGAGATATGAACAAAATCATGTAATTCAATTTCTAAATCAATGGAAATAACAATAATGGGCATAAGCCCTAACTTTAGTTTCATGGAAAATCACATAAACTTCAGTAAAAGTTGAAATTTAAAATAAGTTTTGGGCACAAGGATGAAAGGATTATCCTTGTTGAAGAACCCCACATACCTTAATTGATGATCTTTGATGAAAGGCTCAAATATTGGATTCCTATGGATGCTTTGGAGGTGAATTCTTAGTGTTCTTGTATTGGGAATCCTTAATATTAACTTATCTTGGAGAGTTAATGGAGGAATTCTTGAGTTTCTTGGAGAGCAAGTATGAGCCTTAGGATTTTATTTAAGAGAGAATGATGAATGGAGCATAAAGTGCTCTCAAATATGATAAATTCTCTATTTTTGGATGGATTGGGGGTTCGATAATTTACCAAAATGCCCCATTTAAACTTTTAAATAGAACTGGAAAACATACATTTTCCCGATCTGGGTGGCCACCGCTATGTGCCACTATTGCGGTGGCTCACGGGAAAATAACGACTAGAAATTGGGCAAACTTCATGATGTGGAGTCTCGTGGTGCCCCTTTGAAATGCCATTTTGGCACATGGAGCGATGTGCCATTATCGCGTTGGACCTCTGGAAATTTACAATTGGGAAATTAGCCCTCTCCGTGATGCGCCAATATCGTGGAGGGCCACTAAAAAATGACAATTAGGATTTGACACAGCTCCGCGGCGTGCTAAGGGTCTAAATGACAGTGTTTTATGGCTGGGACTTAAAATAGCCATAACTTCTTACCCGGTTATCGAATGTATGCTAATCTTATATCATTGGAAAGTTAATTCAATTTCCTATGCCATGGAAAGTCCAAATCTAAAGAATTCCTCACTAAATAAACATCACTCATTCTAGAATCTACTCCTTGTCATTTTTGGGATGAGTTTAAGCTAGGAAAAATTGCGGGGTATTACAGGTTATGGCATTGAAGTCTTCCGATGATGTTAATTATAATTTTTTGTTGCATTGTACCCTTTTGTTCCTCAAATTTGTCTATCATTCTTTGTTTCATCCTTTTTTCCATTTCCTCTATTTTTTGTTCGAGCAACTCATCCATCGAGGATGCAGGATTATCTGCTTTCTCTTTCAACAATGTCTTGGTAACTCCACATCCAAATAATCTTACAAGACATGGATGCTCAGGTCTAGGGGTGTTCATTGGTTGGTTCAATTTGATTTTACATATTATCGGTTCGGTTTATCGATTTTTAAATATGCTAAACCAATAACCAAACCAATAAGATATTTTTTATCAGTTTTTGATTTATCGGTTTTTAGTCCTTAACGGTTTGGTTTTTGGTTTAACCTATGAGAAAATACTCATAAAATAAAAATAGTAGTAACTAACATGAAAAAAATCAAATCTTAGTTGCAAACAAAAATCCTACATAATGTGTTTTAATTTACTAGAATTTTCATGTTTGAATTAAATGTTGTTAATAGAAATTAAGAGTTTGTATAATTGAAATAATAGTTTTGTTAATTTGTAGAGTTTAAAGAGAAATTAAAAAAAAATATAATAAGTCATATATATGTTCTTATGGGGTTATTGGTTTTCCCAATAACCCAATAAGAAGAAATCCAACCGAACCAATAGTCCAATAATTTATTTTTAAAATAGGTAACTTTCCATTCAACCAAAAAGCTTTACAAATCGGCTAGATACTTTTGACTCAGTTCCAGCTCTCATTACATCTATTTTCTAATTTATCTGTTAGTTATTTGAATTTACATTAGATAACCTATTAATCTATATAAGTAAACTTTCCATTTGCTATGTGTTTGACCTGCTATAAATAATTGAGTGGCAATGCTTCTTACTCTTTGTCAGATATCCATTTTATGGGTAGTAAATCTTCTAGCATTCCTTTCTGCCCATATGTGATACACTGCTGCTGCAAAGAAGAATCCAAGTATGCTAGATCTTGGTCTGCTGTTGGATATTAGGTGCACCAGGTTCTGAGTGACAGCTGCCAATCCCCTATGCTTTGCTAATAACCTAGCCAATGCAGAATAGAGCTCCAAAGAGTTTGAGAGTAATTGCATTTAAAAAATAGATGCTCAAATATTTCCTCCTCTGCTGATATACAGAGCACACATTCCTTCTTTACTTGAATACCCCATTTACTTACTCTATCCACAGTTGCAAGTATGTTGTGTAAAGCCAACCAGAGAATAAAGTAGTGTTTGGGGATCATCCCTTTCACCAAAGCCACTTTGTTCCAAGTCACCTTCTGGTAATGTGGTCTCATATAGTGATAAGCCTTCCTGATACTGAAACCTTTTTTATCAGTCATTTGTTATAGTTCATGATGGATGCTTGTTATACCTGATAGCCACTTCCTTGCATCAAAAACTTTCTTCATAATCCAAATAGCTTACTTTGGAATGTTCATTGTGTCTACAATGTGCCCTTTTATATAGTAACTATGGATCCATATGAACCATAGTCTGTCTTGCTTCTGTCCCACAGCCCACAGGAGCTTGCAAATTATAGCTCTATTCTAATACTTTAAATCTATAACATTTAGCCCTCCTGTAGTTTTAGGTTGAAAAATAGTTGCCCAAGCAACTAAAGCTTTCCTAGAGTAAATATCACTTTCTGTCCAAAGAAATATTTTGCACACTGTGGTAACCATATTTGTGATCTTCTTGGGTAGCAGAAAGATCTGTGCGCAATAATTCTGCATCTTAAACAATACACTTTTCACCAGTTATAAATGACCACTATAAGCTAAAAGCTTGGAAGACCAGTATTTGATTCTGTCAATCATTCTCTCCACCAAAGTCAGAAACTGAGAAACAATTAGTTTTCTAGTAGATTATAGGATCCCTAAATACCTTAAAGGAAGATCCCTTAGTGCTAATTTCATTTCCCTCAGCATCTAATGTTTGAACTCTGAAGTGACTCCTTCAATATATAAAGATCTCTTTTCCATATTTGCTTGTAAACCAGACACAGCTGAGAAGTGATAAAAGCCCCCAAACATTAGTTTTATGGATATCTCATCAGATCTACAACTCACTAGGAGATCATCAGCAAAACAAATATGGATAACACCCAGTTTATCACATCTAGGATGATAATTGAACTGGGGGCTATGCCTAAGTTTTTTCAAAGTTCTATGCAAATATTCCATCACTAAGACAAAAAGCAAAGGTGACATGGGGTCCCCTTGTCTTAGTCCTTTCTTTACCGGGAATACTGTGGTCATTCCTCCATTAATCAATAAAGTATATTAAACTATTAACATACATTCCATGATCAAGCTAACCAGTTGAATTGGCAAACCAAACTCCAGCAATACCATCTTTAAGAAAGGCCACTCAACTGAGTCATAGGCCTTCCTTATATCTACCTTAATAGTGCACCTGGGTGACACCCCTTTTTGAGAGTATTCTTTGACTAATTCATGTGCAATCATCACATTATCAAGGATATTTTGGCCACTAATGAAAGCTGATTGTGAGGGGTTCACTATATAATCCACCACAGCCTTTAACTTATTTGTGATAAGATTTGATATCATTTTGTATATTGTTGTGCAGCAGGCAATTGGTTTGTACTTTTTGACATAAGAAAGATTCTAAACTTTGGAACCAGTGTCATAGTGGTAATATTAACTCCCATCAACAATTTACCAATCTCAAGGAATTGTAGTATACCTTCTGTAACCTCAGTACCTATTATATCCAAGTTTGTTTTAAAGAATTCTGCATTAAATCCATGAAATCCAGGAATCTTATCAGCTGGTAACTCTTTTAGCACTTTCATCATATTTTTGGTTGTTACAAGTATTAGGAGCTCTTATTGTTGTTCAATAGTTAAGCAGTCCCCATCTTTGGCTATTGTGATATCCAACCCGTGTAATATATCAGCTTCTTATCCAAGCAATGATCTGAAAAAGTTCACAAATTCCTGTTAGATGAGCTGTGGGTCTGTCAGCTTCACTCCCTATTTAGTGGTGATTGAGAAAATCCTGTTCCTAGCTTGTCTTGTCTTCAGGTAGGCAAAAAAGTACTTTGAGTTTCTATCCCCTACTGAATCCAGAATGCCCTTGATTTTTACTTTAGGATCCTCTTATTGACTGTCTCCCAGTATTCTATATTGTGTAATATGTGTCACTCCTCAACAATGAGTTCCTAGTTAAATAAGACACTCTTCAACACTTCCTGCACTTGGTTCAGTCCGGACTTATACTCATCTACTCTTTTGTCCACAACAATCATTTCCTTC
This sequence comes from Capsicum annuum, assembly GCF_002878395.1. NCBI lineage: Eukaryota > Viridiplantae > Streptophyta > Magnoliopsida > Solanales > Solanaceae > Capsicum > Capsicum annuum. Next base: position 177,083,335 of record NC_061119.1, read on the forward strand.
TGTAACCCTTTGGCTTGACCAGTTATTTTAGAAAACTTTCTCCATATACAATACATCTTGTAGCCTGGCACTTGTTGTTGCCATATTGATCTTGTTGGGGCTTTGAAAGCTTTCTATTGCATCACTACATTCAGCAACCTAAAAGGTCTTCTCACCTGCAGCATTAAGAGGTCAATACTAAGAACTATAGGTGTGTGGTCAGAACATCCAAAGTCTTTATACTCAACCTCTACATGGTTGTACTGCAGGAACCATAAGTGATTAACTAATGCCCAGTCAGTATGACTATATATTTTTGCCTGATGATCTCTCTTATTACACCAAGTGTATCTATGACCCTTACTAGTTAAAGGTCCCATTCCAATATCATCCATGCATTTCTGAAAGTCTTCAAGTTCATGTGGAGTAACCGATTCACCATTTATCCTATCATCATGAGTTAAGATAGCAATAAAGTCTCCCAGCACCACCCAAGGGTTTTGGCACATTGCTCCTATGTGTCTCAGATGATCCCATAAAGTTATTCTTGCACCAGGTATGTTGAAACCATATACAAATGTCATCCAATATATGAAACTAGAGTTTTTATCTTGGACTGCACAATGCACCAGCTGTGCTGAGGTTTCTAAGATGGTGACATCCATATTCCCCTATTTCCAACAAACCCATATCCTTCTATTTTCTATAGTAGGGTAGTCAACATACACCTTCCATTCCTGGCCAAATGAGTTTTGATTTTTTTTCATTTATAGCTTGTATTTTTGTCTTTAAACAACCAATAACATCTACTTTATTTACTTGTAAGAAGGACCGGAGTTCCTTCTATTTAAAGGGCTTATTAAGCCCCCTTATGTTCCATAAGCTAAAGATTATGTACCTCTTGTCAGGTCATATGCTTTAGCCCTGTCAGTAGGTACAGTTGGTTGGCCTTCTTCTTTTCTCTGAGAGTTTAGATGTTGCACTGCTCTTCCTGTGCTCATAGGACTCTTCTGATAAGCTTGTCGTAAAGTAGGAAATGAGCCATCCCAATTCACCATAATTCCTTTACAATTCTTCTGTTGTCCTACTTCACCTTAAAGCTCATGAATCTATTTAATTGGGCCCTTCTAAACTTTTTCTTTATTCATAGCTTTTGGGAGCTATGTTGGGATAAATTTTATCCTTCTAGATTTGGGTCGAGTCACAACCTTCGGTGGTTTAACCTCCTTGGTTACTTCTTTGCACTTGCCTATTGTGTGACCCATATGCATACAATCTTGGTAGAAGTCTGGTGGCCACTCCAATTCTATAGCCTAGGTATGGATTGTACCATCGTGCTTTTCAATATACATCTCCTTAGGAACTCTTGTGTAATATCTACCTCGATAAGCATCCGAGCATATGAGATTCTTTTAACCTCTGCAGTTAATTGATCAACACCTATAGGTTTCCCAATAGAACTTGCTATTCTACTGAGATTCTCCTCTGCCCAGTAGTAAATTGGAAGCCCAAGGAGGATAACCCATAGTGGCATAAAGCGTAGCATCTCATCTTTAAATCGAAAGTCCTTCACCCAATTCCATAACACCGGACAATTATTATAGGTATATGACCTATTTTGTAGAATTTTATTCTTTCAGCCTAATTATTAAATAAGAATATGAAATGGCCTTCATCATGGGAGTATACTCGCAGTGTAGTGACAAAATTCCAGATGCTGTAAACAAACTTCAGTATATCTTTGAAGCTTGGTGTTCCTCCAACCACACAACTTATTAATGCATTTTCCCATTTACCACACCCCTCCTCCACCTCAGTATGGTTTATTTTCACTATTTTCTAACCGTATTTAATTATCGGAGGGATGTAAGTGAGCTTCATACCTTTTTGCACTTGGCGATTACCGGCATGATTCAATTTGGTTTGCTTTAAATCCTCCTCCATAGGTGGTGTAGTTTGTAATGTAGCTGAGAATGTAAGTTTCCAAGCTGTATTTGAGCATTGTGCCTCATTTTCCTCCTGTAGCATTTCTCCTTCCAGTATCAATTCTGCATTGGCCATAATTCACATAATTAATAAACTTCTCGAGTAAGGCAACGATTATATATTTAATTAAAAATATGGGATGGGGATACCTCAACTTTTTTCAATTCTCAGTATTAGTATGGGATGTTTTTTGCAAAATGCTACACTACTATCAGAATGTTAAGCTACTAATCAAAATACCAGTATATAAAAAAGGTTTACTCTTCACTGGTGCTACTATATCAGTATGTTAAGCTACAAAAATAGCGATCCGTTCATCCAATAAGACAATGATTTTTTAATGTTAAAATGTTGTCTGACAACGGCTTTCTAAATTTGACAAAAAATATAAATTTTCTAAAAATCAATAGTGTTGTGACAGATATATCTTACTTGAGCTTCTTCGGAGTTCCAATAATCAAGGATAATCATAAATTCAACTTCTAAAACATAACCAGGCCTTTTTTCCATTCGAACTTTATCATTGGGATAGCGTTTATAATGTCGTCTCTTCAACCGCCACTTATACGTTCTCCAAGCATCTTGAATTGTTCTTAAGGCCCATTTCTGTTCGGCATTAGGAATTTCATATTTCTCCTAAAATTTAGTTCAATTTTTTTAGTATAAAAATATAAAATATCTTCAATTAGAACTAATTATGAAACTTCAAACCCTTATATAATTCCACATGTCCGTTTTTGTGTTCACTTTCTTCCAAGTCTTAATAGTGAGAGGACAAATGGTCAAATTCCTTGCCAGTATGTCAAGAAAGTTACTCAACTCTTGTACAACTCCTATAGTAGGACCAATTGGTTGGTTGTGCTCATTTAACACAATCAATCTACATTTTGTCCTCCCATGTACTCTTTACATCTGTTTTCTTCCTCTTTTTTTCTTTTCAGTTGGGCCTACAATAATTATGAAATAGAGACAATCAATAATTCATCAATATTAGTTTGATGACTGAATGAAATATATATATATATATATATATATATATATATTGTAACGCCCTAATTTTTTAAATCGGAATACTACACGGTGCTCATGACTCCGAGGGACCACAAGCTAACCCATGACTGATATCTGTATCTGTTCACTGCATATATAACGTAATAATGAGAAAAACATAAACATGTATGCCATAAGGTTCAACTGAATAAAGAATCTATCAAAACATAATATCCATATGGGTGAAAGATACCCAAAACAGCTAAAAACTGAACCAAATCTGAACATAAGTCTGAATACTGAATCTGAAAGCCTCTAAGTACTGTCTAAAAAAGGAGTTGAAGGAACATGTCTCCAACTAACTCCATAAACTGATAACGGGCTAAAATAATAATGAATAAATCAAATCATATTGTCCTCGAATCCTCTCACTAAATCTCTGCGACTGGAAATGCTACTGCTACTGCTGATTTGGAGCTCGTGTCTCTGAACCTATGGTGTAACATGAAAAGAAAGCACCATAGCGCAAATGCGTCAGTACGAGAGAATGTACTGAGTACACGAGTGAGATAGGCTAAATATAAAGAGGGTTTACATGAATGAACAATGCTAACTGACTGACTGATATGAATGTAAGAGTACAAATATACATACATAGTAACTGAAATTATGGGTGTATGATAGCTAGTCCTATATGCTAATACATAGTTTACTGATGGATAACATGACTGATACTAAAATTTTGATAACATGGGCAACTGTATCTGACAATCCTGAATCTCTGCGACTGGAAATGCTACTACTACTGATGATCTGGAGCTCGTGTCTCTGAACCTATGGTGTAACATAAAAAGAAAGCACCATAGCGCAAATGCATCAGTACGAGGGAATGTACTGAGTATAAGAGTGAGGTAGGCTAAATATAAATAGGGTTTACATGTATGAACAATGCTAATTGTCTGACTGATATGAACGTAAGAGTACAAACATACATACATAATGACTGAAATCGTGGGTGCATGATAGCTCGTACTGTATGCTAATACATGGTTTACTGATGGATAACATGACTGATACTAAAATTCTGATATCATGGGCGACTGTATCTGACAATCCTGAATCTGATGAAAATATCTGAGTTTCATACTATAACTGAGTCTGACTGTATCTGACAATCCTGATATACTAAAATCTGAAGACCTATCTGAGTTCTTTTATTGAGAATAATTCTAAAACTGTGGGAGGTAGTTGTTTAACCGACATGCCCCAATAATGCATATAGATAAGTTGGGGTCTAATCTCTGCCCCGATTGGAGGGTTGTCAATACCGCGCCACTGGTAAGGACAATTTTAGGTGACCCTTAGCTAGTAGGTATTCAAAAGGAGAATGGTGGGAACCCTAAACTGATAGGTTAAGCCACCTCATCAACCCTAATCTGACAGACTAAGATATGTCAACCTACGCTAGCTACGTAGTTCTGGAACACAAGGATGACTGCTAAGAATTACACCCTAAACTGGTAGGTGAGTTCCCATCCTTGGGTTCACTCGGTGCTAACTTCTACTCCCATCTGAAGATACTAAACATGATTCAACTGACTGTACATGGACAGATTAACTGACTTCCGTTGACTGACAGAGTAGTACTATTATCTGAGAGTTAACTGAGATCATGAGATTTCTAAGGTTTCCTACGTCACATTACTGACTGAGTTCTATAGATTATAGCTTGACTGAGATTATCGTGACAACATGACATGACTCTAGGCACACAGCTATGTTTTTGGGTACGAATACCCGCAGGACTCGATAGAAGGAAACTGACACACATGACATGACTTGATCACAAGAATTGAGTCCACAATTCATAATATCATAAGTAGGGGATATCATATTTCATATAGTTAACCAACATCTAAAACATTGTAGGGAATGCATGGATATATTTTGTGTACATATTTTATATCTCTATTATCTTGCATGCTTCATACCTCCACAATAGGAACACATGAAAAGCATGGAATTCATATTGAAGTATATTGCTAACATGGACTTGTCATTTAGACATCATAGAACCACACAAACATGAATTTCTAGCATTCTAAGCATTTTATCAAACACCTTGAATGCATTCTTTAAGGCATAGGTGGGTTTCATACTTGCACCATATTAAACCACCTAAAGTTCATGGTTTTCAATTAACAAACATATATATTCCATGAAAACACCTTTAGATATCACATTTAAACTTAAACAACAATCGTCAACATGTACATACTCATATCACCATAAAAGTTTACAAAATAATATTTAAAACATGGTTCTTGAGCTCTATGAACGGATTGGATCCATATATGAACACTATGCATACCTTAGGAAACCTTGATGATTTGCTGGAGAGTTCTTGGATTGGGAAACTTAATTCTCGATTATCTTGGAAAAAGGCTTAAATCTTGCTTTTGAGAGATGAGTTTGACGAAAACCCTAATCTTGTGGTTGATAGAATAAGAGAGGGTTTTTGAGATGCTTAACTAAAGAAAAATGGGAAAAATTATGCCTCTTTAGGGTTATAAGTCATGGAAGGTGAAGGAAATAACCAAAATACCCTTATAAAATAAATTCCCAGTTGCTGAAAAATCATAGCTGACGATCTTCGTGGTAGGGCATCACAAATGTGATAAGCTATCACGAATGTCGTCACTTAGGAGCTGGTTTTTGCCTAAGGCTGATGACCTTCGTGATAGGGCGTCACAAATGTGATAAGCTATCACGAATGTCGTCACACTATTTCCAGCCTGACATGCTGGAGTAAAAAAGGAATAACTCTTTGCTCCGATATCGAATTTAGGAAAAATTAGTATAGTTTGAAAGATAATTCAATTATCTATATGTTGATAGGTCATGAGGTCTAAAATTCTAAGTATAATGAGCGATATTCTCGTTTGAAGTTAACTATACCAATATCCTTCTCAAGAATTCAATCGGTAAGGAATGTTTTGATTCATCTGATAGGTGGGAGTTATTTGAATCCTTAATATACATCTAACTTACTCATAAAACTATAAAAGAACCATGATGTACTATGCATAAGCTTGGTACATGGATCTAATATTTGTTTAGATTTTTTGGGGTATTACATATATATATATATATATTATTGCCTTATTCTGAGGATTGTTCATTTGTTTCATGAGTGGTAGTATCCAGTGGCACTTCCTGCCCATCTTCAAGTACTGCTTGTGTTGTAGAAGAGGTAGAATACAATGTCATTTGCTGCCCATCTTTGGGATTTCTTATGTTTCTGAAGAAGTAGAATGCAGTACCACTTGCTGTCCATTTTTTGTAACTGTTGCTTTTGCAGAACAGGCAAACGCAGTGACTCCTATTAGTCATTTTGTGGATTTTCTTATGTTGTAGAAGAGTTAGAATGTAGTGCCATTTTCTGTACATTTTTTTGTGCTTCTTGTGCTATAGTAGAGGTAGAACTAAGAAGCAATTGCTGAACTTATTTTTCTACTTCTTGTGCTGTAGCAGAGGAAGAATTTAGTGGCACTTGCTTTACTTTTTCTAGCAGTTCTTGTACAACATGGGGGGTAGAGTACAATGGCACTTGTTATACTTGAGAACCTTCTGATGGACATTGTTGCTTTTCGTATTTGAACATGTAGTCTAAATAGTTTTTTTGGTTCCTTGTAGTGAATTATTTAATGTTGTAAGTGATCCAGCTGAAACATATCTTGCTCTTGTAAGTTTTTTGTTTTTTGTTAGACGCCTTTCTTGATTCATGGCTATTCAAAACTGTCAAATTCAACTAAACAAATGTTAGTCCAAACAAAATAAATGTTAGTCATTAAAATCAAGAATGTTATAATTCTGGTGTATGTAGATGATATTTTGATAACTGGTGATCAACGGAGCATGATTGAAGAAACTAAGAGTGATCTTCACAGAGATTTTTAAATGAAGAACCTAGGTGAACTCAAGATTTCTTAGGTAGTGAATTTTCAAGATCAAAAAAGGATATTGTGATAAATCAAAGGTAGTTTATACTAGTACTAATATCTGATATTGAACTTAGTGCAGCCAAGCCAACAAATACACCAATAGATACAGTCACTAAGCTAACAACTGCAGAATATGATCAGCTGGTCAGAGAAGGGACAAGCACCGATAATGAAAATGAGTTAACTGATAGATAATTCTATGAAGTAATGTAAAGCACAAACATCCTTAAGCTAGAGGTGTCGCAAGCCTTTCCAGAAGAAAAAAACTGATCAACGTTTTGAGTTAGCAAGAAATATGTAAGCTACGTCCAAGATCCAATCACACCTCAAGATAAAATCTGGCCTATTGGCTGATTTAAAAATGAAAGTACCACTAGATTTGTTCACTTTCACATATATCTTTGGGAGCGGGAGGGACTTTAAATAAAGCTTGTGCGCGTTAGTAGACAATAGTGTATCATTTGACAGGCAAATTTAATGTAGTGTAATATAATAATCCTAAACATATTGCTTCAGTTTTGTACAAATGCATTGAATTCACCTCTCTATTTATAGTGAGAGTAAAGTTGCACTACAAATGATAGATAATCCTGTATATCATGAGAGTAAAAAACATATTTAGATAGACTGACATTTTATAAGGAAAAAAATTCAACAAGGGATGATCAAGACTATGTATGTTCCTACAATTGATCATACTACAGATGTACTAACTAAGAACCTGAGTTGGGTACAACATGAGTACCTTGTCTTCTAACATGGCGTGATCAACATCTTCACTAGTTAGGTAAATCAATTAGTTATTTAACAAAGGCTTCACAAAGTTAGTTATAAGCTCATTATGTTAGTTAGTTCTAACCAACTCTGTCCTATACTAACCGACCCTTGATCAATTAACCGCATTCGTACCAGCCTACTAACACAGATCAAGCAGTTCAAGAGCATATAATTGGTCATCATGAACATTGGTTTCTATATTATATATGGAAGCGCAGTAAAACGAAATGAGGTGAATTAAATGTATTTGTAATATTCCTTTTGAGTTGTGTTGTACTGTTATCAATTTTCCTTATCTATAATTTTTTTCAACTTTGAATGTTGTATATTTTGAGCCGAGGGTCAATTAGAAACAGCCTCTCTACCCCACATAGGTAGTGCTAAGGTTTGCATATTTCCAAAACTCCCTAGAACCCACTTGTAGGTGTCACTGGATATATTGTTGTCGTTGTTGTCTACACTACCATTTTAAGAACTCACATACTGAAAGTTTTGCCGATTTCAACCTTTAATTATTATAGGATTCCTCAACATCAGTAATATTCCATATATATATTTATCAATTTAGTTATCAATAGACAAGGATAAGGTTTGGTTAACGCTAAGACCTACTTGAGAAGAGCATCAAACAAGAAACTGAGAGGAGGCATGTAAAGGAATACCTAATGAGAAGGAACTAAAACACAACTGACTTGTCTTTAATTTATCTTTCACCAGCAAGAACATTTATGTTTTAATGTATTGTTTCAACCTTTTTGTTTTAATGTTTTATAAGAATGGGCACGTTTACCCCAGAAAGAAGGTAGTTAAGTTTTTACATCTTATAGATGTAACATAATGTAAAGCACAAACATCCTTAAGCTAGAGGTGTCCCAAGCCTTTTCAGAAGAAAGAAACTGGTAAACGTTCTGAGTTAGCAAGAAAGATGTAAGCAACGTCCAAGATCCAATCACACCTTAAGATAAAATATGGCCTATTGGCTGATTCAAAAATAAAAGTGCCACTAGATTTGTGCACTTTCACATATGTCTTTGGGAGCGGGAGGGACTTTAAAGAAAGTTTGTGTGCATTAGTAGACAATAATGTATCATTTGACAGGTAAATTTACTATTGTGTAATATAATAATCCGAAAGTATTGCTTCAAATTTTTACAAATGCAATGAATTCACCTCTCTATTTATAGTGATAGTAAAGTTGCACTACAAATGATAGATAATCCTGTATATCATGAGAGGACAAAACACATTTAGATAGACTGACATTTTATAAGGAAAAAAATTCAACAAGGGCATGATCAAGACTATGTATGTTCCTACATTGATCATACTACAGATGTACTAACTAAGAACCTGAACAGGGTGCAACATGAGTATTTTGTCTTCAAACATGGTGTGATCAACATCTTCACTAGTTAGGTAAATCAATTAGTTATGTAACAAAGGCTTCACAAAGTTAGTTATAAGCTCATTATGTTAGTTAGTTCTAACCAACTCTGGCCCATACTAACTGACCTCTGATCGATTGACCATTGTAATCAACAAATAGTCAGGAGATACAAGAGGCATGCCATATCAGCCTACCAATACAGATCAAGCATCTCAGTAGCATATAATTGGTCAAGGTGAACATTAGTTTCTATACTATAAATGGAAGCACAGTAAAATAAAATGAAGTATGGAAAGCTTAAAACTCATGTTGGAGATAGAAACAATCCAAAAGCAAAAAAAAAAATCCCTGCAATAAGTAGCTAAAATGGTTAATTTTTTCTCTTGAGTCATGATAAAGCCTCAACAATAAGTGTGCAAACCTAAATTTAGGATTAAAAAACACTGCAATCTCATTTTTCCTATACAATCAATTTCATTTTTTGGCGTGGCAAAAATAAATATCATTCTAGCTTTTGATCATCTGAACAGAAACCTAATTCATATTCTAAGCATAATGCTTAAGACAACACTAAAGACTAATACCATAAGAACATGGTATAAGATTTAAAGTTCAAGTATAAAAAACCAGATTAAGCCGACAAAAATTTCGTATATGCAAGAATTACTAATGAAACCTTTTAACCAACGCACACTAGGTGGTATAAGTTTTTGAAGGATACCAATAATGTGAGATATGCACAATCGTCTTTAATCTTTGAATACATGCCTTGTGTGCTCTACAAATCTATTAATAGTGAAGTTGCTACTCTCTAATCCACTAGCTTTAATCAAATAAAAATATTGAAAACTTGTAAATTTGAAGCAACTTAAAATAAAATTCTAAGTAAAAATAAACAATAATTACACTAAAATAAACAGAATAATAAATTTCTTTTTAAAGGATACAGATCACTCACTAGAAAAAACATATTACAAAAGCAAGAAAATTCAAAATTACTCCTTTAATCATCTGCCTCCATCTAATCCCAATTAGTATCATCAATCTCATCCTCCTCATCTAATATTTCTATTGTTGTATCTTCTAAATCTTGTGTATTAGAAGAAATATCAACAACATTAATGGGTGCATATTCTCTTGACTACCTTATGTCAGAATTATTCAATCTACTTGAGGAACCAATTTCATCATTAGGCTCTCTCCAAAATGTTTCTCCAATATTTGGAGAATTCTCTTCCACTAAATCATACACATCAATAGAAACTTTATTCCTTGAATAGTAAAACCCTTTTTCAACTGGATTCTCCACATAGAAAACTTGATGAACTTGCGATGCCAATACAAAAGGGTCATCTGTACTACATAATTTGTTGAAGTATACACGAGTTAACCCATATTCATCTACTTCATTATGAAACCAATCACATCTAAATAAAATAATACTAAAACAATCATAATAATCAATCTCAATGATATCGTGAATAACTCCATAATAGATAACTTCTCCATCAATGGGATTTTGGTCCCTAGCACTAGCTAAACTATTAGTTGTTGCTGATAAATTCACTCCACTATTTTGAGTCTTACATGGAGCATCCCGAGCTTTAGTATGAAATCGGTATCCATTAACCCAATATGAAGTATATCTCTTGTTCGCCCAATTAGGACCTTTATCCATCCTTAATAAATAATTGGGCATTTCAACATTTGTAAATTTCTTTTCAAACCAATTGCTGAATTCCTGACTATGATTCCTTTCTCTTGACCAAGCATTTAATCTAGTATCATTACTCATTAAATTCTTATGTTCCCTCCAATCATGATATTTTCAATTTAATCATAAGGTCTTTATAAATCAAGCTAAATGTACCTTACTTACTATAACAAATTAAATGATGTTTAAAATATAAATAATTGTTCTATAATCTATCTTACTCAATAGCAGTACCTTACTTGCTCATCTTCGGTGTTGAATAGGACATACCGATGTGCTTCATAACATAACTGTGAATCCAATAAAAAAGTGGAATCTTTTTTCTTCTCACGTCTAATCGAATGACCTATCATAGGGAATATAGGTTACATATTTTGAACGCAGTCATCATCTTCAGCTTGATCCTCAGTTTCGTACCTACTAAATCTTGTTTTCACACCATCAAGTAGGTATCTTGAACAAAAACTCAAACATTCTTCTGCCAAAATCCCCTCTACTATTGATGCTTCTGCACAAGATCGATTATGAACAAATGCCTCCAACTTACATAATTTTCTCTTAATAGGATACATCAAACGACAATGAGTTGGACCTCCAAGATTAATTTCATTCACAAAATGAATAGGCAAATGCATCATTATATCAAAATATGTTGGATGTAAAAAATTTTCAAGCTCACAATTTATTTTAACAATTTCAAAATCCAATTTTTCAAGATCACTCCTCCTTATAACCTTACTACAGATCGCTCAAAAGAAATTTACCAACCTAATCAAGGACAATGAAACATTCTTGGGAAACATGTTTCTAAGAGCAATCTGGAGCAAATAATGCAATATAATATGAGCATCATGACTCTTGTACCCTGATATTTTCATCTCATTTACATGCACATAGTTTGATATATTTGAAGCACACACTTTTGGTAACTTGGCATTTTTCATGACACTACAAGACAATTTTTTTTGTTCTGGCTTCATAAAGAAACTAGATTTAGCTACACTTACACTTCCAAACATCATCTTCTTTTGGTTGTAGCTCCTTCCGTATCCCCATATCTTGTAAGTCATAGCAAGAATTTACATGATCTTTTAACTTTTCATCGATCTCCAATAATGTCCTGAACAAACTGTCACATATATTTTTTTTGTGTGGATAGGATCAAGATTATGCCTTAATTTGTTATGTGGACAATATGACAATTCAAAAAAAATGGATCTTTTCTTCCACAGGCCCTGATTTTCTCGAGACCTCTTCTTTCTTTCCTTTCCAAAAGTATGGTTGAAATCTTACAGATCTTCAATTACTTGTATACCTGATAAAGGTGTAGGGTTAGATCTATACTCCTCTTTACCATCAAATGACCTCTTATCTTTTTGAAAAGGATGATTAGGAGGCAAAAATCTTTGATGACCCAAGTAACACATCTTACGACTATGTTTGAGATATTAAGAGAATATGTCATAATTACAAGTAGGGCATGCCAACTTTCTCTTGGTTCTCCATTCTGAAAGCATTGATAATGCTGGAAAATCACTTACTGTCCATAATAAGGTTGCACGCATTTAGAATATTTGGCTGGTTTCAGTATCATATGTTTCTATTCCATGTTCCCATAGTTCATTCAATTCTTTTATTAATGGTTAAGGTATACATCTATATCATTTCCAGGATATGATGGACCTGGAATGATCTTTGACAAAATAAGATACTCTGACTTCATGCAAATCTATGTAGATAAATTATAGTTCATCAACATAACTGGCCACGTTCTATGAGAAATACTCATGGTTCAAAATGGGTTGAAGCCATCAATTGCGAGACCAAGCCTAACATTACGAGGATCTCTTGAGAAGTCTTAGTATAAATTATCAAAATTTTTTCATGCTTCTCTATCATCAGGATGCCTTATATTCCCTTGGGCCGTTCATTAGCTGCCATCTCATTGTTGCAGCTGTTTCAAGAGACATGAACATTCTTTGAAGCCTAGGCTTTAAAGGAAAATACCTTAAAACCTTTGCAGGAATTTTTGACATTGCATTACTTGAAGCATGACCAACACTTTTCCATCTAGAAGACCCACAAATAGAGTAATTATCTATGTTCTCATTTTTCTTCCAAAACAACATGCAATCAGTAGGGAAATCATGTAATTTTTCATAATGAAAACCCAAATCTCTTGTAACTTTTCTAGCTTTGTTAAAAGACTCTGGTAGCTGAGGAAAGGGAAATGCCTCTTTTAGCAAATCTAGCAAGTCAGAAAAGGCTACATTACTCAATCCATGTAAGGATTTAAACAAGTACAATCGAATGGTGAAATTCAGTTTAGAGAAATTTTCACACCCCAGATATAATTATTGCTTCCCTTCCTCTAATAGTTTAAAAAAAATCTTTGCGTCTTCGGGTAATCCCTCTCGTGCTCCATCTTTATTCCCAAACTCAGCATCAACATTTCTAAATATATCATGAAGTAGTCTATTAGTATAATCACGCAAATTAGAATATTTATCATTGTTGATTGAATGACATGTATTTCTCAAGGAAACTCTCTCTCCGTGAAAAATCAATTTAGTGTAAGGATCAACAAACCCTTCATCAAATATGTAATCTTCCACCACATTTCTATAATGCCAATAGCGATTCATGCACTTTGCGTAAGGGCATAATATCTCATTTCCTTTAGAAGCACGTTCAAATGCCTTATCAAGAAAATATTTAACTCCACGTTCAAACTTATCTGACTATCTATGGTAGTTCATCCAACTTCTATCATCATTATCCATTAAAATCCAATCAACATAAGTAAAGCACAAAAATTAAGGTCCACGTAGATGAAAAGCCAAAATTTGAAGTCATTATTTAGATCCATTTAGCAATATGTAGCCAAAAATAAAGAAAAAATTCAGCTTCAGTGAAGCCACAGAACACAACATGAAACTAAAAAACAATCCTAAGATGAAACCCCAAACTATCTCCCTTCAGCTATTTATAAGCAATTGACCTTCCAGCAATGCTAAGGATGGAGAAATTACTCACAAATTCTTATAAAATAATTATTTGTAAGCAATTTACCTTCCATCTCAGTTTTACTGGTTACTGTTTTATCTCAACAACCATTTACAAATAATTTTCTTTATCAATTTTTTTAAACTAATAAAAAGATGAGCAAATGAATAACAATCAGTTAAAAGTTTGAGGTGACCTTTTCTTAAGACATCTGAAAACCAATATGAACAAATAATGCATATCACAAGTACTGTAAAAGAAATTAATTCATGAAACAAAAGGTAGAAAAATAAGCAGAAAAGACCAACAAGTCAACATACCATCAACATGAAAGAAATATGAATCAAAAAGTAGAACGTACCACAGATATATCAAGCAATAGATTTCCTCCTCATTGATTTCTTTCCTCGAGAAAAAATTGGACAATCACAATGCCTACCAACAATGGAATAAATGATCATGAGATCATATACAAAACTGTGCTTCTTATTAAAATAGCATGTAACAGTAATCACTCAAGTCAAAATCAAACATACCAATAGCAAATACTTAGAATAAATACACAATTGAGTAACATAACCAGAAATTTTCATATACAGCAATTGAAGAAACTTTAGCCAAAACTCATTCAATGATATTGATCAAGAAAGATTCTACCATGGATGCTAAGAGCAGGATCTACATTCTCCAAGTCGACAGCTCTTTGAAAAGTCATGCAGGTTTTAATAAAAGCATTGTAAACCACAAAGAACTAGCAGAGAAAACAATTTTCTTTAATTTTACTACTGTACTTACTTTACCATGGAAAATATGCCATAGTAAACAAAGGGTTGACTAAGATATTTACTATACCAAAAAGTTTTATCGTCCACTCTTATAAATACACATTAAATAGCTTCATAAGTAAATTCATCTCTTGAAGGCATTGGTACTAGAGATGACTATATCTTAATTAGCCCTAGAAATTCTAACTTATGGATCGAAGGCATTACTTGTGACCCTGTCCATGGAATCAGGTTTATAACACAAGATATCTAAGTAAATATGTTTTGATTTGTATTGGTTTATATTTTTTGACTAAAATGTATGTCTAAATCTCGATATTCGTGTAGCATTAGCAGACACAACATACTCAAGTTCAATTTTATAAACTCATAAATGTATGTTGTATTTCTATTCTCTTTTTATTTGGTAACTAAGAAATACCCCCACGGCTAGTAAGCACACATTCAGAAACCCAATGGTAATAGGTTAACCCTCCCTATACTCCACTTAAAGACCAGGTCTATATTTGTGTACGGTTAGAACACCTGATGTGTAACACACACATACCATACCATGCTGTAGTGGCAATTTATAGCTAAATTATGAGGCATGAGAACCCATGATCTCTCCGTAAAATTAGGTATTTTATGCTTATATTTTCTAAAATTAGTATAATATTATGTTGACACCTATACTACAAGAAGACGAAGTGGCGCACTTCGTTGGATGTTGATCAGTTATTGACCTAGTGGACTAGGGATCAATTCCCATTTAATGTTTTCCCCTGTTTTTAGTAGTTCACCATGTTCTAGAATCCTAAATTTGCCATTGCCACACTGTACTCTTACTGCTAGACCAAAGTCCTAGGGATAATTGTAAGTAGCTGTAGCAACATTAAATTGTGCCAGTGCAGTTCATAGTTAATTGTACTAATGAATTGCTTCATTAGCATGTTATGTAACACGATTCAACTTTAGTTCTCTAGGAAGCTCACATAATACCAAGAAATCTGATTCTCTTATATTAGTTAACAAGGGAAGTCACATACAGATAGAAGATGTTTGAATGTCTATAATCATCCTTAATGAAATAACCTAACTTGTGTAACCAATTATTTTCACCATAATCTATCTACACATAACATATTCTGGCAATTGATTATCTTTTCCCATAAAGTTCGAAGAAGCTGATGTACAGAGCCTTAGTCATCTGACATCAGATGTTGAGAAATGACTTTAATATAACTTATGTTAGCATTATGAAAATAACTAACCTGTAAAAAATTACATCCTATATTTAGTCTAAGTAGGGAGGAGAATCTTGAAGATGACTACAAAAAAGACAATAGAAGAGAATGCTCATTACTAATGAGAAAAAGTTTCATTCAAAAATATATAGTAACTACTAATGTAATATATTTTTGAAATAAAAGACCATGCATACTGCTATCATGAAAATTATGCTTTTTCTAGCATAGGCAAGCAAGCATTTGCTCAAGGTTCACACTCCCTAAACCAAAATTAGTCTTGCAATTATTCTTTGATTTCAGATGGTATTCTTTGAATACAAGATAATCATTTTTGTGTTACAGGTAAGGAACAAAATAATAATATAAATGCACAATGCATTGTTTGGCTTCCTTTCATATTTAGACGACATGGTCAATTCTAGTTATTAAAAAGGGCAGTCTGGTAGTACGCTTCAGCTATGCGTGGGGTCCGAGGGCCTCAATCATAAGGATCTATTGTACACAGCCTCACCTTACATTTCTACAAGGGTCTATTTTCGATACTTGAAACAACCTAATCTGAATATCTGGAAGGGCCCATTCTAGTTATTATTCATCTAATTTGAATATCCAATTTCTGCATTGAATGCTTCATTCACCAGAATCTAAACCAGCACATATGAGACAACCTATTTATCAATTATTATATCTACAAAATCTCCAATTACCGATGGAGATGAAAAAATATGGCTTGTCTCTATACTACACAAAGGTATCAACTTTGCCAGAAAACTGAAGCCCAAGGAAAAGGTAATATGATTTTATTTTACCTACACCAAAGTGTGAAGGGGAAACACTTGAAACCCAAACTAACCAATTCATCACATAAAAGAATTTGATAACAAGATGTACATTCCAAGAAAAATCAAGAATCAAACACTCATGCAATAGAAAATCAAAAATTAAAAAAAATATAACACATAACAAAAAATTTAGTCACACAGTTCCAAATTTAGTTGGACACTCATGCAACAGAAATTCAACAGTAATTTTAAGAGAAATTAAACAGACTAACCTTAAAATTATCTCTTCAACTAAATTTTCATGGATTGAAAAAAACCCTAGAATTTTTTGACTTCATAAATCAGTAAACTATAGAAATATTACAGAAATTGCAAAATATACACTATCCATGCTCTATTTCACATAAATAATATAGATTTGGGTGAGAGATTTGCACGACTACTGAGATTTGGAAGGTTCTAGTGAGAGAAATGGTAGGTTCTAGTAAGATTTGGGTGTATCAGTTATCGATATTTTGTTTTAGTGAGAGAAAATTTTGGAGGGTTCTAAAATATGTTTTCGCGGGTTAGGAAAATTTTGGGTTCTAAAATTTGATTTTTCACAGGTTATGTATGAGAGAAATTAACAAGCGTTGAATAATTAATAAGTAGGTGTTGCCACAGATTTTTTTCATGGCAATGGTTTTTAAATTGTTGTTATATTTACTCCTATTTCAATGGTTATACATCAGTGGCAACGGTTGCTTCACTAAACCATGACATTAGAGATAAATTTTTTGTCAAATGTTGTAACCGTTGCTATAGACAGTCTATAGCAACAGTTTCTGAATCATTGCTAAAAAATGTGTTGCCGTAGGCCCAATTTCTGGTTGTGAGTATTGAGCATCAGAGGTGACTGAACCCTCCTATATAGGAGGTGGTGAAAAACAAAATAATCAAGTGGTTAGATCCTGGAGTATTTTTCCTCATTATAGACAGAAAATGGGTAATCTTAGTTCAATGTGTGTCGAAGAAAGGGGAATCATAGTGGTTCCCAATGAAAAGAATGAATTAGTACCTATGAGGCCAGTGACCAATTAGAGAGTTTACGTGAATTATAGAAAGCTAAACACTTTAATGGATGGGTTTTTAGTAGTTGAGAACTTATTCGATGATTGTTTGGCCCATTTGGCTAATGCACTAGAGAGATATGTAGAGTGCAATTTAATGCAGAATTGGAAAAAATGCCACTTCATGGTGAAAGAAGGTATAGTTCTAGGGCACAAGCTATCCAAACATGGTATTGAGGTGGACAAATCTAAGATTGAGGTAATTGAAAAATTGCCACCGCTAATGTTAGTTAAAAGTATACGAAGCTTTCTGGGCTATGCAGGCTTTTATAGAAGGTTCATCAAGGACTTCTCAAAAATTACAACTCCTTTATGCAAGCTTTTAGAGAAAGAGGTGAAATTTATGTTTGAAGATACATGTATTAAGGCTTTCAAATGTCTGAAAGAGCTGTTGATTTTGGCACCTATTATTGTGTCTCCTGACTGGTCTGCACCTTTTGAGGTTATATGTGATGCAAGTTGAGTGGCCTTCAGTGCTATCCTAGTACAAAGAAGAAAAATGATCTTGCATCCCATCTACTATGCTAGTAAGGCTTTAAATCCCGCACCAAAAAATTATACAGTTACAGAGCAAGAGTTATTTGCGGTGGTTTTTCCCTTTGAAAATTTATTGTCTTATTTGATTAGGATTAAGGTCATAATTCACACTGAACATACATCCTTGAGATACTTGATGTCAAAAAAAGATGGAAAACCAAGATTGATTCGTTAGGTGCTCTTACTGCAAGAGTTTGAATTTTAAGTGAAGGACCAAAAAGGGATAGAAAATTAGATTGTAGATCACTTGTCCAGACTTGAGGATGAGGAAATATAAAAACTAGGGGTTGATACTAAGATAGATGATACTTTTCTAGATGATCGTGTCTTAGTGACATCTCAAAACCTAATTCCTTGGTTTACTGATTTTGCCAACTATTTGGCAAGCGATCTAGTCCCAAAAGAACTATCCTTTCAGTAGAGAAGGAAGTTTATACATGAGGTAAGGAAATTATTTTGGGATGAGCCATACCTATTTAGGATTTGTATTGATGGTGTGATTTAGAGATATATCCCAGAGATGGAGATAATGAGTATTTTGGAAGGTTTTTATTTATCCCCAGTTGGGGGTCACCATAGTGGAATTTGTACAACCCAAAAAAAATTTGTAATATGGGATTTAGTGGCCTACAATTTACAAGGATGCTCATGATTTTACACAAACCTATGACTAATATCAGCATCAAGGCAATATTTCACGATGCCATAAACTCCCCATTACACCTATTCTGGAGTTGGAGTTATTTTTATGTATAGGGATTGATTTCATGGGCCCACTTATGAGATCCTATGGCATGATATATATACTAGTAGCGATTGACCATGCGTCAAAATAGGTGGAGGAAGTTGCGCTTCCAGACTATGAAGGTAGAAGTGTCATAGCCTTTTAAAGAAAAATATATTTTTTCAATTTGGCACTCCACGTGCAATTATCAGTGATGGTGGGTATCACTTTTACAAATACCTATTTAAAGCCTTCTTGATAGATATGGTATAAGGCATAAGATAGAAACACCTTACCATCCTCAGATAAGCACAAAAGTTGAGGTCTCCTATAGAGAGATAAAGTCTATATTGTCAAAAACTATGAATGCCAATAGGACTGACTGGTCTAGAAAATTAAATGATGCATTATAGGCCTACCAAATAGCCGATAAGACCCCTACAGGTGCCTCTCCATATCAGCTTGTATACAGAAAGGCATGCTATTTACCAGCTGAGCTTGAGCATAAGGCATTATAGGCATTGAAAAGACTAAATTTTGAGTGGTATGATGCAGCAAACTTGAGGTTGAGCAAGGTAAATGAGTTAGATGGATTCCGACTTTGTGCTTATGAGAGCTCATCTATATACAAAGAAATAATAAAGTTGTATCATGATAGAAAAATCAAGAAAATGGTATTGGACCCCAATGATTTGGTCTTGCTGTATAATTTAAGACTCCGCTTATTTTTTGGAAAGCTGAAATCTAGGTGGACTAGACCATTCATTGTGGTTAACGCTTTCCCACATGGTGCTATAGAAATAAAGCATGATGGTGAAATCATATTCAAGGTAAATAGGTAGTGAGTAAAGCACTACATGGGAAACCTAGAGGAAGTAAAAGTCTATGTTGATATAGACCTGGGCGAAGTTTGAGTAGCCAAGGCTACTAAGTCATGCCACGACAGTAAATCAGGCACTGCTTGAGAGGCAACTCAAGGTACACGGATACTTAGTACGTCTCAGTATGTCCTCATTCCCTTTATTTTATATTAGTTTAGAACATTAGGGATGTTGCTCAGTCTTTTAGTTGGGGGTGGGGTATACCATAACTACCGCAGGTTTTTATTACCATGCTTACTTTACCTGTCGATCACGGTATGGTTGTATAATCAGCATATCTAGGGTAAAAAATTTTGTCGTATTGTATTTTTTTGTATTGTGTTGTGTTTTTGTGGAATTAGGAGATTTTAAGTATAGGGTAGTTGTCATATATTTTATTAATTTTTGAGAAAAATGATACCCCTCCAAAATTTTAGAATTATGTGAATTTATATATGTGTGACCATTATGGATCTTGATGTGGTATTAGTATTAGGGACATGATAATTATTTACAAATAATTGCATGAACCAAATAATCAGTAGCTTGTAATATTGACTCTATCCTATGTGTGTGAGATGCTGCTTAGTTCCCTTTGTGTGTTAAATCCTGAACTTGCCTGGTTATTCTTACCTAGGTTGTAGGATAGTTGGTTAGAAAAGGATCATAGACCATTTTCTATGCTAGTCCACTTTTAGCCTAAATAACCTTCCATGTGTAATTGTATCCCTTGATCCCTAAGTTTGAGACTTATAGCCTATTTTTCTTGTTTCACCTATCAAATTCCTATTTGTGTTGCAATAACCTATTTTGGCTCATTCCTCGTTAGACATTGTGTACCTTAACTAAGGAAAAATACTTAAGTTGAGGGTGGCTATTATAGAGGGTGTGATGAAAAGTGGATATGTAGAAGGGTAAAATGAGAGAAATAGTTAGTAGGATCGCGTGTGGTAGTAAAAAAAAAGAAAAAAAAACTATGAAAAAGTTAGAAAGAAAGAATAAAACACCACACCCAACATAAATGTGCAATAAAGAATAAAAAGGGAGAAATAAGGGTGGAATAAAACAAAGATGGTTATGAGTGGACCTCAAAGCTAGTGTAGTATAAGGAGGCTTAGACACTTGATATCCATATGTAACATACCATCCCCCTAAGCCTACATTACAATATGAGAAAAGTCTTATAGTAATCCTAACTTGATTGTCTGAATACTAAGGTAAAGAAAATAAGGGAAAGCCTATGGTGTTTGACATACATTGATTGGAACTACTCTATTGAGTGTGAGTCTCTTGACTGTCCTTGCATTAACATGCATTATTTCATATGAGTGAGTGGGACTTCTTTGTTGTGAGGGCACATGAGTCATATTGCTAGCTGCTTACTTATTTTGGGTAGTGTAACTTGTATATACATGCATATTAAGATATTGCTAATGTAATGCCATAACTTAATCCCATTGTGTCACATTGTTGTGTTGCATGCTTATATGCAATTATTTTAAAAAGTTGATATAAGAGAGGGTATTGTGATTTGAACTTAAAGTGTTGATTGACTGCCTTGGATAGCTTAGATTCTCCTTGTTAAGCGTCATATTTTGTTTTGTGTTATTTTACCTGAGGACATGCAAACATTCTAAGTTGAGGGTGTTGATGTGCTGTAGAAATATAGCACTTTCAATGCTTAAAATGAGAAAAATATGCAAGCTTCTTAGGGTGTTTTGTTAGATATGACATCTTTTGTGTATGTTTTGTAGGAAACTAGTTTTTGGATGCTAAGTTAAAGAAAAATATGAAAAATAGAGTTTGTCTACTTACTCGATCATTTTTGGGAATTTGTGGCACTTATTGGATGTACGTGACAAAATCATGTGCTAAAACTTAATGTTTAAAAGCTTGGTTGCAAGAATTAGAAGACCTTACACTTACCTGTGTCCATATGCTGACCATATGGAGCACTTGTGATCCGTATGTGACTGAGGTAAGTACCAGAATTGAAGATCCAATAAGTGCAAGAGCTGAAGAAGAACTTTTGGCACTTACATATGTCTACATATGAACCGTATATAGTACATGCGTTCTGAATATGGGAAAGGTAAGTACTAGAAGTCCAAAATCCTGAGAATAAACTATGCAGGAAATTTTTTGGGCATTTACCTGGGCCTACATGTGGACCGCATGTGGTACTTATGCCTAGTGGCAGACCGCATGTGGCCCAAATAAGTGGCCACCGACTCTTTTTGTTATTTTTGGTTTGGGCTTTGATTTTTAGGGTTTCCTTATGTATAAATACCCTTTATGTTTTTTTAGTAGAAGTTAGACACTCTTGATACTTACAAATATATTTTTATTCTGAGATCTGATTTTGGTCTTGGAATTCTCTTGTATTGATTTTTGTTGATTAATTCAGTTGAAGTTTTGGGTTTTCAGTTGTGATTCATGTGATTACATCTTATGCTTTCAATTATGAACATTGTTGATTATTTCACAAGCATGAGCGGCTTGTGGAAACCATGGCGGATTAACAAAGTAGGGGAAGTTCTATGTTTTTTTAACTGATACCCATACATTTATTGTATTATCTTCACTTTAATTAGGGGTGTGCATCGGTCGTTTTGGTTCAGTTTTATGTATTATTGATTTGGTTTATTGGTTATCTATTTTTAAATATGTTAAACCAATAATCAAACCAACAAAATATTTTCTATCGATTTTTGGTTTGTCGATTTTTAGTAATTAACAGTTCGGTTCTTAGTTTAATCGAAAAGAAAATTTGCATAAAATAGAAATAGTAGCAACTAACAAGAAAAGAAACAAAATCTTAATTGCAGTAAAAATCCTACATGATGTGTTTTATTTTACAAGAATCCTCAAGCTTGAATAGGTTTTCAAGAAATTGAATAGGCTTATAGAAATGAAAGAGAAATATAGAGTAGGTTATATATATAAGCAGAGATAAAGTGCAATTTGGAATATTCTTATTAGGTTATCAGTTTACCCAATAACCCAATAAGAAAAAATTGAACTGAACCAATAACCCCATAGAAAAAATTATAAAACCATTAAAAACCTGTTAACCTAATAACCCAATAACAATAAATCAATAACATTTTTATCAGTTTGGTTTATTGGTTGGTTTGATTTTTGAAAACCCCTAAATTTAATAGTTATCTTAGTGGTTGAAACATTAGGATCCCACCTATATTATTGCTACTTACTCCAAAAGAGGAGTAGTGAGTAAGAAAAGATAATTGCAATAGTAATTTGAAGTTTAACTGTCGATCCATGCTACTAGGTATTATCTAAGTAAGATGGTTAGCTGTCATCTAATAACTAAAGACTCAAAAGGTAATAGTTAATTAAGATCTAGGATAAGGGTTAGTAAGGTGACATCCTACCCTGGGTTTTGACCCTTAGAAAATTTCCTATAATTCTGGTCTCTTGAACCAATACGACTTATGGGTATGAGTCATATGTTGGGATACGGATGGTATAGTCTAGTCGTATGCTGACCAGTGTTTGTTAGTGGTATGGATTTTGGTTACTGGAATAGATACGACTTAGGAGTACGAGTCATATTAATATGTACGAATCATTTGGTTCCTTAACTTAATCTTAGACTTGGTTACTTAGGTTGGATCTGAGTACGGGTTGCTCACCATGAGTTGTAAGCTAGGGTACGAGTCATACCCAGGACTTGTATGGTAGACAGTGTCTAAATCTTCCTTGGGTTTAACCTGCCAAGGGTACGAATGAAGGGTATGGATCGTATTATTTGGATCGAAATTGGTTGGATGAGTCATATGCTGGATAGTGTTTGATCCAAAGGTTGAGACTAGGATATGAGTGGATGGTACCAATCGTATTAGAGGGTACGACTGATAAGGGTCAGTTGTACCTGTGGGATGGGATTTTATGCAACTTAAGTGGGGGTATTTTGGATATTTTTTCACTTATCCTAATAAGGTACCATGACTTCTAACCTACTTGGGAGGTTATTTAATCTATTATTCTATTTATTAACTCTTAGAAACTCTTCTAAACACTATAATTCTCTCAAAAGCTTTTGGGCGAGGGAAGCTAGAGTTTTAACTAGAGGAGTAATTTGGGGCTTGTCTTGGTGATTTATTTCCATCATTATCTTGTTTTAAGGCATGTTCTCTTCCCTCTTTGTTAATTCTAACTAGAAGCATGGGTTTTGTGAATGTTTTCATGACTTTATTGGTTGTATGACTTTGGTTTTCAAATATGATTTGGGAGTTTTGATATTAAATGGTTGGTTATGGTTTTCCCATGGTTTTAATTATATTTTATGTGCATTAATGGTGGTTTTGTATAATTGGATTGCATAGGAATGGTTTAATGTTAATTGGAATTGGTTTTAATTATATTATGCCCCCAATATGTTTGACAAAATGCTATAATAATGTTTTCATAGCATTGAGTAATTTTAATAGTAGTCTTGCTTGTTTTAAAACTTGGTTAAGGAATTTGCATGGTATAAATGGCTTGGAAAGGTAAATGTCTAAATGGTTATGCATATGGGATACATGGAATCCCCTAAGTGGTTTAATATGGTAAATGGAAGGGCACTTAGAATTCCATTTAAACATATATGTTGTTGGCTATGGATAGTACTTGAAAGTATGGTCGGTATAATGATACCACCACTAAATGGCCTTGGTTAATAAATTGTAATTGGATTTTTTGGTTTCTTGGTAATGATTTTAATTAGGAAATAATGGTAGTATGTGTAGCAAAGTCGTAGAAGGTGGAGGTCCTGGGGTGACCAAAACTGGAAACTCATATTTGCTAAAGTGAGGTTGGTCTTGGTGACCGTATGCATGATATCACACTATATTTTAGGGGATGATGTCATCCCAGGATTTTCTTCCTTAGTCGTGCAGCTTCACGTACTGGGCCCTTTCAGCAGGGGGAGCTGACCCATATAGCTTATGGCTGGTTTAGGACTGCAAAGCTACATAACCCAGGTAAAGATTTTAATAGCATACTAAACCCAATCGCCTTTTCCAGCATGGTTATATATATATGTATATGTATGGTTGTATGCATATGGATGGTTTTACTTGGCTTTATAAATGGTATTATTTTATCCTTATCCTGAGATTATGATAGCATTCACTCTCTACCTCATCTACTGGCAATTGTATACCCACGCTATGCAGGAACCTACCGTTCTACTCCTCCTACATAGTGATTGACTCAGGGGTCAGCATTTGGACTGAAGTGGTGAGCTTTCATCCTTTCAAAAGGCTCTATTTCATGTTATAGATATTTTTAGACACTTTGATTTTATTTTGGATATTATTTTTAGCCATGGTTAGGGGCATGTCCCAACCGGATTTTATTACTCTTTGGTTAGAGGCTTTGTGTACTGCTATGGGTTAGAATGGATGGGATCGAAATTGGTGTTGGCCTTGGCATTGGAATAAACTGGTGGGATGACATGATTGGTCATAATTTCTTATTTTCTATAGTATTTTATTTTAGGATTAATTATATTATATTTTAGAATCTTCTTGGTTATGGCAGTTGGTATGGTTTGGTATGGTTAGGTGGTTGGTGTGGTATGGTTGGACTCAATTTGGTCAGTCACGATTGTGATCCTATCCCAAAGTTTTTATGTGAGTTGTTACACTATCTTGTAATATGCTCAAACTTTATCTAACTCAGGGCAGGTGGATGGAGGTTAGGTTGGGTTACTGGGGTGGTCTCCGATCCTGGTCAGACTTGAGATGCCCATTACGACAAAGCCCTCGAGTGGGTTATGTCAAGTTGGTATCAGAGCCTAGGTTAATGGCAAATTGGGAGTCCACAAAGCCTTGTCGAGTAGAGTCTCTTTTAGGGGTGTGTAGTATGTCACACTCATAAAGAAGAGGCTAAAAACATTTAGGAATGTTTCACTTTCTTGGTATTCAATTTTCAATCTTGTAGTCTCAGTCTTGGAATCAATTTTAATCCTTGTTTGTTAGTCATTTAGATCATGCCTCGTAGATTTGGAACATGAGAAAATTCCTCTATCCCATCTGGGAATAATGCTGAAAGGGTGCATCCTACTTCTGGGGTTTATCTTTGATTTTTAGTCCTATCCCTCATAGTTTTGGAGTTTCACCCGTTGCTACTAGTCCTCCTCTAGGCGAGGAAACTAATGTAGAATTTCGTAAGTCTATTCATGTTATTGCTTGGATGGTCGTTGCTCGAGCTAAGCGAGGTGTGACTGGTGCTTTATCTGCTAAGGCCATAAAGGTTGGCCAATTTATAAAGATGGGTCCTCCCACTTTTTCTGGAGTAAAGGTGGAAGAGGATCCACAACACTTTTAGGATGAAATGGAAAAGATATTTTGGGTGATGTTGGCTACCAATGTAGAGGGGGTAGACTTTACAGCTTATCAACTTAAAGATATTACATATCAGTGGCATAAAGACTGGATAGGGATAGGGATGATGTGGAAGAATCAGTCTTATGGGATACTTTTTCAAAGGTCTTCTTAGATCGATTCTTTCCCTAAGAGTTGAGGAAAGCAATGATGGAGGAGTTCGTGAACCTCAAGCAAGGGAGGATGTCTATCAAGGAATATGCCTTGAAGTTTCACCAATTGTCAAGGTATGCTCCTGATTTAGTGGCAAACATGCGGCAACAATGAGGAAGTTTGCTTCTGGGTTAAATCGGGATTTGATTCTATAAAGAACGACTGCCTTGTTGATCAAAGATATGGACATTTCTAGGTTGATTGTTTATAGACAGTAGGAAGAGAATGAGAAATAAAAATAGACAGAGTTTAGAGATAAATAAGGTAAGAGGAGCAGGTTGTTTAACCAAGGAGGTGCTCAGTCTCAGGGTGGTCGGGATGGTGGCAAATGGTAGAAAAAAGAAGTGGAGGAGTTTTATTTCCTTCTCTCCTGCTAATGCTCCTTACCGGTCAGGTAAAAGACGTCATTAAGGTGGTGACAATTTCTAAGTGTAGGGTACCCAATCTCAGGAAAGCAGAGGTCAGTCAATTTCTTCATGCCCTCCTTATCAATTTTGTGGTCATCCTCATCGGGGTTATTATGATAAAGGAAGGGGCAAATGCTTCAAGTGTGGACAGACAGGCCATTAGCTCAGGGATTGTCCAGTTAATAAGGTTGATACGAGACCGAATAAGATTCTTGTGGCTTCATCTTTTGCTCCTACGCCTAGTGGCATTGCATTTGCTTCTGTTACTGCTCCTGGTTCTAGTATTGATTGTAACAGGTTATATGCTTTGGTGTCCTAATAAGAATTTGAGGCATCACCTTATGTCATTACTGGTATGTTACAACTTTTCTCTCATGACATATATTGTTTGCTTGATCTGGGGTCCACTCTCTCTTATGTGACTTTTTATGTGGTTGTATCTTTTGGTTTCAATCCAGAAGTTATTTTGGATCCTTTTTCTATTTCTACCCCAATAGGTAGCTCGGTTATTGCTAAGAGAGTCTATAGGGTGGTGTGGTATATGTTGGTGGCAAGCAGACCTTGGTAGATCTATTTGTGTTGGGTATGGTGGATTTTGATATCATTATAGGGATGGATTGGTTACACTCTTGTTACACGTCCTTGGATTATTAGACCCGTAGGGTTATCTTTAGGCTCCCTGGTGAACCGATTATAAAATGTGAGGGTGTTTCTTTAGCTCCTAGAGTGATCTTTATTTCTTATCTTAGAGCTCGGAGGTTAATCTCCAAAGGTTGTCTTTATCACTTGGTCTGGGTTAAAAATTCTAACTTGAAAGGTCCTTCTTTCCAGTCAATTCTAGTGGTTAATGAGTTTTCAGATGTCTTTCTAGATGATCTTCTGGTATTTCTCCGGATAGGGAAATCAAGTTTGGTATTGATCTTGTTCCAGACACTCGTCCAATTTTTATTCCTCCATATAGAATGGCTTCGGTTGAGTTGAAAAAACTCAAGAAGCAACTTAAGGATCTTCTGGATAAGGAGTTTATTCATCCTAGTGTATCTCCTTGGGGTGCACTGGTGTTTTTTGTGCGCAAGAAGGATGGTTCCCTTCGGATGTGCATTTAGGTAGTTGAACAAGGTGATGGTTAAGAACAAATATCCTCTACCAAAAATAGATGATGTGTTCAACCAGTTGCAAGGTGCCAAGTTCTTTTCTAAGATAGATCTTTGGATGGGTACCATCAGCTAAAGATTAGGGAGGTGGATATCCCTAAGATGGATTTTCATACTCGGTATGGGCACTTTGAGTTTTTGGTAATGTCATTTGGGTTGACTAATGCTCCAACGGTATTTATGGATCTGATGAATAGGGTTTTTCATCAGTATTTAGATTGCTTCATTATTATGTTTATTGATGACATTCTGATTTATTCGAAGAGTGAGGTGGATCATGTTAATCCCTCCATGTTTTATGTTAAGTTCTTTAAATATGAGTTTTGGTTGAACATTGTAACTTTCTTGGGTCATATTATTTCTAGTGAACGGATCATGGTGGATCCACAAAAGGTTGCTATGGTGAAGAGGGGGTTTAGACCCACGACTCCATCCGATATTTGGAGCTTCTTGGTTTTAGCCAGGTATTATAGGCGGTTTGTGGAAAGCTTTTCATCGATAGCTTCTCCTTTGACTAAATTGACTCAGAAGAAGGTCAAGTTTTCTTGGTCAGATGCTTATGAGGAGAGTTTTGAGAAGATGAAGAATAAGATAACTCCAGCTCTAATTTTGACTTTGTCAAAAGGCAATGATGGGTTCATAGTTTACTGTGATACATCTCGGATAGGGCTTGGTTGTGTTTTGATATAGCATGGGAAGGTGATTGCCTATACTTCCAAAGGCAATTATCCTACTTATGATTTAGAGATGTTGGTGGTTGTGTTTTCTTTGAAAATATGGAGGAATTATTTGTATGGTGATCACATAGATATCTTTTCTAATCATAAGAGTCTACAATATGTGTTCACTCAAAAGGAGTTTATTCTCATAAATAGGAGATGTCTTGAGCTTCGCAAGGACTACAATATGAGTCTTTACCTCTACCCAAGTAAAGCTAACGTGGTTGCTGATGCTCTTAGCAAGTTATCCATGGGTAGTTTGGCTCATTTGGGGGAAGGAAAGCGGGAACTGGTGAAGGATATTCACTATTTGGCTAATCTTAGAGTTTGTCTCTTGGACTCCAAGGATGGTGGTGTGATAGTGCAAGAAGTGGTTTGATCATCTCTTGGTGCAGAGATTAAGGAAAAGCAAGTGCTAGATCCTATCTTAATAAAAATCAAGAGTGATGTTGGAAGGAAAAAGGTAATGGTTTTTAAGATCAGTGGTGATGGTACTTTACGGTACTAAGAGAGGTTGTGTGTTCCTAATGTCGACGGGTTGCGACAAAGAATTTTGGATGAGGTGCATGAATCGCGCTATGTTGTTCATCCCAGCTCGACTAAAATGTATCATGATCTCAAAGAGATCCATTGGTGGAATGGCATGAAGAGAGGTGGCTGATTTTATGGCCAAGTGGATGGTGTGTCTACAGGTTCAGCACATGAGGCCATGAGGGTTGTATACAGAAATTGATTTGCCCGAATGAAAATGGAAAATGATCAATATGGACTTAATTACCAATCTTTCTCGATCTCAGAATTAATATGATTCAGTTTGGGTCATCATAGATACAATGACCAAGTCTATGCACTTTTTGCCAGTGCAGACTACCTTCTCGGTAGAGGATTATGCAAAGCTGTATCTTTAGTAGATTGTAAAGCTGCATGGGGTGCCTGTTTTGATTATTTCTGATTGTGGCACACAGTTAACATCTCACTTCTGGCAATCTTTCCAGAGAGGTTTGGGTACTAAGGCGAGTCTGAGCACTACTTTCCACCAGCATACAAATAGGCAAGCAGATAGAACTATTTAGACATTAGAGGATATGCTTCAGGCTTGTGTGATTGATTATGGTGACAATTAGGTTGAGCATCTACCTTTGGTGGAGTTTGCTTACAACAATAGTCAATATTCTAGTATTGGTATGGCCTCTTTTGAGGCATTGTATGGTAGGAGGTTTAGATCTCCTATTGGTTGGTTTAAGCTTAGTGAGGTAGACATGTTTGGTCCTAACTTGGTTTACCAGGCTACACAGAAGGTGAAGGTGATTATGGATAGACTTAAGGCTTTCCAAAGTCTCCAAAAGTCCTATATGGATGTTACGCGTAGAGACTTGGAAATTGAGGTTGGGGATAAGGTCTTTCTGAAGATATCTCCCATGAAAGGAGTAATGCGATTTGGCAAGAAAGGGAAGCTTAGTCCTCGGTATGTTGGTCCTTATGAGATTTTGTGGAGAGTTGTTAATGTTGCCTATGAGCTGGAGTTTCCTTCTAGCTTGAGCTTGGTCCATCCAGTCTTTCATGTTTCTATGTTGAGGAAGTTCATTGGTCATCCATCTTTGGTTATTCCTTTGGAAGGATTGGGTCTCACGGATTCTCTATCTTATAAGGAAACTCCGATTGTGATCTTAGATAGGCAGGTTCATTGATTGCAGAACAAGGATGTGGCTTCGAGTAAGATTTTATGGAAGAACCATAAAGTGGAAGAAGCTACATTGGAAGCGGAGGATGACATGAAGTCCAAGTATCAGCATCTATTTTTTGCTCTTGGGATTCATGCAGAAGGTATACGTCTTCAACACATCTTTATGTTCTTAGTTTGTTAAAGGAAATATATTTGCCACTTTGTTTTCAAACTTTGTTAAATATTGGGAATATATTTGACAATGCAAATGACTCGTGCGTGTAGTTACCCCTACCTTGTCCATCATTTGGGGATGAATGTTCCTAATGGAGGAGACTATAACACCCTAGGTTTTGACCCTTAGACAATTTCCTAAAATTCTAGTCTCTACACCTAATACAACTCATGGGTATGAGCCGTATGTTGGGGTACGGATGGTAAGGTCCATTCGTATGCTGACCAATGTTGGTTGGTGGGATGGATTTTGGTTACTGGAATGTATACGACTTAGGGATATGAGTTGTATTAATGGGTATGGATCGTTTCGTTCCATAACTTAATCTTAGACTTGGTTACTTAGGTTAGATCTGAGTAACAGTGGCTCACCATGAGCCGTAAGCCAGGGTACAAGTTGTACCTAGGACCCGTATGGTGGACAATGTCGAAATCTTCCTCGGATTTAATCTGCTAAGGGTACGGACGGAGGGTACTAATCGTATTCTTTGAATATGACTTGGTTGGATGAGTCATATGCTGGACAGTGTTTGATCCAAAGGTTGAGGCTAGGATACAAGTAGAGGGTACTAATTGTATTGGAAGGTAAGTATTGTGGCTCAAATGCACACGCAAGTGCACGTGATCGTATAAATAATATAGAGACTTAGATAGTCAGATATCATTCCCACGAGGATTAAGCAACTAGAATTTTTGCTAACTCTTAGTTTAAGACAAAGAAGCATTAAGGGTTGTAAAGTATCTAGATGTTTGTGAAATTGTGAATAAAAATTCTAAATAAATAAAAAATAGCAATTTTTGACAATAGCCAAGCAAGCAACGGTTGTAAACAGTAATGATGAGAATTCTAGGGTTGAGGCACATCTAACAATCATACAATTCTATCTTCTTATTGTATCCTAATTGGTTATCGGGTTGTTGATTCACAAGGTTTATCATATGATTTTGGTCTTCCGGCCTCAAATCTTCTATCTATTGAATATTGCAACTACAACTCCCGCAGAGATACAACAATGCATCTAGATTCATAAAGTTAACAAGCAATTGAACCAAGCAAGGCTTCAAGGTATATCCCGATCCTAGATGTTAATTCAAACCCCTTCTTTCATAAAAGGATAAGAACCTTTCTCCTTAATTTCTTCATTCTATCCTACGATTCTCCTCTCAGATTCACATAGAAATATAGATTTATTCTATGATGGCCACTCATCAAAATAGTAAACTCAAGAAATTAAGAACAACCAATATGATAATCCAAAAAGAAACTACGATAAAGAATATCAAAGAGTAATCATGTCTTGGTCCCAACCCCAAAACAAGGTTGTTTAGACACTCATGTTTGAATTCAACGTCAAAAATAAGTAATTAATCATACCAAGAATTAATCTTGAATTAAAGAAGTTCAAAAGAAATTCTAAGAACCCTAAAAGAGATAATTTTGAGTTTTTCCGCCGCTACTATGCTTTCCAAAGTGTCTCTAAATTGTCTTGAATATTTCCTTTTGTAGCTGGGTAGAAAAGCCTGATTTTGCCAATTGGTGCGACGCGCTGGGTTGTCCAATGCCATTTTCCTCGCAAATTTCAGCCATTGCAAAAGGGTACTGTTTTTTGACAATTGTGATTTGGCTCATCACCGCGACGCGGTGATATCACGGTGATCTACTGGATTTTTACAAATGCGATTTCATCTTCCACTACGACGCGCTGAGCTATAGACTTTGAAAAACTGGCAAATGGAACTTCACTGTGATGTGGTGATATCGCACCTATATTCTGGAATTTGACAAATGGGAAATGGCTCCTCACCTCAATGGGGTGATATCGCGCCAGGTCACTGGATTTTGACAATCTCCATTTGGTCAGTCAACGCGATGCGGTGACTGCAAAAATCAAAAGTTCTGACTTCTAGATTTCCATTCTGAGCTATGTTCCAATGCCTTTGTTTGTTCCCTCTTCCACTACATATCATTAATGTGTCCAATTATGTCCGATTCATCAAAATTTAGTCCTGCAAACACTAATTAGATAAAGAACACACTTAAAGCTCAATTACACTCAGAATAGCACATTATAGCTCTCAGAACAAGTCTAAATCTATGTGAAGATTGGTGATTGAACATATAAATATGCCTAAGATCACCAACCTACACTTATAACCTTGTTTGTCCTTGAACAATTTAAATCATCAACACAATCACTCAATCTTCACACCACAACCTAAGAGTTATGCCTAGGTTGGCCATTAACAATTTTAGCAATGACTTCTCAGCTCAAAAATGTCAAAATAGTTTTAGCACATGGGAAAATTTGTTTCAAATTCCTCTATCTTAACAATGAATTTCCAATTTGTTGGCAAACTCAATCAAATTACTCAATCTAGAAACACAAAAAGTAATCGGACTTTCATCCTCATGCACGCTCACAACAACAAAGCTTCCCCGTATTCACTCACATTAATTTCAATGTATAACCTAAGAGGAATATCAAAATTGAATCACTCTCTCTCAATAAAGAATTCATACATGCTAGTTAATGCACCATAAGCTTGCCCTTAGTGTACTACTCCACTAATAGTCGGATGTCGGGATGAAGGATCAACTAGGTCTTTTATGGTTGCAGTGTCATCTAGAGGACCGGTAGAAACTATTTAGGAAATAGTGACTAATCTCCCTAAGCGCTTTAATGCATCTCGTTCCACAATCAACATCACACATATCAACCCAATCTCTACATTACTACCTTCACACATCATTTGTTTCCCCAATTTCATTAAGCACATTACATGAACTATGGCAAGAGTATTATATATTTTTTTCTCTCTTCTATCATAATCAATTTCTAGCTCTTCTTCACACCCATTTGTTGTCACACACCCCTATGATAGTCACCCTTAACTAAAGCTTAACTTTGGTTGAGGTGCATAATATCCAAAATGGACCAGGGCCAAATCACGTTCATTGTAACCCAACTAAGCAATAAGAAAACTGAACTTCTTTTCAAACCAATCCTTTAACTCCCAACCACAACAATTGTACGCCAATAACATAACACTCTGAGGCTTCACTTTCACCTAATTCCTACTTCAATTTCACAATCCTTACTCGCTTAATATTCTATATTTAAGAACTTAGGAAATTTTGATCAAATAAATGTCTATCAAAGAAAGGATTCGACTACATATAAGGCTAAAAAAGAATAGGTTAAAGGATCAACGGGGTTGACTAGGAATATGCACAAGGGTAGGTATATGAAGGCTAAAAATGTGGTTGTCAAAGCAATGCCCACATCACTTTCTATACCCCAGCACCCTTTATTTCGCTTTGTAAATACACCGGGAAAGTTCTAAACACTTCTATACATGTAGAATGTAAACAAATACTCACACTCACAGTGCATGCATGAACTCAAGTCAGATACTTAAGGTTCCAGATCCTATTCTTTATTGAATTTATAATTAAGCCAGCAAATCGTATTTCAACTATAGAGATTTAGCAATTTACAATCAAATCCTTTGAAAATTTAGACATGTTTTTTTTTAAAACTCGATTCATTCGAAGTCACTGCAAAAATGGCCCACACATAGCACTTCTCTAACATTGAGATTAGGTTCTCATTAATTCCTTGCTTCTTAAGACCAACTCCCCTTAATATGGTCATCATCCATCTATCATAGAGGAGGGAAACTAACTATGATGATTTCTTTTGAATTTCCAAGGAGGAAAAAAATAAATACTTTAAACTGG
The DNA here is from genome assembly GCF_002878395.1 of Capsicum annuum. NCBI lineage: Eukaryota > Viridiplantae > Streptophyta > Magnoliopsida > Solanales > Solanaceae > Capsicum > Capsicum annuum. Next base: position 177,117,671 of record NC_061119.1, read on the forward strand.
AATTTGCCAAGGAGAAAAAAATAATAAAAACAAACACTTCAGACTAAAAGCAAAATACAAAAAAAATGCCTTGAGGGCAAATTGCAACAATCCATACTTTTGAACTTACTAACTATTACAGACATAGTGCTTGGAATAGTTAGAAATAATAAAATCCAACAAAACCTAAAAATAGAAATTGTTCAACCAAAATAAACCAAAATAGAGAGAAATCAAATATGAAAGCAAAAGACAACCACCCCATACTTAAACAAAGCACTATCCCAGTGCTATTAATAAGAATATGGAAAGGTAGCATCATACTCCCTGCTCAGTCAAATGGCACTATCGTTGTCACGGTATCACCCTCTTTATTATCACCATCATTAGCATCTACATCACCATCATCTGACTGGTCAAGGTCATCATCATCTGACCCAATATCTGAGTCCTGGTACTACCTCTCTACATCTATAGGTACATCATCATCTACAGGTTCAACAAACTTCAGCCCAATCCTCAGTAAAGTCCTAGTATGATGGCCAAGGGGGTAATCCTACTCCACAACATAAAGTTCTTTGTGCGTGGTTGGTCGTCCCTCAATCTGCAGCTGCAACATTTGTAGGCCATACATCCTGGCAAAAATCTCATCATCCTGAGATTGACGCTTGGCCATAATCAGGATTGGGCCCTGGGCCCAAACTATGCTCCTAGTAGTAGTAATATCAAAAGGGCAAGTAACAACTTAAGGCTTGTAATCTAACTCCTCGTCATCTATCCTATGCCTCCTCAAAAGGTGAGTCAATAGACCTCCAAAGCCATAGCTACGCCCCAACTAATAGTGTGCTTTATTCAAAGAAAAAAATATCACCTGACCCATATTAATGTCAATATCATCACACATCAAAGCATATATTAGACATACTCGTTCCCGTGTAACCTCAGTCATATGTTTGCCTTGAATAAGGCAATGGTACACAATGCATCCCCACATTCGGACCTCCTTGTTCATTTGTGCATAGGGAAAGTAGGAGTGCAATCTAGTGACTCAATGCCTGGTCCACCTAGCAGATGAGTGTGTTCCGCACAGCAAGTGTTTGGTATAAGCATAAGGAGGAGTGACAATTAGCTTCTTCAAGGGTTTTGCATCATCCTCAAGTATACCCAACAACTTATTTATATATGCAGCTGTAAATCAGACCACCTTGCCATGACTTTAATTTATGATCTAGGTTTATAGGATCCCAGTTGGTATACAATTCATGAATTAGGTGAAGATTACACTCCACAGGCTGATGAAAATGAAATTCATGGTCAAATGCTCAATTATCCGTACCATGATTGGGCATTCCCTTAGTAGACTTGCCCTGTCAATGAACACCTCCAAAATATATTTGGCATCTGTTTGTTTGGCGTACCACTGCTTTCTGATTGCCACTCTAGCAAGTTGGTTTTCTGATTGCCTGCTATGTTTCCTAGCTGGTGCAAAAGAACCAGCCATAGACTTTCCCTTAAGTTGTTGGTCATCCGTAGTGTCTGTCATTTAGCATATGTAATAAACAAGTGAGTAACTGAGTCCTAGGTCATTCTAGCTTAAGCTAGGTATGAACAAGTGACAACAACACCCCACACTTAATTGCTAGCTAAGGTGTGTGCATATAAGAACGGGGTACTCAGACTTTCTCTCTTCAATAAATTTAGCATACATACACGGGTCCATAATTCAAGTAATTATAAATTTCAGCTATACCAAAACAAATTTACACCCTAGTATTGTATGTTAACTATCCACAATAATGTCCCTTATTTCTTACGTCAAGTTAATACGAGGTGGACATAATTACAGACAACTTTTAAATTGGAACATTCATTAACAACATTATGTATCAAAAATAGGGGTCGACAAGCAAGGTGTACAAGTTATTACAGAAATGACCCAATCATGCACATTCAACCTTAATGCCACCCATTTTTCAACACTATATGCCTTCCATCGACAGGACTTTAAAAATTAATCCACGCATAGGCCTAGAACCAGTTGGGTTCACCCCACTCAACACCTTAGCTTTGGTCATGGTATGACTCATCTTTTGGTATTTTTTTCTTTTTATTTTAAAAACTACAAATTAAACTACCTATTACATTACATTTATAGGTTTCCTCCCATATAGCGCCTTATTTTACGACGTGGCATGACTTATCCTAGTATCACTCATCAGAAACGGTGATGGACACATTATTTTTATCTCCATGATCAACCCAATAATGCTTCACACATTGTCCATTCACCAAAACCTTCTCAGTCTTTTCTTTATTCCAAAGTTCAACCGCTCCATGAGGCGTCATTTGTACTATCTCAAAAGGCCCAGACTACTTAGGCCTCAATATACCCAAAAACAACTTTAACCTTGAATTGAATAGCAAAACAAGTTGTTTGGGTTCAAACAATTTGTCCTGAATTTACCTATCATGCCATCTCTTGATTTTCTCCTTGTACAGTTTGGCATTCTCATAAGCATGGAGACGAAACTCATCAAGTTCCATAAGCTAAAACAATCTCTTCTCTCCCGCGGCCTTCATTTCAAGATTCAACTTTTTAAAGGCCCAATAAGCTTGATGTTCCAGTTCTACAGGCAAATGACAGGATTTACCGTAGACCAAGCGATATAGAGAGGTCCCTATGGGCATTTTATAAGCTATACTGTATTCCCATAGTGCATCATATAGCTTTTTAGCCTAATCCTTTCATTTCCCATTAACAGTCTTCCGCAGTATCTGTTTTATCTCTCGATTAGATACCTCAACTTGACCACTTGTTTGTGGATGGTACATAGTGGCCACCTTGTACCTAACACCATATTTAGCTAAAAGATTTTTAAACTAGGTGTTAGTGAAATGCATACCTCCATCACTAATTATAGCTTTGGGAGTGCCAAATAGGGAAAACATATGTTTTTTCACAAATTTCAATACAACTCTTGTATCATTAGTGGGACAAGTTGCAGCTTCCACCCACTTGGATACATAATCAACTACTACTAATATGCACATGTTGCCATTAGATGTTGGGAATGGTTCCATAAAATTGATCCCCCAAACATTGAATACTTTAACTTTAAGGATATTGTTTAGGCACATCTCATGACGCCTTGAAATTGTACCTAACCTCTGGCATGGATCATAACTCTTCACAAAAGCCACTATATCTCTAAACAATATTGTCCAAAAGAAGCTAGATTATAACACTTTTCTAGCTATTCTTTCACCCCCATGATGTCCACCATAAGGAGATGAATGACACTTTTGTAGAACTTGTGTGAATTCAGCTTCCAGGACACATCTGTGGATAATTCCATTAGGAGCCTTCTTAAAAAAATACGGTTCGTCCTATATATAAGTATGAGAATCATGAAGTAGTTTATTTCTTTGTTGAGTGGAAGATTAGGGAGGATAAATCAAACATGCAACCAAGTTTACAATATCGGCATACCACAAAAGCTCACACGCATCTAGAGCCAATAATTTTTCATCTAGAAACTCTTCCTGAATGAAAAGAGAGTCATCAACAATATGGTAATGAGTCTCCAGCCATGATAATTGGTCTGCAACTTGGTTCTCTACTCCTTTCAATCACGGACCACTAGGTTAAATTCTTACAGTAATAAAATCCACCTGATCAATCGAGGCTTTGCATCCTTTTTGTTGAAGATATACTTGATGGTTGCATGGTCTGTGTTAACAATAACCTTGGTGCCCACCAAATATGCTCTAAATTTAACAAATGTATAAACCACTGCTAACATCTTCTTTTCAGTGACTATATAATTCATTTGGGTATCATTCAAGACTTTACTAGCATAATAAATAAAGCGAAATACCTTGTCTTTTTGTTGCCCCAAAATGCTCCAGCAACCATGTAACTGGTATTACTCATCAATTCAAATGGAAACTCCTAATCTAGAGAAATCAAAATAGGAGCTTTTGTCATCTTCTTCTTTAGTTTCTCAAAAGCTTCTTGACAATCTGCCCCAAAATCAAACTTGGCCTCTTTTTTTGACAATTTACTCATCAGGCTTGCAATCTTTGAAAAGTCTTGAATAAAATGCCTATAGAAACCCACATACCCCAAGAAACTTTGCACTCCCTTCATGGTTACCGAATGTGATAGCTTTTCAATCACTTCAATTTTGGCTCTATCTAATTCTAGTCCTCCAAAAGACACTTTATGGACAAGGAATATTCCTTCCTTAACCAAATAGTGGCATTTCTCCTAATTCAGCACAAGATTCATCTCATCACAATAAGCGAGGTCTCGATCTAGATTTTACAAGCATTTATCAAATGAATTACCATAAATAGAGAAATAATCCATGAATACTTCGACAAATTCTTCAACTATGTCATAGAAGATTTCCATCGTGCATCTCTAAAATGTTCCGGGTGCATTTCATAGGCCAAAAGGAATGCGTCTGAATGCATATGTACCATATGTGCAAGTAAAAATTGCCTTTTCTTGGTCCTCAAGCACAGTGGTGATCTAATTGTAACCCGAGTAACCATCAAGAAAATAGTAGTACTTCTTCCCTGCTAACCTATCCAACATCTGATCAATGAATAGGTTAGGATAGTGGACATTTCTTATGGCTTCATTCAGCATCCATTAGTTAATACAAATTCTCTATTCAGTCATCATGCGAGTGGGAATTAGCTCATTTACTTCATTGGAAACCAGGTTCATCCCACCTTTCTTTAGGACACAATGTATTAGGCTTACCACCTTGCTATCTAAAATTGGGTAAACAATCTCATTATCGAGCCACTTGATAACCTCTTTTTGCACCATGTCTTTTATCGCCTAATTTTATCTCTATTGTTGCTGCACCCTTGGTTTGAAACCTTCTTCCATGTATATCTTATGCATGTAGAATACTGGATTTATCCCTGTAATGTTAGACATCTACCAACCAATTGCCTTCTTTCTCCTTTTTAAGACTGTCATTACTTCCCCCACTTGTATATCAGATAACCCTACAGACAAAATCATAGGCAAGGTATTATTATCACCAAGGTAAACATACTTCAAGTGAGGAGAAAGAACCTTAAGCTTCAATTTTGGAGCTTTATAAATTAAAGATTTGGGAGATGGGCAAATTGGCCTATTCAATGGCTCAAAAGGCAACTTCCTTATTTTGATTGCCGCTAAATTCATGATTTGGACCAATTTTAATGCCTCCATGTCTCCATAAACATCATGACCCATCAAATCTCACTCTAGTGGATCATTAGACAACAATATATGTAGCTCAGATATAAGGTCAATAATTGATATGGAAGACAGTTCTTCATATATAGTCGGTAATTTCAGCGCCATGTATATATAAAAAACCTCCACTTTATCATGCGCTCTCATTGTCATCTTCCCTGCTACTACATTAATTAATGATTGCCTTGTTGCTAGAAATAGACGTCCTAAAATAAATGTAACAACCGAATCAGTTTCAAAATCAAGAATCACAAAATCTACTGGAATGATCAGTGATCCCACTTGCACTAAGACATATTTAATAATTCCATCCGACCTAGCAAGATACCTATCAACCAATTGCAAAACAATAGACATGGGTTTAGGACTCCCAAGACCCATCTTTCGGTACCAAGATGTGGGCATAAGATTTATGCTAGCCCCAAGTCACACAATCCACGAGCACTGATGGTCTGCCATATAGTGACCTGCAAAGTGAAACTACCTGGATCCTTCAACATTATGAGCAGTTTGTTTTGTATCTTGGATGTGCACTCTTCAGTAAGTATAACTGTAGCATGCTCTATCAACTAGTTCTTATTTGCCACAATGTCCTTCAAATACTTTGCATATTTTGGAACACTCTGAAGAATATCAACAAGAGGAAGATTTACATGAACCTGCTTTAGAAGATCCAAGAACTTGTTATAACTAGCCTGCTTTTGGTGATTTCTTTGCCTCTAAGAAAAGGGTAAAGGTAAAGTCTTCTTCTCCACTTGAATTTTATCACTTTCAATTTTTTATTTGACCTATTTTTCCTCCATGTCTTTAGAATCATCATTAGTAACTGTGGGACTAACCTTCTTAGGTGTCGTCTCCTTTAATTGCAACCTACTCCTTGTTGTAACTATATTTATCTACTTTATATTTGCATCTATATTGCTAGGTAAGCCTTCTTGAGGTCTTGTATTTTATGCTCCCACAATCTGACCGAGTTGCAACTCTAAATTCCTAGTGATCAACTGTTGACTCTTTAAATCTGCTATAAATTATGCTTGATTCACCAAAAGCTACTTCATCATCTATTCCATATTACTTGTTTGAGTAGTATTCTGATTATTCTAAAACTGTGGTTGATTCTGTTACACTGGACCTTTATACTGATTATTATTTTATGCCTGATTTCCACCCCGTGATAAATTGGGATAATTTCTCTAATTGAGATTATATGTGTTACCAAAATTTTGTTGCCCTGGATAATTTACAACCCCACATAATTCACAGACTCTAGATTAATAGCACAAGCATCTGTCATGTGTTCACTACTTCCACAAACCTCACACTAAGAATTTGTATGTTGGGCTGCATTGGTTGTACCTGTTGATTGCGTAACCCCCAACTTCATGTTATTCAACTAAGTAAGCAACTGATTTTGCATAGCTGCAAGTTGGGATGATAATGTTGTAAACTGATCTACCTCTAACACACTAGCAACTTTTTTAGGAGCACTCCTCAAATCAGCATGCCATTCAAGATTCCCTTATGAAATCCAATTCATCAGTGTGTACAATCCTTCATTAGTCTTCTCAAAAGCTTACCCACCTTTGTTGAACCCAAGAGAACCTTGTTATTTGGATCTTTCCCTCGATGAAAGTATAAACAAGGACATCATTAGACTGATGATGGTGAGAGCAATTTCTAAGCATACTTTTAAATCTCTCCCAAGCTTGGTAGAGATTCTCTCCTTCCTTTTATCTCAATCTCAGAATCTCACTTCTCAAATATGCAGTATTCCTTGATAGGAAGTATCAAATAATGAATGTTTGAGCTAGATCTTCCCAAGAAATAATGGAGAGTGGTGGTTCAGCATGCAGCCACCTCTTTTCTTCCCCAATTAAAGAAAATAGGAAGAGTGTCAATCTAACATAATTAGTATTTACCCCTACAGGATTGTAAGTATCACTTGTTTCCAGGAAGGTCTATATATACTGTTGTGGGTCTTCATGTGAAAGGCCAAAAAATTATCCCGTTGAATTCAACAATTGCACCATATTCTGCTTTAATTCAAACTGGCCACTTGGATTGGGCTTGCGAATACTGTTAGTAGCATGGTTCGTGAGTAGGATACCACCTTACAAATAGGTCTAGCAGCTGGTTGAGTAGGAACAACTGGGATAATTAGAGCTGGGACATAGGAATAACTCTTTGCTTCTATATCGGATTTAGACGAAATTGGTATCGTTGAAAAGATAATTCAAAGAGATTTTATTTGATATATATTAAATCACCCAGTTCATCATATACAACAAGTTATGGTTGATTAAAGTTGACCCAAGTTTTGACGCTCATTAAAACTTGAACGATAGGAAAGCTTTGAACTTGTACTTAAGTTAGGGGACCTATATGATCTAAATTCATGCTTAAATAGATTCCCACAATACATAATTGATTAACACACTAAATTTACATAGGATTCAAGGATTTTGAAATGTATACGCATAGGAATGACGAATTTTCATCCCAGTCTGAAATGTGGGGTATTACAATATCTCCCCCTTGGGAACATTCATCCTCGAATGATACTGGCTGAGATGAGAGAAAAGACAACTTACACGAATATATAGCATGAATGACTGATCATGATTTCATGGCTGACATGACTGAAAACTAAGCATCTCATACTGTACATGCATATCTGATACATGGGTAGCTGATTTATGAATGTAGGACTGAGTGTTCCGATAAACTAAGTTTCTCAAATTGAGAATGCATATCTGATGCTTAACTAATAAGTTGAATCCATGCATATCCGATGCATGATTATATGACTGACATGATACATGAATGCATGACTGAAAGTACTGATAAGCTGATCACGCATATCTGATGCGTGAATACATGAATGAACTGATTCACAAAGATATGACTGAACATACAATGGTAAAGGCACTAAGATTGAACTGAAACATGAGAACATAACTAATTATGCTATGTGACATATGTACTGAACATCATAAACTAAACTAAACCTCTGAATACTTGACTTAAAGCTGAGGTATAACTTGAAGGTCAACTTATGAGTACCCTCTATTCTAGACTGAATTCATTATGCAAGGAGAAATTAAAGGATCTAAGGCATGAGAGCGTTAAGAGAAAGTGGGGTATCTCCTCTTGGGATGCTATGTCCCTCTAAGAACGCTTACCTTACAGATATACTGGGTGATGCACAGAGCATCTACAAACTAGATTATAACTAAACTTTGGGAGTCTAAAACTAATGCATGATGCATGAGATGAACTGAACGTGCAACTACTAGGAGGTTCTACCTTGAAATAGTTACATTCTATGAGATTTTGGATAGCATGAATAGATGCAAGGATAAGAAAATAAGTTATACAAATTTGACTGTTCACTAGCATGACATGACTACTGAAAGAAGGGAAATTGTTCCTAAACCATCTCATAGCCTCCTACACATTGGTGTGGTACACAACATACGTATGTATAAGACTCTACTAGATGCGGCTTTCAGACTTCGTAGGACTGTATTGAACCTTAGTCTCTGATACCAGGCTTGTCACACCCCAATTTTCTAAACCAGAATGCTACACGGTGCTCATGACCCCGAAGGACCATAAGCTAACCCAATACTAATATTTGTACCTGTATACTGCATAATATATCATAAAATACAGAAATATAAACATGAAAGGCCATAAAGTTCGAACTGAATAAACGTCTGATAACAAAATGTCTGAAAAAGGTATAACAATACCAAAACAAAACTATAATAACTGACTGACATGATGTAGTCTAAAAGCCTCTAAACTATCTGAATAAGGAGTTGAAGAAACATGTCTCCAACTAACTCCATCTAGTAACTGAATAGTAAATGTAGAAATAATTATATTGTCCTCAAATGAGAAGGACTCACTGCAAACTCTATACACTAAAATGTTACTGCTGATCTGGAGCTCGTGCCTCTGAACCTATGGTGTAACATAAGAGAAAGCACCATCGCGCAAATGCATCAGTACGTCTGAATGTATTAAGTATACGAGTGAGGTAGGTTAAATGTAAAGGGTTATATGCATGCATAATGTTGACTAATACGAACATGAGAATACATACATGCAAACATAACTATAACTGAACTCATGGAGATACTGACTACTGATTCTAAATACGGACAACATAAGTGTACTTATACTAAGATACTGAATAGATGAACGACTATTTTTGACAGTTCAAATTATGAAAAACTGGTCTGGTTGAATGTGTTTGACAGCCCTGAAGCTGAATACTGATATCATAAATTTTGATAACTAACATGACTAATACATGAGTTCAGAAAACTGATATAACTGATATAACTATAATGATTATCCTAACCAATGTAACTGATACTAAGCGACTGTATCTGACAGTCTAAGTTCTAATGGAACTATCTGAGTTCTGTTCTACTTGGAGTAACTAAATCTGAGATAAGTCCTATCTAGCGGGTGATCATGAGTATACTAATAATAAGGATGATTTGAATTAGTCTGAGATCAGTCCTATCTAATGGATGATCTTTAAATCTAATGATTCTTATACTGATTAATCATAGTTGAGATCAGTCCTAGCTAATGGGTGATCTTGAAGTTTATTTACAATGATAAGAATTGATTGTATCTAACAGTACTAAATCTGTACTACTAAGATGAGTTGACTGTGTCAGAAAGCCTTGATTTTGTAACTTAAACTGTGGGATGTATTCATCTAACCGACATGCCCCAAGCTAAACTGACTGGGGTCCAATCTCTGCCCTGAATGGAAGGGTGTCAGTACCGCGCCACCAGTAAAGACATCTGTTGTGGAGTCAGTCCTCATCTAGTGGGTGACTCCTGGGATCAGTCCTATACACATAAATGTTATAACGCGTGACCCCTGAAATGTCAGTCCTATCTAACGGGTGACATCTCGTACCTACGTTGGCTACGCAATTTTTGAACTTAGGGATTGCTTCTAAGGATCTCAGTCCTAATCTAGCGGGTGAGTCCCCATCCCTAGGCTCACTCGATGCTGAATTCTACTCTCATCTGAAAGACACTGAACTGAATAACTGGGCTGAACTAAATAAGTTAACTGAACTTATTTGCTGAACTGATACGATTAACTGAACTAAAAATAGTGGTATTATTTAGCGGAGCTAAAACTGGGTTTTCTAGATTTCCCTGATGACGGATGGAATATAATGAGTTCTGAGGATTGATTAAGAGTACTGAAGTTACTGAGATTTACTGTGATTACTGAGGTTACTGAGCACTGAAATTACTGAGAATACTGAACTACAGAGATTACTGAGTTTTCCTGAGTCATATGACTGACTGATTTCTATAGATCATGGCTTGACTGAGAGAATCATGAAAACATGACATGGATCTAGGCACACAGCTATATTTTTTGAGTACGAATACCCCCCAGGGCTCGATGGAATAAAACTGACTCACACATGACATGACTTGATCACAAGATCGGAGTCCACAATTCACAATATCATAAGTAGGGGATATTATACTTCATGTATTTATTCAACATCTTAAGCATGGTAGGGGCAAGCATGGATGTATTTCATGTACATAATTCATATCTCCATTATTATACATGCTTCATACCACAACAATAACAACACATAAATAGCATGGAAATCCATATTGAAGTGTATAGATAACATGGACCTATCATTTAGATATCATGGAATCATGTAAATATGAATTTCTAGCATCCTAGGCATTTTATCAAATACTTTGCATGTATTCTTTAAGGCATAGGTGGATTTTATACTTGAATCATATCAAACCACCCAAAGTTTGTGCTTTTCAACTAACAACCACATATATTCCATGAAAACACCTTTAGATATCATCTTGAAACTTAAACAACAATCATCAACAAGTACATGCTCATATCACCACAAAAAGTTTACAAAATAACATTTAAAAGCATGATTCTTGAGCTCTATGAACTAATTGAATCCATAGATGAACATTACGCATACCTTAGATTAAGAATTCATGAAGATTGATGGCAAAATTTCCTTGAAATAGACTTTTCTATGAAAACCCTAGGGCTTGTTCTTGGGAGTTTTGATCTTGAGAGGAAACCCTAATCTTTTGGTTGAGACTGTATGATAGAGCTTTTTGAGATATTTAACTAAAAAGAATGGAAGATAATACTCTCCTTGAAGGTTATAAGTTGTGGGAAATGAAGGAAAAAAAATAAAATACCCTTACTAAAATAAATTCCCAGTTGCTGAAAATCATAGCTGACGACATTTGTGACAAGGTATCAAAAATGTGACCAACCATCAAAAATGTCATCACACAGGAGCTGGAATTGATGGTTTCTGCCTAAGTCTAACGACATTTGTGACAAGGCGAAAAAAATTTCACAGGCCGTCAAAAATATCATCACACAGGAGCTGGAATTGATGGTTTCTGTCTAAGTCTGACGACATTTTAGACAACGCATCACAAATATGGTAAGCTACCACAAATGTCGTGACTTAAGAGTTGGTTTCTACCTAAGGCCGACGACCTTTGTGATAGGGCATCATAAATGTGGTAAGCTACCACGAATGTCGTCACTTAGGAGATGGTTTCTGCCTAAGGCTAACGACCTTCGTGATAGGGTGTCACAAATGTGGTAAGCTACCACGAATGTCATCACACTATTTCCAGCCTGACATGCTGGAGTAAAATAGGAATAACTCTTTGTTTCTAAATCGGATTTAGGAAAAATTGGTATTATTGGAAAGCTAATTCAAATATATTTCATTTGATATTTATTAAACCACACATTTTATCATATACAACAAGTTATGGTTGATTTAATTTGGCCCAAGTTTTGACGCTCACTAAAACTTGAACGATAGGAAAGCTTTCAACTTGTACTTTAGTTAGGGGACCTATATGATCTAAATTCATTCTCAAATAGATTCTCACACTACATAATTGATTAACACACTAAATTTACTTAGAATTCGAGGCTTTTTAAACGTCTACGCATTGGAATGATGGATTTTCATCCTAGTACGAAATGTAGGGTATTACATTAAGGCACATTGTTGACTTGTTTAAGGCATTAAGTCATATGTTGTAGACTTGGTTATGGTATTGGGTCTTGTATTGTTGAATTAAAGTCTTGTTGTTGGACTTAACTTGACTGGAATTATTACTCTTGTTTAACTTATAATGGTTTGTTTAATAAGGCTCTTGAATATGTTTAAGTGTTGTAAACTGAATAGAGGTTTCCAAGTAGTGAGCATTTGCTGGCTTGTTTTATTGTTATAGTTATGTGGTCACATATCTCATCTTGGGTTGGACAAATAACCCTACTAGTACACTATTGTTTTCCTATGTATTGATACTACACTTGCACTTACTTATTTTGAGTGTAGAGCATCTTTCAGTGGCATTTGCAAGACCTCGGTTATGATTCTAACGTTTGATTCAAATTCAAGGGTGAGTTGCATCTTTTGGGCTACCATGGATTCTTCTATTAGTGTTTTAAGTCTCTTGTTCTGGACTTATGCATATTCTTATGTTTTTTGGTTGCCTCCCCTTTTGACATTCTTTATTAGAGTTTTGGTACAAATGACTTTTGGGTTCTAGGGAAACTATAAGTAAAATGTTGTCACAACTTTTATTGTGCTTATGTTTTACTCGTCATTGGATATGGGTTTGGATAAATAGAATTGATTAGATATTTACTTTTGGTTAAGGAATGATTAATGTTGGGATTAGTTAGTTCTCCCATTGGAGGGTTAGTGTGGGTGCCGCTCGCGATGGGTTTGGGTCGTGACATAATTGATATGTCATGTCCCAAAAACCAAGGTTTATGATGGCACTTGTCGCGACAAACCTTGACAAGTAAGACTATCACCCAAACTAATATAACAAGGTAATTTAATACCAAAACCTGAGACAAGGCTTCTAGAGCAAAGTCGAGCCACACAAACATGATAATAGCAGAAATATAATCAAAGATACCTAACCAAATCTCAAAACCTAGTGTGATAGTGTAAGAACTACTAAATACATCTCGAATGTCAAAAAAACAATAACAATATAGAAAGAATCAAAGTCGGTCTAAGAATACTAGATAAGACATGAAATAGATACGAAGTGGTAGTAGGCTAACTCCTGAAGCATAAGATGTCTACTAACTCAAATATATTCCAAATGCCGCCTAAATCAGATATCCATGCGGCATACTCATACCTAGATCTAAATCAAAAAGTGAGCAGTAGGGATGGGTATGATCCACTTGTACTCAGTAATATCATTGGCTGACTGAGTAAAGTTGAAAGTAAAGAATATAAACACAAACTATGGGCATATCACCTGCAATCAGAAAATGTTCCAGACAGTAGCCCACATCGTCTCCACTAATAGTTATACCATATACATATGTAACAAATACAGGTTGGGAAAAGAAGCACAAATATACACGTATGCTAAATACAAGTATAAGAGATAGAACAAATGGACAGATATCAAGTCAATGAAAGAAACACAATCACAGAATAAGCACAACACGTGGAATGAAATGAAGATGATGATGATGATGTGATGCACGAGATTGTTGCATAACCTCTGTATAAACCTACCAAGTTTTTCTTTCGAGGTAGGACCCATGGGTGGTTCGTCAACCCATATAAAAACAATATCCAACACCAATATTCATAACTCCTCTTTGACACATACATCGGTAAAGGGTTTTTAAAGATGTCATTTTTTCTATTAGAAAATACATTGTTTCCAGTATTTCCACAGTGGTTCCAATGTTTAATAAATGAATATGATAGGAGGATGTTATGCTCACAATCAACCAAAATGAGAATATCCAATATCCAACCTATAGACCAACCATGTGATCCAAGAATCTACTCAAGTCATCCAACCATCCATGATCCAATATAATCCAGAAATCATCAAGTGAAACATGCAAGAAAAATGTCATTAATACCACATAAATCCTAAAATCTAGGCTTTTCTACCAAAAGAGTGAAATGAAATATACATATATCAATACCAGGCTACAACATCATATAAGACCCCACATGGTCACACATAGAAAATATTATCTCAAAACCACAAAATATTATCCACATAGACCACCACACAGGCATATAAATCACCAAAACATATTTTCCATCATACAACCCCTTTCCCATAGCATGCTTTTACATTATTATCAACTACCAACCCAGTATGAAGAAAATTAAGCCACAACCTACCTCGAATGCCAAAACTAGAACAATTAAACCTTTATCACCAAGATCCTACCTTAAACATGGACTCAGAATCAGCTAAAACATACAAATGTAGAATCTATATATTAAAAGAAAGCCAACGATACCCACATTGCCCATTTGCAATTCAGGGTCAAAATGAACCCTAAAAATAGGTTTTTGAAAAAAGGGTAAAACTGGAATTTTAGTCCAAAAATATATTTTCCAAGATTAAAGGAACTCGTAACAGAAAATCCAAGTGAACATGGGATTAATTTGGTTTCAATTGAAGAAATATTAATTAGGACCTTTCGGGCCAAAATCCCCAAATTTCATCTTTAAATTCGAGTTTAAACTAGATTTGAATGATAAAAATTGAAGAAAATTTATTAAAATTGGGATTTTGGAGCTTACCCAAGATTAAAAATAGAAGAAAATACCAAAAACTCGAACCCCGAGCTCTAAGTCTCAAAAATAGTGAAAGAGTCTCAATAATTGGAGTTGGTCACTTAAGTGGCTACAGCTTAAACAACCAAGCGTAACTTACACAATGCTCACCTCATTGTATAAGCGACTTAGCTGTCGCTTAAGTGACAGACGTCTGGCATATAAGTGTCGCTGAAGTGACCAGGCCATTGCTTAAGGAACAATCTCTTAAACGAGCATGTGTTGCCTAAGCTATCAAACCAAGTCTCTTAAGGGACCAAAGTATTGGTTAAGAGAGTGGACCAACTGGAGACTTGGAGAATTCCAAGCTTTCGCGAACCCCTCAGAATTTATCCAGAATCTCGAGTACGTAAACAAACTATGATACCCTACTAAATTTGATGCTATGGACTCAAAGGCGATATAAGATTTTTGATAAAATATTGTTTTCATAGAATTGTCCCCTAAAACCCAATTTCACAACTTTTCAAATTGAGGGTCAAAATGAGATATAAAAGTTAAAAAATCACACCAACTATGTCACCAACCTAAAATTGATGTTTTGGATCTACTGGCATAATCTGTTTTGCCACCCGATGTACAGATCAATAAATGTTGACCGAAGTTAACAATAAGCTTTAAGACTACCAAAAATCACAAACTCGCATAAATCACACCAAAATGCATTGGGACCATGCCAATTATTCCCACACTCCATAAATACCACAATGCAACTTTGAGAAGGGTTAAAATAGTTAAATCACACAAAAATAAATATTTCACACAAATCAAAAAAAATTAGGTCATTAAATGATATCAAAACCTGGGTTTTCTGTTTGTGTTGTACTAAAATGGGTCTAGTGGAGTCTTGTAGAATAGTACAGAGATATTTGTACTTTTATTTGAGAGGCTATATGAACTTAGGAAACTATCAAGTTCTTTCCCTTTTAATTCTATAACTTGATTCCAATTGGTATATGGTAGTCCAAATTTATATCTAACCTCATCATTTGTTTGTTTATAGATATGGAACACCAAGTCTAATGGAGCATGAGAATTATCCCTAACATCAATAACTTCAGCTACAAAGCTCACCATTAAGGGGAGAGAATAAACAAAGGTTTAGGAAAAGAGAAAAAGAAGAGTAACACCCATCGAGGGTAGAGCTCAAGTAGTTGTTGACTAGGTTATTTAGAGGTCAGTATCACCCCCTACCCTAGGATTATTTTAAAAAGGTTAAGGTAATGGATTAATATAGTTTAGAGCTAGAGTTAGCGGCACCGACTAGAGGTTTAGCTCTTCCTTGGGTGTCTTCTGAGGTTATTCAATAGGTTTTCATTTTGCTAGCAGGTTGACTGGTGCTGAAGCCACCCCCAATGTGCTGAAACTTTAAGTTCTATATGCTCATTCCACTACTATTTTATCTCCCAAAATAAATAAGATTACGGGTACTGATATGCATTCCTATCCTGTATTAGGCCCCGTCATGACTAGAATCAAGCATGAATTATTGACTAAGTTTTTAAAAATGAATCCTCATTCATTTCATCATACTGAGACTGGGGATTCATTTGAATTTATCATTGGCTGCTATGAGAAACTTCATAAGTTAGAGATTGTGCAACAACAAGGTGTTGAGTTCATAACTTTTTAACTACAAGGGATGCCAAGTAGTGTTGGTGGCCTATGTGGATTATTAATCGCCAATTTTGCCTCTATTGTCTTGGGCTTAATTTTATGCCTTATTTTTGGAGAAGTATGTGCCTTGCTATCTTTGTGACCATAAAAAAGATGAGTCTTGGCCCTTGAACGGGGCAGTATGTCTATTGAGAGATATGACACCAAATTCCATGCTTTGTCTGGCTATGCTACCCAATTGTTAGGAACTGATGAGGAGAAGATCCAGTTATATGTTAGGGCTTGAACACCGATTTTGGGGTTTTGTCTATTTACATGACTTCTATAATAAAAAGCTTCAATGATATATCTGACTATGTGAAGAGGCGTGAGGGGGTTCAATAGGCTAGTCAGACTAAGGTATTACCAAGAAGTCCCAAAAATATGGGCAACTTTGGTGGTTTATGTTCTAGGGGTTACAACCAGTATTCTAATCCAACCCGCTCAATTCAGTCAGCATTGCCAACTTTTATTATGAGTCCAGCAAGGACATCTTCTCAACTGCCAGTTATTAAGGTCTAGGGGGCTTCTTACTTTTCTGTTGATCAGCCTTCTCTTGAGTGACGTTGTTAATATAGTGGTGCTACTAATAATTTAAACAAAAAAAGAGCGCTCTTTGAGACAGTCAAGTGGCCAGGCACAATATAGCAGACTCGAGCTAAAGTTCTAATAGATAGAGGTAAAGGTGGTAATGGCAGGAATCATTAATAAAGTTAACGGGTAATTAGTAAGACAGTAGGGGTGGTCGAGGAAATTATAGTAAAGAGAAGGGTAGTTATCAGCCATTGAGGGATTTAGCCTAGATTAATGATTGGGCTAACTAATATGCCTTTCCAAGCAAGTACGGCGTTATGGATTTTGATATAGTTACTACGAGTAATATTGTAGTTTGTGATCAGATGACTCTTGTTTTATTTGATTCGGGGTATACCTTTTCATATGTATTTATTATGTTTTCTTTAGGTCTTAACTTGGTCAATGATGTACTTGATTCTTCTGTGCATGTGTCTGCTTTGATTGGAGAATTTGTGGTGGTGACCTATGTTTATCATTCTTGCTCTGTGTTATTTATGAGGTTTTACATTTAGGTAGATTTAATCATTTTAGACTTGCTGGACTTTGATGTTATTCTGGGTATGACTTGGATAGTTACGTATCATGCTATCTTGAATTGTAATGCCAAGAAAGTGACTCTAGTTATGCCTAGGATGGATAAAATAGAGCGAGAGGGTATGTACAAGGCCAAACCTGTGGAAATCATATCCTCTAGTTGGGCTAGAAAGCTAGTGGGAAGGGGGTGTTCAGTCTTCCTGGCTCATCTTTTGGGTGTGTGTACCGACCCTCTTTATATTGAGTCAGTTTATGTGGTTTCATAACTTCAGGAGGCATTTTCCATGGATTTCCTAGTATACCTCTAGATAGGGATCTTGATTTTTGCATTGGCTTAGAGTTGGACACTCCCTCAATTTTAATTCCTATGTATTGCATGGCTCTAGCTAAGTTGAAAGAACTCAAAACTCAATTGCAGGAACTTTTGGATAAGGGATTTATTTATTCAAGTGCTTTGCCTTGGGGTGCATAGTTGATGACGTCCGAGCAACACCTCATTTTAGATGATGGTACAATCGTTGTCAAGATATAGTAACCCAACTAAGGTTGGGTCAAATATCAAGGGAACACATGGAATTGTGGTTATCAGTATTTGTAATCTACAGGAAGTACTGGAAAGTAAATGGGGGGATATGTTTATAGTAATCAATAGCAAGTAGAAATATTAACTCTGGTTGAAATCGGTTATGGGTGGACACTAGGATTGTGTTCCCCTGGCGTCTCTACTCCGTAGGTTTATCGTGCTATGTCGAACCAACCCAATACCTCCTACAATCTTTTGGATAAGTAGGAGGATTTCACCCTTTACCTTTTGAGTCTTGGGATATCATATTACTAACCCTTACCCTAATCCCAATTAACTATCACCTTTTGAGTCTCAAGTTATTCGATGAAAGCTAATAATCATTCAAATATACTGTTGTACTGCAATAGATCGACTATTAACTCTCAAATTATTGTTGTCATTATATTTTCCTAGTCACTACACTTTTTTCGGAGTAAGTAGCAATATCTAGGTGGGATCCTAAAGTTTTCAACCGTAAAGACAACTATTATAATGAAGATAATACAATCCATGCCATGAGTATTGGTTCAATTCAATAATCACACTTTCCTACTTCATCAGTCAGCCAGGGTTTGCACAACCCTAGCTATGGGTTTTAGACTCATGCTTTTGAAGAAATAAATAATATTCATATTGGAAAACAAAGATGAAATCACAATGATAAGATAAAGAAAAACTCACAACCGTAAACTAAATAATCAGTCAAAGTCAATACAATAAAATCCCTAGATCAAAGATGGATCTTGAAATCAAAATATGTTTCTAAGTGTTAAAAGTGCGTAAACTCTACTAAAAGTACATAGGGGGTATTTATAGTAGAAGAAAAAACCCTAAAAACTAAGCCCGGGATAAATAGGAGAAAACAGGGTCGGTGGCCACCTGCTTCCTGCACCTGTTATTTGGGCATGGGCGCCGGTGGTACCTGCGGTCTGCTCTGAGCGCAGGTAAGGACCGCAGGAATTGGATGGAAAATTTTCTTCAAGTTAGCCCTCAGGATTTTGGACTTTTGGTACCCGCTTTATATACCTGTGGTTCGTAGGTACTTCCTGCAGTTTGTGGGTCAACTTAGTAGGTGCCGAGAGTCAGTTTTTCAGTTCTTTTTTTATGCTTGAATATGCTTTGATCACGATCAAACTAGAAAATATCCCAATCATCCATGATCACTCCAAAAGTATCCAAAAACACCTGTTTTTACCATTTTCACGAACTTATCATCCAAATCATGGTTTTCTGCAAAATATACTCAAAAGAAATCATAACTAACAAAAATCCTCAGAAACTTGCTTATTTTCCAAATTTAAAGTGTCAAAAGTGATATATTTCTATAGCACATCAACACCCTCAACATAGAACGTTCGCATGTACTCAGGCAACAAAAACACAACACAACAAAAATGACACTTAACTAAGAGAATTTAAGATATTCAAGGTTGTCAGTCATCACATTAAGTTCAAATCATAACATCCCTTCCTATAACTCTCTTCAGAACTAACGGTGTATGAACATGAAGTGCAACAATGTGACATAAAGGAATCAAGCTATGGCAATTACATTAGCAATAGACAACTATTCATATGTACAAATTATACTACCAAAAAAAAGCAAATAGTTAGCGCATGACTCAAGTGCGCTCACAACAAAAATGTCCCACTCACTCATATGAAAACATGCATTTTAATGCATGGACAGTCAAGAGACACTCACACTCAACAAAGAAGTTCCAATCGATGCATGTCAAATACCATAGGCTTGCCCTTATTTTCTTTACCTTAGCACTTAGATAGTCAAGTCGGGATCACTAGATGACTTTTCTCAACTTGTAATGTAGGCTTGGAGCTGGTTAGATAGATATGGACATTTAAGTGACTAAGCCTCCTTGGCACTACACTAACTTTAGGGTCTCACTTACTAACGAATTTCTTTTTTAATCCACACTTATTTCTTATTTTTATTCTTTTATTGTACATTCAGGTTAGGTATGGTCTTTTTATTCTTTCTTTTTCACTTTTTCACAATTTTTTCTCTGTTTTTTCATACCCAACCTTACTTTCTTTTCCTCTTATTTTACCCTTCTTCATACCCATTTTATACTACGTACCCCTATGATATCCACCCTCAACTTAGGCTTTTTGTCTGTGTTGAGCTTCATACTGTCCAAGGAGAAACTGGGCCAAAATAGGTAAATTGTAACACAAATGGGAAGGTGAATGGTTAAAACAAGAAAAATAGGCTTACAAGGCTCAAAATAGGGATCAAGGGATACAATTTGCACATGGAATATCATTTAGGCTAAAAGTAGACTAAAATAAAAAATGGTCTATGATCATTTCCTAACCCGTTTATCCTTCAACCTAGGCAAGACTAACCAGGAAAGTTCTGAATTTAACATACAAAGGAAACTAGGTAGTATCTCACAATTACATAGCATAGAGTCAATGTCACCAACTACTACTTGTCGAACAAATGGTCATCATGTCCCTAGTACTAATTCCATAACAAAATCCACAAATTTCACACATATGTACACATCAACAGAGTTCTAAAAACTCATATTGTTGGAGGGATATCAAAAATCAGTCAAAATCTGACTACTGCCCTCAATACTCAAAATCTCCTAATTACACAAAACATCACAAAACAAAACACAATATGCCTAAATATGTTGGATCTAATAGGAACAAAACTCCGGTGAAAAGAGGCACGACAACAAAAACCCCAAGAGGATATCAAGACCCACAAGTAGCCCCAACCCCAACTGAAAATCATGCATTTTCCCCAATGCATCAAACCAAAATGAGAGAGATAGGAACATACCTGCGACACCATAGGTGCAAAGATCTGATGTCAATCATACAATATGAATACAAACAACACAATACCTTAGGATGCCTCCCACGAAGCGCCTAATTTACTATCGCAGCATGACTCAGCTCTCTTTACTACTCAGACTTCGTCAAGTTCCGTCCCCTCACAAACTCTAACTTGTTCCAGGTGTCCCATGTAATGATTCAAACACTCCCTGTTCACTTTAAACGGGACATCACCGTCATGCTTTACCTCAATAGCACCATATGGGGACACCTTAACCATAGTGAATGGTCAAGTCCATCTCGACCTCAGCTCTCCAGGAAATAAGCATAGTCTTAAATTGTATAGCAATACCAAATCACCAGGTTTGAACATTTTCTTTACTATCTTCTTGTCATGGTACAGCTTTATTCTCTCCTTGTATATGGCCGAGCTCTCATAATCACAGAGTTGAACTTTATCCAACTCATTCACCTTGCTCAACGTTAAATTTGTTGCATCACACCATTCAAAATCTATCTTTTTTAATGCCCAAAGTGCTTTATGCTCTAGCTTAACTGATAAACGACATGATTTTTCATATAGAAGCTGATATGGAGAGGTATGTATGGGGTCTTATACATTGTATGGTAGGCCCACAATACATTATGTATCTTTCTAGACCATTCAGTCCTGGTGGCATTCACAGTCTTCGCCAATATGAACTTTATTTCTCTATTGGAGACTTCTATTTGCCCACTAGTCTCTAGATAGTAAGTTGTTGCCACCGTATGCCTTATACCATATCTATCAAGCAAAGCCTTAAACAATCAATTGCAAAACTGAGAGCTACCATTGCTAATAATTGCATGTGAGGTGCCAAATCTGGAAAAGATGTTTCTCTTTAGAAAAATAGTAACACTTCTGCCTTCATTGTCTAGAAGTGCAATTACCTCCACCCATTTTGATACATAGTCAACCCCTCCCATAATGTACCTCATGTTGTATGAGCTTATAAATGGACCCATGAAATCGATTTCCTATACATCAAATAGCTCCAATTCTAAGATAGGTGTTATGAGGAGTTCATAGCATAGAGAAATATTACCTTGACACTGACACTGGTCATAGGCTTATGCAAAGTTATGAGAATCCTTTTAGAATGTAGTCTAATAGAACCCACATTGTAGAATCTTATGGGTTGTGCGTCTACTACTATGATGACCCCAACTGGTGAAGAATGATAAGCCTCTAGAGTGCTCATCATATCCACCTCTAGTATACATCTTTGAATTACTCCATCGGCCCAAACCCTTAACAGAATGGGTTATCCCAAAAGAATTTCCTTACCTCATGCATGAATCTCCATCGCTACTGGAAGGATAAATTCTGGAATGGGATAACTTGCCAAGTAATTGGCAAAATCAGCAAACCAAGGAATAAAATCACGAGATGTTGCTAGCACATACTCATCTAGAAAATAATCTTTTATCTCAAGATCATCCCTTGGTTTCTAGATCATCTCCTCTTCAAGTCTAGATATATGGTCCATGACTTGATTCTCTTTCCCTTTTCAGTCCTTGACTTTAAAATCAAACTCTTTTAGCAAGAATACCCAATGAATCAATCGAGGTTTGGCATCTTTCTTTGTCATCAAGTACCTCAATGTTGCATAGTCAGTATGAACTATCACCTTGGTCCCAATCAAGTAGGAATAAACTTCTCAAAAGAGAAAACCACCACAAGTAGCTCTTATTCTATAATAGTGTAATTTTTCTGTGCGGGATTTAGAGCTTTGCTTGCATAATAGATGGGGTGCAAGATCTTCTTTGGACAAGGACAGCACCCAAGGCCACTTTGCTTGCATCACACATTACCTCAAAAAGTATAGACTAGTCTAGTTACACAATACTAAGCGCTGAAATCAATCAATCCTTTAGGAATGTGAAAGCCTTGAGACACTCATCACCAAACACAAATTTCACCTATTTCTCTAAAAGTTTGCATAGGGGAGTTGCAATTTTAGAAAAGTCCTTGATGAATCTTCTATAAAAACCGGTGGGACACAAAAAGCTTCGTATAACTTTAACTAATAGTGGTGGTGGAAATTTCTTAATCACCTCTATCTATGCTTTTTCTACCCCAATGCCATGTTTTGAGATCTTGTGCCCTAGCACTATACCTTCTTTCACCATAAAGTGATATTTTTCGTAATTTAGCCCCAAATTGCACTCTTCACATCTCTTCAGTGCACTGGCTAGATGGGATACACAATCATCAAAAGAATTTCCAACCACTAAAAAGTCATCCATGAATACCTCGATCGTATCTTCCACCAAATCAGAGAATATGGACATCATACATCTCTGGGAAGTGGCAGGTGCATTGCAAAGCTTGAACGACATCCTTTTGAATGCAAAGGTCCCATAGGGGAAATTAAAGTTAGTCTTTTCATGGTCCTCGAGAGCAATCATAATTTGATTGTATCCTAAGTACCCATTAAGAAAATATTACCAACCCCTACCGGCAAGTCTGTCCAGCATCTAATCTATGAATGGCATTGGGAAATGGTATTTTTGTGTCCACTTGTTTAGCTTTTTATAGTCCATGCATACTCTCTATCCAGTCACTGGCCTCATTAGTACTAATTCATTTTTCTCATTTGGAACCATTGTGATTCCCTTTTTTTGGTACGTATTGAACCAGGCTAACCCACCTACTATTTGTAATAGGGAAAACTATCTATACGTCTAACCACTTAATTATATCTATTTTAACCACTTCTTGCATAGAAGGGTTTAATCGTCTATGATGCTTAATACTGGAATGTTGTTCAGCTCAAGCTATATCTTATGTGTGCATATACCTGGTGGGATCCTCATAATATCAGTAATGGTCCATACAATATCTCTCTTGAACTTTTGCAATGTAGAACCTTAACCATCTCACCATAGTCAGCTATTCCATCGCTCTCAAAGTTTATGATTATTGCAGCCAATGTCTCTCCCCCTAATATTTCCTCAATAGGCATATCAACTATGATCAAGTCATCATCCACTGCATCTATCACTGGCACAACTCTTATGTCATCTAGTTATGGTACTGTCATGCATGTATTCAACATAACTTGCTCATTCTTCCACATAAAAGTGACTCTTCCAAGTCCATGTCGATCAATACTTTGTCAGTAGCTAGGAAGAGTCTACCCAATATAATTGGAGAATGGGTATCCACTTCATAATCTAGAATCATAAAATCTATCGGATGGATGAATGATGCAATGTTTACCTTCACATCACGCATAATACACACTGGCTGCTTTATAGATGAGTCAGCCATCAACAACCTTGCAGAAGTAGGCTTAAGTTTTCCTAATCAAATCACCTTGTATATTACCAGTGTCATAGCATTTATTCCTGCTCCCAGATCATATAGGGCCTGGTTAATCGTAAGGCCTAATAAAATATGGGATGGTCACTGTGCCTAGATCCCCTTTTTTTTTAATTGAAGTACTAGGAAAACTTAAGCTAAATTCATTAACTATGTTTTGGAGCTCTTTGCTAATCTAGTCATTGTCACCATCATTATCAAAATCATCATCAGTACAGCTCAGCTTCTCAAGCTCTACCTCAGATGGTTTATCCTCATTAACATCCTTTTTCTTAGGCTCATCAGTAGAAGGTAAATAGTACTCCTCAAGTGAGGAGTCATCCTAAGTATCAATGTCCATACGGTGAATAAGTGTTTGAGGGATCTTCACATTATCATCGGGTACTGCTTCTGACTATCTCTCCACCAAAGCGATAAAGATTTGCCTATACTTCTGCTCTAACTGCTTGATAGCAGTTTCATATGACTCCATATTTTAGGCTAGTCCTGAAATTTTAGCTTTAAGTTTGCTCAAGCAAGCAGCTTGGTTTGCTTGACCCTTTATCAACAAGGCCAATATCTCTTCTATTCTAGAATCTGCCTCTCGTCTGCCAGGTGGGATATACTTATCTTTCTCATCATGATTGTTCCGACCTTGATTTCCTTGCCCTTAGGCTTGGAAACCCGACAACTGACGATTCACATAGTTTACCTTCTCATATATCCCAAATTCATACACTTTAAATGAATTGATTGTTGTAAATTGCTTAACCAACTCACCAATTTTTATCCATAATAATGAAATCTCCTGGGATACAGCGTCCTCAGCTACTCTTTGTGTATCAAAAACTCCAATGTCATGAATATCAGAACCTCTCTCAACCTCCCAAGTTTGCCACCTCTGGTTAGTTAATGAGATTTGATCCATAATACCCGATGCTATCTCCTATCGTAACTTATAAAGGCTTCTCTGAAAATAGTGTTTGCTATTGCTCTAGAACTGGTAGTCAGGGCTTTATAAAATATCTCTGACAAGCTCGTCCCTGATATCCAGTAGTTAGGTACCATACTAAGCCTCTTCCTAAATTGAAACCATGCATCATACATAGACTCTGAGGATTTCACCCTTTACCTTTGAGTCTCGGGATATCGCATTACTAACCCTTAACCTGATCCCGGTTAACTATCACCTTTTGAGTCTCAAGTTATTAGATGAAATCTAATAATCATTCAAATATATTGTTGTACTGCAACAGATCGAGTATTAACTCCCAAATTACTGGTAGCATTATCTTTTCCTAGTCACTACTCTTTCTTTGGAGTAAGTAGCAATATCTAGGTGGGATCCTTACATTTTCAACCGCTAAGACAACTATTATAATGAAGATAATACAATGCATATCATGGGTATTGGTTCAATTTAACAATCATACTTTTTTACTTTGTTAGTCAGCCAGGGTTTGCACAACCCTAGCTATGGGTTTTAGCATCTCATACTTGAAGAAATCAATAATATTTATGTTGGAAAGCAAATATGAAATCATAATGATAAGATGAAGAAAAACCTACAACCGTAAACTAAATAATCAGTCAAAATCAATAAAATGAAATCCCAAGATCAAAGATGAATCTTAAAATCAAAATATATTTCTAAGTGTTAAAGGTGTGTAAACTCTACTAAAAAGTACATTAGGGGTATTTATAGTACAAGAGAAAACCCTAAAACCTAAGCCCTGATGACATAGGAGAAAATAGGGTCGGTGGCCACCTACTTCTTACACTTGCAGTTTGGGCATGGGCGCAGGTGGTACCTGCGGTCTTCTCCAACTTAGCGGACCGCAGGTACCGAATGGAAAATTTCCTGCAAGTCAGCTCTTGGGATAATATATTAAAATTAATAATGAAGAAATAAACAACCAAGAACCTAAAATAAATATGAAGGGTCTTAATTAAGGAACACAAGATTTGATAATATTCCCAGGTCTGGAGGTCATAATACAAGCCTCTAAATCATGAGAAAGTACAAGGAAAGGTCCAACAATGTGAAAACCCACATAAGACTAGGAAAATATAGAGAATACAAGTATATCTAGGGCCAACAACTAGTGCCTCAGAATCTCTAGGAAATCACCAACATTGTAACACTCAACAACTAGGGATCACCGGCCTAATACCTGCACATAAGGTGAAAAAAGCAAAAAGCAAGTATGAGTACATAATCACTTATAATTAGTAGCATCATCGACCAACACTAATTCAAATAGATGGCAAGAACACTGACACCAACAATCCAATACAACCATAAACCTGCACTCGGGAATGGCACCCTAATCTAACAATATAAATAGGCCATACAATCATACAGATATCTTACCACAGTCTAAGAGAGCCTTGAACCAATAAAAGCAGACAACAATTGGTTGGTTTCTCAGTCAATAGCAGAAAATCAACAATTACACAGTATCCCACTTGAATCAGAAATGAATGTATTGCATACGGATGTCAAATTATGGAGAAATACATTGGAGTACTGATGCCTATTATGCACCCGAATTTACATACGGTAATGTCTATCTATTACCAAAAACAAGTTATTTATGGATATTATTAGGAAGGTCGTGCAGATGCAATCTAGTCTACCTTTTGATCCATAAGGATCAAGATCAAATGAATGTGTGTGCATGTGTATGTGTGTATGTGTTTGTGTGTGTGTGTATGTTTATATATATATATATATATGCATGTACGTGCGAATTTCAAATCAAAAATATAATAAATCAAAGAATTTTATATCACATGTCAAATTATATATCAATCCAACACTGGCTCAACTTTTCAAATGGGAGTATAACACTAGCTCAACTTTAACAATATATTTAATAATTCATTGCACTTAAAATAGATCACAAAGCCCATATTTTTTATCAGTTCCATCTAATGTGTTCAAGCCTTCAATTTAATGCTCAATGCTAACCATCGTGATCAATAAGCAATTCTTTCCACACAAAGTCACCATACCCATACCAACAATTTAGAAGAACAACCAAGACAAAGTAATTTGTTAAGTTTTAACCCTTTATGCAACATCTGTAACCATATAGGTGTTCATCACTTCACCTATACAGGACCCACATTCCCCATTACTCCCTTGTACAAGCAACTAACACAACACTTTGAAATAATGTCAAAGGAAAGTCTCAACTTGCTTTAAATGAAGTCCAGTGAATTAATTCAAAGCTCTTACCTTCCAAGTCAGCTCCAAACAAGCCCAATCTATTTAAAAAGAACACTCCTTTGGAAACAAAAAATAAATTAGCTAGTTCGGATCTGAAATTTCATAAAAAATGGGGTTAAAATTGAGTTTAATCCAAAATTTAAGGTTTGAAAAATAAGGATTTAAAGGTAAAAATCATGAAAAATTTAGTGGGGAATGATGAAATCAAGATTTAGGAACTTACCTAAGGGTTGAATCTCAAAAATCACCTTGAAAATCCTCAAAATCATAAGCTCTAAGATCAAAAATGATGGAAATAGGATTTGGATTTGAAATGGACTATCATCGCATTCGCGGTCCACCGGTCACGATTGCGATGTGACCTAATCTGAAAATGAATGCAAAGATCTAGTCGTGAATAGGATATCAAAGCCAAAGGCGCAAATTAGACCCAACTATTAATTTTTTGCAAATATAGCTTTCCCCGCTTGCATTCATGATGCCCAAATAAAATCCTTCTTGGCAAATGTGAGAGGCCTATCGTAAATGCAAAGAAGGAATGGTTATGCACCAGATTTTATTGAAATAGCTAAGAAAACAAGATAAGAACTTTCTGATTTGACCCTATAAATGAGTTCGAAATCCCACAAAAATAATTCCACTATGCTACTAGACCAAATTCGACATTCCAGACTCAATATGCAGTCAAAATTTCCAATGAGGGATGGTTTCATCAAATGTTAACCAAAGCCAAACCTATACCTTAACTTTCCAACATCTCATTTAAATATTTGAAATCATACTGAACACCTCAATACTAAAACCAACTAAATTACCCACCCAAAATTGATGTTGTAAAGATTATGAAACTAATGAAATTCGCATACGACACTAGGATCTCCAAATATGGACAAAAGTCAACCATTCCAACTCTAAAGTCTTCCAAAAATGCAAACTCACTTAAAACTTAACCAAGAACCTCAAAATTGTGCCACCTACTTCTACACACCACAAACATGAATATGCAACTACAAAGAGAGGTAAAATGGACAAAATGCTAAAAAATCTTAATTTCGCTACATGGATCATTACATTATCCACCACAAAAAAGACTCATTCATGCTCAAACATAAAGGTAAGAAAGGTGTCTAGACTGTCAAGCAATTGTAAGAATGTCATGACTTGATTTACGGGTCATGATGACATCTAATTTACCCCACCAGTAGATAAGTAAAACCATAGCTTAGAGCTATAATCAATGTGCTAATTTGACAAGAAAAGGCATACAAGTCAGAAATCTACGAGTAAAGGCTTACGATAATAATTCATGTAATAATAATAGTCTGAAAGATAGATAAAACATCAATAATCATCCCACAACCTAGTAGTGTCGATACAAGAGCCACTGACCATAAAGGAATATAAGTATTGTAATAGTCAATATACATCAGTCTCGAATAAAGAAAGACTTGACATTAATAGTAGAGTGAAAAGGGGGGACTATGACTTTAAGAGGTCAACCCATCTCTGAACTCAACTCAGCATAATTCAGGCATCAAAGACAGTCACTAGTACTTGAATCTCTACTAAAAAAATACAGAAGTATAGTATGAGTACCAAAACCATGGGTACTCAATAGACATCATTGACCGACTAAGCTAAATCATATTATAAGTATAATAAAGATGCAAGATAAATAAGCTAAGTCTAGGTAAAAGGGCACACCTGAAATAAAGCTCCAACATTGTAAATGAATGACCGAAATAGATATAATATTAATGAAAGCATATTTAATACTACAAGACGCCCCTATAATCTTGGAGGGTGCAATCAAGAAAGTAAATAATCGGAATTAAGTTTACCAAATATCAAGCCATAACTGTTAATTCTTATGTGCCATGACAAACCATAAATAACCTCTCAATATCGGACTCAAATCGAAACTCAATATCATCATCATCATTTGTTGGACTTGAATCAGAACTCATATCAACTCACAAGTACCAAACTATCATAAACATTCAGAATCTAGTCCCTTGAAACTCTAAAATATAAAACTTTAAGGATATATTATGCTTATTCAGTCTACAAGGAGCTAACAAGAGTCTTGGCCTAAGATGGGATGAAAGGGCCCACTTTTAATCCCTAAAAAATTTGTATCAAGGCAAAATCTACTTGGACTAGGCTAAGGTATCTAAATTTACTTCTAAATGTCAAATAAGCCACAATTAGCCCTAAGATAGCAATTCTACCCTAAACATGAGTAAGTAAACCAACTACGCCTAATTTATGGTTCCAAAATAGCATAAAACAGTCCAACTAATGCTAATTATACCAATTATACCTCCAAGGCCTAAATCTCATCCCATAATTGACATAGTATCATAAGTATACTATGAATTAGTTTAATATATGAGGAAGATAAATCTAGCCTACCTAGCTACGAAATAAAAGCTTTGAGAAATCCTCTAAATCATCATTTACCCTTTCAAGAAGCTTTCACAAGATGCCATGCTATCAAAATCATAATCTACTCATCATAACAAGAACAATGATACCCATATTGCACTTTTGTTATTTGTGTCCAAAATTATGAAAAATCTCATATGGGTCTCATTTGCTGAATCGCACTTTCAAAATTAATAATATGTCCTATGCTCAAAAAACATTTACCCTCAATAATGGGTAAATTTTGAGCTCAAATGGTGCTACAATTAACCCACTAATATTCTAGGGATTTTGGGGAAATTATGAGAAATTAACCAAGAAATTGATGGAAACTTAGAAAGAATTTGGAGAAGAAATGCATTAATCGAGATTATGAACACTGCCAAAATAACCTATAAATGTTTCTCCTAAGTTTTCACACCTTCTAGGATTCTACTCTGTTGGAAATGGGTGAGAAATAGGAGAAAATAGGCTAAGTAGGGTATTTAGTACTACTAGGTGTCGCCTAAGCGCACACTAGGTAACTTAAGCGGTCATCCATTAAGAGACTAAGTGTCACTTTAGGAGTATTGGTGACTTCTACATATGTCGCTTAAGAGGCCATCGCTTAAGCATCAACGACATCGCTTAAGCGATACCAGTTGTGCAAGCTAGGTCAATTAAGATATCAATTGACCTCTTAAGCAGCCTTCGATTAAACGACCCAATTGAATCTTAAGAAAATGTACCAGCACCAGCTGAAGACTTAAAATTTTTCCAAGTCTCCACTGACCTAAAGATTCCTCTGAAATCCTATATACAGAAACAAACTATGATACCCTATCAAATTCAATGTTCAAAACTCAGTAGCACAGTCAAAATTTCCATATGAGTTCATTTTGATGAAAAGTGGATCCCACACCCATGTGTTATTTTTCTTAACTTTTGGGCAATAGCCCAAAATGAGTTTGGAAGTCTCAGGACCCAAACCAAGAGTCTTCCTAGCCTAAAATCAATGTTTTAGAGTTGTTAGAACCATCAAAATTGGCATATGATGTTGTTTTACTAAAGTTTTTGCCCAGTAGCCAATTTTAACCAGTGAAGATTCCAAAATAGAAAATTGGCTCTAAAAATCAAATAAACTACTCGATAACTAAACTATCAGTCTAGAAAGTCATAAATAACTTAGGACAGCTATAGGAAAGCTCTAAATGGCTAATATGAATGAAAATGCAAAAAATAACCAGGAGAGTCATTATAAATAACTAATGAAGACATCATGTTACACTTCCAAGGTTAATAGTGCAAGCTCCAAGT
This sequence comes from Capsicum annuum, assembly GCF_002878395.1. Classification (NCBI taxonomy): domain Eukaryota; kingdom Viridiplantae; phylum Streptophyta; class Magnoliopsida; order Solanales; family Solanaceae; genus Capsicum; species Capsicum annuum. The sequence goes on from NC_061119.1 coordinate 177,149,063, forward strand.
CTAATAATATTGTTGCTATGAGATGATACTACAGAGTTAGAGATCGATACAAATTCCATTCAAATCTTCAAATGTTATGTCTCAACCACTATTCAGATAAATTATATTACCACACCAAGCTTTAAAGAAAAATCATAAATCTCCCTAAAACTTCTTATGTCATGTGCATGTACCCTCTATATGTCACCAAATATCTCTGTATCCCATCCTAATTGCCTATGCATATTTTTATCAACCAAGTATTATCATCAACCTGAAGTCCTTACAACATTATAGTATGGTATGCTTTTTTTGAGAATACACATGTAAGAAACCTATCATAACATGAAACATTCAATCAAACATAAAAGTGCAAATGACTACATACCACCAGTCGTTGCCTAAACCAAAATCAAATCCTTATAAAAGTCACTACTGAGCCTATTTATAAGTCTATGCATATTTATTCCACAATCTATTAACAAATTGTAACAACCCAGATTTTTGCCTCTAAAATTTTTTACTTTTAAGCTCACTGCCTAGGCTACAACTGACACATCATAAGTCGTAAGGTGTAGAAATGAGTCTTAGGGAGGTACTCCTGACCAAATTAGTGAAGTAGCCAATGTTTTTGTCCTAAGTACAACTAGGACCCTGCAAAGTGTAAGATCTGGTCATGAGTCATAGGGTTTGACTCGTGACCAAACCAATGAAGGTTTCCCTGAGTCAATTTCCATACTACGCTTCTAGGCAATGACTCGTACCCGATTGTGATGTGACCCTTAACAACTGACGACCAATTTCCTACACTTTTAATTACGGGCACTTTGGTCATTTCCCTCTTTCCCCAATAATAACCCACAACCATAAAACATCTAAAGGGGGTTATTTATATCACTTAGAAAATTATAAACCACTCCTAAACTCTCTCTAATTCTCCAACAAAGAACAACAAGGGTTTTCAAAGGATTGAGCATCTAGCACTTTAATTGGTGGTTTTTCTCCATAACTCTTAATATCTCAGGCATGTATCTCTCCCCTAAAACTTGTTTTTCTAAAAACACATGTTTAATATTATTATACATGTAATTTAATTATTGATTTGGAAATTAGGCTAAGGGTTTTTGGGTACTATTGATTGAATGGCTTTTCTCATAGATTTTGTGAATCATTTATGCGTTGAATTGATGAATTTTGAACTAATTGGGTACATGGGTATGGTAAATGGGAATAGGGAGTTGTGAATTCCCCCAAAAAAATGGATTTTAGTAATGTAATTGGTAATAACATCAATGCACTTTATGAAATTGGCTTTGAAACATGGATATATGCATATGGAAATCAAATTTGAACTATTACATTGCATAGAAGGCTAATAGAATACAAAATATTTGAAAGGCCTTTATGGCCATTAATTAATTTTAAAATAAACCTTGAGGGTCGTGGATTCTCCCAAGTTAATGGATAATTGGATCATGGGGGTCATAGATTCCCCCATGTTGGTGAATAATTAGACTATGGGGGTCGTGGATTCCACCAAGTTAGTGGTCAATGGAAATGACATAATGATATTAGCTTTAAGCATAATTGGTATGACGATACCAATAGTATGTGCCTAAATGGATAGTCCTTGGATTAATCAACCCAAATGTGTAAATGATTTAATTGGGTTTAAAAGGGATTGTGTAGCTGGTCGTATAGGTAGAGGTCCAGAGGGACCGATACTGGAAACCTATGTTTGTCGGTATAGGGGTTGGTCTTGATGGCTATGTGCTTGTTTCACACCTTATATATTTATCATAGATTGGCGAAGGGTCATGGATTCCTCGAACTTCCTTGATACCTCTGGTTTATGAAGCTAACATGCACTAAGGAACTTTCTATGGGGGGAGCCAGACCCATATAGCCTGTGGGTGCCTTTATGACGGTTGAAGCTACACAGTTCAGGATAATATTTTAAGTCTCGTGCTAAACCTTGTTCTCTATCCTAGAATATTATATTTATATATAGAGATATATGAATGTATGCATATGGTTTTGAATAATTTTAAACTGATTAGATCATGGCACTATTTTATCCCTTCCCTGAGTTACATGTTAGAGCTCACCCCGCTAACCATTCCCGAATGTTGTATGTCTACACAATGCAGGGTTCAAAGACACTTCTATTTTCTTGTGTAGTGGTATGTGATTTTTGGATTATTCATGTGTCAGATTTGAAGTGGTGAGCTTTCATTCTTTGGAAGGCTCTCATTTCATAGTCTTGACTTTACTTTTATCTTAGACTATTTTGGTGGGCATATCCAGACTTGGGTTGATGTTTGGTTTTGTAGAGGACTTTATGGACAAAGTGTGGGTGGATTGTGTTGTGGATTTTTAATCTCTCTTGTTATTGATGTGTCTATCTTGTTATATGTTTGGAACTCATCTCTATCTTGTTATATATTTGAAACTTATTTGCTGCTAGTTATATTATGTTCTTGTTGGCTAGGCTGATAGTGGTGGCCTTTGATACTTGACAAACTTGAGATATGCATCATGATTAGGCCCTGGTTTAGATCGTGACAAGCTTGGTATTAGAGCCTAGGTTCAATATCATTAGGTGTTCACAAAGATGTGTAGAGTAGAGTCTCTTTTATGGGTGTTCAGCATACAACATTTATAAGGGAGAGGCTATGAGGAATTTAGGAACATTTTCCTTTCTTGTGATTTATTTTTCGGGCTATAGAGTCTAAGGTCTTGAAAACTCCTCTAATCTCCAGTTGCTCGCATTTTAGATTATGCCTCCTCGAAGATCTGATTCTCATGGAAACTCCTCTATCCCACTTAAGGATAATGTGGATAGAACTCACCCTGTTTATAGAGTTCAAACCAGGTCTAGGGTCCCTGCTCCTGACTATACTACCCTTTGTGGAGTTTTACCAATCCGACCAGTCCTTCTTAGGCTTCTCAAGCCGATGAGGTTCATGCCCCATCTTCCCAAGGAGATATTTCTATTGCCAGGTTTTGTCAATCTATTCATTTTCTAACTCAATTAGTGACTTCTCAGTCTCATCGGCCTAACGGTGTTGGTTTTGTTCCTCTACCTTTTGAGGTTACTAGAGTTAGCTAATTTTTGAGGTTAAATCCCCTAACCTTTATAAGCTCTAAGGTTAAGAAGGACTCTCAAAGGTTTGTGGATGAAATAGAGAAGACATTCAGGGTTATGCACGCTTTTGATTCTAAGGGTATGGAGTTTACCGCATACTAGCTGAAAGATGTAGCTTATTAGTGGTAAGAAGGGTGAAAGCCGTTGAGGGGTGATGATACAGAGCTGACTATATGGGATGAGTTTTTTCATGCCTTTGTTGATCACTTCTTTTTGCAAGAGTTAAGGCAGGCAAAAGCTGAGGAGTTTGTGAACTTGAAGTAGAGAAGGATGACTATGAAGAAGAATGCTTTGAAATTCCACCAGCTATCTCATTATGCCCCAGAGATTGTGTCTAGTATGAGCGAAATAATAAGGAAGTTTGCTTTGAGTTTGTCTCGGGACTTGGTACTAGAGAGTAAGGCGGTGATATTGATTAATGATATGGACATTTCCAGACTTGTAGTTTATATGCGGTATTTTGAGGATGAGAAAAAGCAATAGGAAAAGATTGGGAAAGACAGAGTAAGAAGTTTAGGTATTCAGAGAAAGGTGTATATCAACAAGCTAGTGGAAGTGATGGTAGACAGCGGAGTAAGACGAAGAATTGCAAAAACTTTGGTTCATATTCGACGGCTACTGCTCCTTATCCTAAGCCGTCTGGTGATCATCACTTCTATACTAATGGTGGTTTTAAGGCACAGAGTGCCCAGTCTCAGGTTAGTAGAGCCTAGCCAGCCCCACCTTATACTCTTTGTATATTTTGTGGGACATCCATCATGGTTAGTGTGATGAGGGGAAAATAGGTGTTATAATTATGGTCAGTAGGGGCATTCATAGTGACACTATCCAGTGTTGCTTATGGAGCTAATAAGGTTACAATTGATACTTTTACAACTCATATACTAACAAGTACTACTTCACCGAAATTGACTCCATGCTCTTGCCACCCATTAGGAATCCAGGTTATCTCTTGATGTCATTATTGGTATGCTGAAACTTTTCTCTTGTGATGTATATTATCTGCTTGATCCAGGATCTACCCTTTCTTATGTGACCCCTTTATGTGGCTGTTTATTATGGTTTTGGTCGGGAGTATTTTTTAGCCTTTTTTCTATGTCTACCTCGGTAGATGATTCTGTTTTGGAAAGAAGGGTCTATAGGGGATGTGTGGTGTCTATATTTCATAAGAAGACATTGGTCGATTTGATAGAGTTGGATATGGTGGATATTGATGTTATATTGAGGATAGATTAGATTCATTCATGCTACTCTTCTCTAGATTATCGGACCTGTAAGGTTAGTTTTCAATTCCTTAATGAACTGGTAGTAGAATGGGACAGAAGTTCCTTAGTGCCTAAAGGGATATTTATATTGTTAGAGCCCAAAAGTTGATTTTCAAAGGGTGCCTATGTCATTTAGTTTAGGTTAAGGATTCTAATTCTAAAAGTCCTTCCTTGCAATCTGTCTCGGTGGTTAATGAATTTCCTGAAGTGTTACATATTTTTCTCATTTTAAGCGTTGAAAGTGCTATATCTCTATAGCATATCACCACTGTTTCTCCTTGTGGTGCCTCAGTGTTGTTTGTTAAAAAGTGGTGATTTAGCAAATCAGTAGGCCGTAAACATAACACATTATGATATGCCTTTCAAAAATAACACCAAATTCCTAGATACGGGTAACTCACTACTTCAAATTGATAAATAATTTCACAGACCCTTAACAATAGTAACTATTTCCCGATGATCTTCCTGGTATTCCTCCCAATAGGAAAATAAACTTTGGGATTAATCTTCTACCAGATACTCGTCCTATCTTTATCCATCTATATAGAATGGCTCCAACTGAGTTGAAAGAACTTAAAGAGCAGTTAAAGGATCTTTATGATAAGGGTTTCATCCGTCCTAGTATCTCTCCATGGGGTGCTTCTATGTTTCTCATACGTAAGAAGGATGGGTCTCTTCCGATATGCATAGACTGTCGGTGGTTGAATAAGGTCACGGTGAAGAATAAGTACTCTCTTCCTAGGATTGCTGATGTTTTTGACCAGCTTCAAGGCTCTAGATGTTTCTCTAAGATTGATCTTTATCGAGTTATAATCAGTTGAAGATTAGGGAGGTAGATATCCCTAAGACTACTTTTAGAACCTGATATGGTCATTATGAGTTTTTGGTTATGTCATTCGAGTTGTCTAACGCTCTGGCGATATTTATGGTTCTTATAAATTGGGTATTTAGATAGTTTTTGGATTTGTTTGTTATTCTATTTATTGATGATATCTTTGTGTATTCTAAGAGCGAGAAGGATCATGGCAATCACCTCCAAGTAGTGCTGCAGACCCTTAAGGATCAGCAATTGTATGCAAGGTTGTCGAAGTATGATTTTTGGTTGAATGTTGTTTTTGGGTCATATTTTTTTCAGTAAGGGGATCATGGTAGATCTACAAAAAGTTGAGGTGGTTAAGAAGTAGCCTAGACCCACGACTCCAACCGACATTCAGAGCTTCTTCGGCTTGGTCGAGTATTATAGGAGGTTTGTGGAGAGCTTTTTTTTATTACTAGAGAATTCCTGGGGATTTCTCCTATATACTATGTTTGTATGATGGCATGATGTTCTACATGAATCCACGGTGTCTTATGGTTCTTCATTATCTGCATATGGCTCCATTGACTAAGTTGACTCAGAAAAGGTAAATTTTTTGTGGTTTAATGCTTGAGAAGGTAGTTTTGGGAAGTTGAAGAATAAGTTAACTTTTGTGCCTATTTTGACCCCGCTTGAGGATACTAATGGTTTTATTGTTTACCGTGATGTGTCTCGTATGGGACTAGGTTATGTCTTGATGTAGCATAGTAAGGTTGTAGCTTATGATTCTAGGTAATTGAAGGTCCATGAAAGGAGTTACTCAACTCATGATCTAGAGTTGGCAATTGTGATATTTGTTTTAAAGATTTGGGGCTATTATTTGTATGGGGTGCATGTTGGCATTTCTTCATATCATAAGAGCTTTTAGTATATGCTTACTTAAAAGAAATTGAATCTTGCACAGAGACAATGGCTTGAATTGCTCAAGGACTATTATATGAATCTACATTATCAACCAGGTAAATCTAATATGGTTGCTAATACTCTTAGTAGGTTGCTCATAGGGAGTTTATCTCATATGGATGAGGGAAAAGGGGGTTGGTGGGATATTCATCGGTTGGCTAACCTGGGAGTTCGTCTTTTGGACTTTGAAAACTAAGGGGTGATTGTTCAATAAGTAGTTGAATCATCTCATGGTGCTGAGGTAAAGGAGAAGTAGTCTTTGGATCTTATTCTTATGTAGATTAAGGCTGAAGTGGATCAGCAAAAGGTTATGGCTTTTGAGATTGGTAGTGATAGTATCTTGAGGTACCAAGGTAGATTATGTGTTCCTGATATTGATGGGCTATGAGAAAGGAATTTAGTTGAATCTCACGAGTAAAGGTATATAATTTATTTGGGTTCGATGAAAATGTATCATGACTTGAAGAAGATTTATTGGTGGAATAATATGAAGAAATATGTGGCCAATTTTGTGGCTAAGTGCTTGGTTTGTCAACAGGTGAAGATTAAGAACTTGAGGCCTGGTGGCATGTCTCAAGAGTTTGAGTTGCCTATATGGAAGTGGTATATAATCAACCCGGATTGTATTACTGGTCTTTCACGGTCTTGTAATTAGCATAATTTGATTTGGGTCATCGAGGATAGGATGTCTAAGTCTGCTCACTTTTTGCCTATGAGGACTACTTACACTAGAGAAGATTATTCTAAGTTATTTATTCAGGAGATTGTCAAATTGCATGGTGCTCCAGTTTCTATTATTTCAGATTGAGGTATGCAGTTATCTTCTAACTTTTGGTTTTTATTTCAGAAAGGCCTGGGCACACAGGTGAACTTAGCACCAAATTCCATCCTTAGATGGATGGACAAGCGGAGAGGACCATTCAAACTTTGGAGGATATGCTAAGAGCCTATGTGATTGATTTTGTAGGTAGTTGGGTGGATCATTTGCCTTTCATCGAGTTCGTTTACAATAATAGTTATCACTCTAGTATTGGGATAACTCCTTTTGAAGCTCTTTATAGTAGAAGGTGTAGGTCTCCTATTGGGTGGTTTGAGTTTAGTAAGACTAGATTATTCTGTTTGAACTTGGTTCACCAATCCATGGAGAAAGTGGAGGTGATTAAGGATAGGCTTAAGAATGCTCAGAGTCACCAAAAGTCCTACGCGGATGTAAGGCATAGAGAGTTGGAGTTTGAGGTTGGTGATTGGATGTTCTTAAAGGTATCTTCTATGAAAGAAGTGATGAGATTTGGGAAGAAAGGAAAGCTTAGTCCCCGTTATGTGGGTCCGTACTTGATTTTGAGAAAAGTAGGCAATATTTTTTATGAATTGGATTTGCCTTTGAGTTGTTGAAAAAGTTTGTGGTCGATCCTTCTTGATTATCCCTATTTAAAGTGTTGGTATTTCGAATTCCTTGTCTTATGAGGAAGTTCTAGTTGAGATTTTGGATAAGCAAGTCTATCATTTGAGGACTAAAGATGTAGCTTCAGTAAAGGTCCTTTGGAGGAACCATAAGGTAGAAGATGCTACTTGGGAAGCTAAAGAGGACATGAAGTCCAAGTATCCATTCTTGTTCCCCAAGTTGGATAATCGTGCTTAAGGTATGGGTTTTCCTACTCTTATTGTTTTTTGATTTTTTTTTCATGGTTTTGTGATTGCATTCTTGTGCTACATTCATGCTAATTGATGCCTTGACTCCTCATTTGAGGATGAATGATCCTGGAAGAGAGGAGAGGGGTAATGTAACACCCCAAATTTTTGTCACTAAAATTTTTGAATTTTGAGCTCACAGACCAGGCTACAACTGGCACCTTACGATTCATGAGGTGTGTTCACGAGTAGTAGGGAGGGACTCGTGACCAAACCAATGGAGTAGCCAATATTTTTGTCCTGAGTACTACTAGGACCCTGTGAACCGTAAGGTCTGGTCACGATTCATAGGGTGTGACTAATGACCAAACTAGTGAAGACTGCCCTGAGTCACATCCCATACCACAAGTCTAGGAAATGACCCGTACCCAGTCATTATGAGTCATGGTGTGACTCATAATGGCTGACGGCCTGTACTATTAATTGAGGGCACTTTGATCATTTCCCTCATTCCCCAATCAAAACCCACGACCATAAAACATCTAAAGGTGGTTATTTTCATCACTTAGACAATCATAAACTACTCTTAAACTCTTTATAATTCTCCAAGAAAAACAACTAGGGTTTTCAAGGGATTGAGCATCTAGAGCTTTAATTCGTAGTTTCTCTCCATAACTCTTGGTACCTCAGGCATGTATCTCTCCCCTAAAACTAGCTTTTCTAAAAGAATAGGTTTAAGATTATTATTTATGTGATTTAATTGTTGATTGGGAAATTGGGTTGAGGGATTTTGGGTACTATTGATTGAATTACTTTTGTGAACCATTTATATGTTGAATTGATGTCTTTTGAACTAATTGGGTGTATAGGCATGGTAAATGGGAATAGGGGGTCATGGATTCCCCCAAATAATTGGATTTTGGTAATGGAATTGATAATAACTTCAACCTACCTTATGAAATTGGCTTTGAAACCTAGATATATGCATATTGAAATCAAATTTGAACTATTTCATTGAATAAAAGGCTAATGGAATACAAATGGCTTTGAAAGGCCTTTATGGCCGTGAATTGATTTTAAATTAAACCTTGGGGGTCGTGGATTCCCCCAAGTTAATGGATAATTGGACTATAGGAGTCATGGAATCCCCTGCGTTGGTGAATAATTAGACCATGGGGGTCATTAATTCCCCCAAGTTGGTGGTCAATGGAAATGGCATAATTATATTAGCTTACAAGCGTAATTGGTATGACGATACCAACGGTGTGTGCCTATATAGATGTTCATTGGTTTAATGAACGGGAATGTGGAAATGTTTTAATTGGGCTTAAAGGGGGTTGTGTAACTGGCCATGAAGGTTGAGGGACCGATACTGAAAACCCGTGTTTGCCGGCGTGGGGTTGGTCTTGATCATGTGCTTGTGTCACACCTTATATATATTTATCATGGATTGGATTATGGCACTATTATAATTATATATATATATATATATATATATATATATATATATATATATATATATACATATGATTGTGTGCATATTGTTTTGGATGATTTTAGACTAATTGGATTATGGCACTATTTTATCCTTTCTCTGAGTTACATACTAGAGCTTACCCCGCTAACTATCCTCGGACGTTGTATCTCCACGTGATACAAGGTCCGAAGATACTTCTGTTTCCTTGTGCAGTGGTAGGTGATTTCATGATTGTCCGTGAGTCATCTTTGAAGTGGTGAGCTTCCATGCTCCGGAAGGCCCTCATTTCATGGTCTTATCTTTACTTATGTCTTAGATTATTTCGGTGGGCTTTTTTTTGCTATGGCCGGGGGCTGTCTCGACTAAGTTGATGTTCGGTTTCATGTAGGCTTTTGTTGACAAAGTGTGGGGGGATTGTGTTGTGGATTCTTAGATCCCTCTTGTTATTGATTTATCTATCTTGTTATATGTTCGGAACTCAACTCTATCTTGCTATATGTTTGAAACTCATCCGCTGCTAGTTATATTATGTTCTAGTTGGCTAGGCTAATGGGGGTGGTCTCTGGTCCTCAGCAGATCTGAGATACCCATCACGACTAGTCCCTGGTTCAGGTAGTGACATAAATATTCCAAATTCTATTATCACTTCTGAACTCAAAGGCTTAAATCCACACAAACCCTTCACTTTGCACCAAGGATCTACATATGATGTCTTATTCTCTATGCTTCTCAACTTGTATTAATCGTGTAATGCGGCTAGAATTATAAATTCGTAAATCGTACCCATGGCATAACCCTAAATGCCATGAACTCTAGAATATCCAAGCCTCAAATCCATTCCCTTAACTTGTTCACCGATCTATACCTTTAACACAAGGCCCATAGCATGATATCTCATACGTCAAACCCAAAACCTTTGAGCGAAATAGCTCGTATGCCTTTTAACATCCCAAAGTAATAAATTTTGCCACCTAAGTGTTTTCCTATGAATAAATCCTTCCAAGTCTTCTATAATCAATGTGCTCAAATTTTCTTACCTTACTTATACACACCTTAAACAACTCACTACCACAAACGTGGTCTGCCACAAAAAAATTGAATTCTGATCCAAACCATGAAGATGATCAAACTATGCACTTAGATGCCAAACAATCGCATAATTAAGTATCTAGCCATTCATTTTCCTATTGACCCGAACACTCCTGTCACTTGGAATCTAAATCTTACTAGCTACCCAATTCGAAACCACCATGGAATTTACCCCCACACTTAGTCCCACGTCTGTAGACTTTCTTCCTTAATCATAATCGATAGTTTACAACCCATTCTATAACCTAAACAAGACCTAAGTAACCATATCCCATTGAATACAAGTCCCATTTCTTGTAGATGAACCCCTCACTTTCCAAATCAAAAGTAGATACTCCATTATTAATTATTTTCCAAATATCATACCCCCTTTTCCAATAACCTTTACCTTTACAAGTTTGAATTCATTTAATTCTATTATAGGCTAGAATCAAATCAAATCAATTCGTACACATGCCTAGTACTAGTGGTTGTACTCACCCTACTTTTCTACATCCTTCAAATGCAAACTTTCATGCGAGTGGACAGTGTGGACCTTGATTCATGTGGTTATTTTTGACTTGAAGTTGTGATTATCTCATACTCTCAGAGACTATCCCTACTTCCCCTACATTTATTATGTTTTCTTTACTCTTTTCAGAAAGTGTTGTAGTTTTCAATATGACATTATGTATTAGAGTTACTCTTGTACTTACGACAACTAATTCATGGGATTTTATATTCCTTGTTTAGTTTTATTTGAGTATTGTTGTACTGAGTTGTTGGGTCATGCTTATGTATCATGATTGGGTTGGGGTAGGTGTCATCACAATCTCTGGGATCTTGAGTCGTGACCAAAGCCTCGCTGAACTAAAATTTCCTAAAGGAATCCAAGCCATAGAACAATATCTTTCGTTGAAGATACATCGTCGAATCAAAAAAGGGTCGTCGACATGGTTGCACCAGACACAGTTGAACCAACAAACTCTAAAATAGCTCCTTAACTTGGTTTCAACCATCCCCGCCCCCGCCCCCGCCCCCTCCCCCCCAAAAAAAAGAATCAATAGTGTAAATCTATCATAAAACACATTGTGAATTTATTGGAATCACCAAATTATCCATTTAGGGTCATCTTGACCGAATAATGTGAGAAGTAAAACTCTTAACTTATGAAAAACTACTATTGTGCATACTTACGCGATGCACGGATAATATTAAAATATTATTTCTAATCATTTCATATTGAAATGTTTCGTTCGACAATGTTTAAGCATATTCTCATATTACCTTAAAAAAGTTCAACTATCATATTATTTTTTAATGAAATGTGAGAAAAGAATTTTACCCCTCACTTTCATCTCCATCTCTCCCCCCCCCCCCCCCCCCCCCCCCCCGCAATCTCAACTAAAAGATAAAAATTCTACCCCTCCCCCCACCACCACCACATACCTCCACCCTCACCTACGCAGTCCCCCCTCCCCCTCCACCTAACTAAACTATACAAAAAGAATAATCATGTAATTACAAAAAAAAAAAATTATGTTTCATATTTTACTTAGTTATACTATCACAACTAAAAAATATTAGGTTGTTAATATCCCCCTCCCCCTCCCCCACCTCTAACTAAATCTATATGAGTAAAAACAATCATGTAATTGTAAAAAAAAAAAAATTATGTTTTGAATTTTTCTTTATTATATTATTTATAATTTAAAGATTTCAGATTGTCAATTGCAATTTAAATTTTTATCATACTGTCTCCTCATTTCTTTCGTTAAAATTTATAAATAATAACTTGTGCATCTAAAAACTTGTTTTTATAGCATATTAAACCATAATTCCTTAAAAAAAAGTTCAACTATCATATTATTTTTCGATGAAATGAGGAAAAACAAATCTACCCTCTCCCTTACTCCAATCCCCCCACCTCTAACTAAATATATCCGGAAAAATAATAATCATGTAGTTGTAAAAAAATACATTTTTTCTTTATTATATTATCACAATTAAAAAATATTAGGTTGTTAATATTCTACCCCTTTTCCACCTCTAACTAAATCTATATGAGTAAAAATAATTATGTAATTGTAAAAAAATATTTATGTTTCATAGTTTTCTTTATTATATTATTTACAATTTAATAGATTTCAAGTTGTCAAAAACAATAATTTTTATTCTACTGCTCATCCATCTCTTCCTTTTAAAATTTATGAATAATAATATGTGCATTATCTAATTACTTTATTATATTCTCAAAATTAGTTTGGATCCCCCCACCCCTACCCCTCCAAAAAAAATCCTCAATGTACATTTTTTTAAACTGTATTTTAATTTGGTTACTTCTATCTAATTTGACTTTGAATTAACTACATATATTATAATATTAAAAAGAAGAAGAAGAATATCAAACACATATTTTACAAAAATTAAGCATGTCAACTTTTGATATTGTAGTTACCTATTCTTCTCTTCTCTTTATTTAACTTTATCTCTTTGTAAGTCAACCATAACAACAAAATTCTCACTAAAAAGTAAAAACAACTCTCAAAACAACTTCTTCATAAATTAAATAATAGAAAAAGTATTAATTTGAAGCCGATTTATCTAAAAAATTTACTTAGCGAAGTAGTAGTTTCAATTATTAGAAGTCCAATTCTTTACTTATTTATTTAGAGGGTGTTGTCATTGTAGTGAGAGACGAAGAATTGCGAGAAATGGATAGACATAACATCAATGACTTCAATTTATATTTCACAAATTGCAATTTTATATATATATATATATATATATATATATATATATATATATATATTATTTCCTCCTTTTCAAACTAATTGACAAAATTAAGATTTGCACAATTCTTAAGGAATAATTAATTAGAAATGTGATTTAACTAATATATTCTTTATTAATTCCTTAATCTTCATTAATTTGAGAATAATTTATGATAAGTTAGAGTTGGGAGAGAATAGTTAATTATTTTTTTATCTTTTAAATTGATAATTACTTTGAGACAAATATTTTTAGTAAACATGTCAACTATTCTTTTTATAACTATGATGTTTGAACTTGCTTTCACGCATAAATATGCCAGCCTATTTGAGACAGACAGAGTAGTATCCATTTTAAACGATATGTAACGAAATATTATTAATATTTAACTTTTAATTAGCATGTTACTTGACTTAATATAATTATCCGCTACTTTTCTTTTATACTTCATAAATTCTTATTCCTTATATATTTCCTTTTTATTATTTTTTTCACAATTCTTAAAATGTCTAAATTTGTTAATAATATTTTTGAATATCATTTATTACTTTATTTTACTTTTAAATTAAAGTCTAATATCCTCATCATATATTAGCCCAGCTTTTTTTGTTCATAGGTCATAAGTTTGTTGTTTTTAATTAATATCATACAAACTTATCACCTTGCTTGATTTTGAAATAAAATTTTATATTGAAAATGAAATTTTAATTTAATATTATTTAAATAATTCTTTAAATTTTACAGTTACCTTATCAGACTATTTTTTTTGTGTCACAATTCATACTCAACATGTCTGTATTTAGTAGTGTGAAACAGTAAATTAACATGTACATGTTACATTATTTATATAATTAATCTATACAGATACATTCAAACAATTTTAAATAGACTTCAAACACATATACAAAAAATATAATTTGTCAATAAAAATAATTTTATCTTGATATATGAATAATTTATATGTCAACCACTAAATGATTCACTCTTAATTTTGAATATATATCAAACATTGCTATGATTATAAGGAAAATCAAAACAAATCAAACCAATTAAATACATTATTTTTCATCTTGCATATTTTTCCTGACATAATTTAAAAATGCTCATGTCAAAATCAAATACTTATATTTTTCAAACATATCCTCTTTTTTGTATAAAGCAAATAAATAAAATAATTTAAAAAAAAAGTGTAATGTTTTACATTCCTAGGTATTACTAAGAAGTATCACTATTATTCATGGTTCTAGTGCTACTACGGAAAAAATTAATGAGAATTTTTTAAACATATATTTATGGATAAAATGAAAAATTTCTTGAGAAAAATAAACATCAAGAACAAATATACCACATCAAAGTCATAACAAAAATCCCACCACCAACAATTAAAATTGAAAAATTGATTAGGTTAATTAATACAACTTATCTCTTTGTATTTGTTTTTAATCAAAAATCAAATGAAAACAATCTTAATAGAAAAAATTGCGTACTTAAATTCAAGCTAGACAAATAGATTAGCGTGTAATACCCCACCATTCATCTACATATAAAAAGTGAAATTGTTAAATAAATTCATGAATAAAGTTAATGATCGATAGTAAATAATAAAACAAAATTAAAAAAAAAAAAAAAAAAAAAAAAGCTTAGCATTATGAATAATTGAAGTATAAATAGGAGAAGTTAAGTAGTAGAACTTCATTCCAACTCGAATTTCATTTAAATTTAAATTCAAAAAATTAACTAAATAGGATATTGCTTTGGATAAATTTAACTTTTTAAGAAAATAAAGGAGCAAAACTTATAGTTGTGAAGAAAAAGGAACCTAAAGAGAACTACAATTCTTTTGTCATAAAAATATGCTATAAAAAAGGAGCATTCACAACTAAATAATTGATTTTTAATTTAAATTTAATAATAATTTTTATCAGTGGAATTAATGATGGTATTTTAATGTATATTTAGATTCAACCACCATTGCTTTTGACAAGCAGACAACAGTTATCATTTATTTATTTAATTATTTTTATTTATTATTATTATTATTATTATTACTACTACTACTATGTACGATCACTGCTACTATTTATTTATTTATTTATTTATTATTGTTACATATACTACACGTTGCTACTACTACTTTTACTGTTATTATTTAATATTAGTAGTAGAATTATATTTTTATCTTTTATTTACTATTTAAATAAATTATATTTAGATAGTTTTAAAGCATTTATTTGAATTTTTAAAGAGATAAATACATGAAAGAGTAAGTCCATTTAGAACTTTTTAACCATGAGTTTCTATTTTTAAACTAATGAAAAAAAATTCTAATAAAAGATAATATTTTCAAATTCAAATGTTTCTAATTTTTTAATTCAAATTTTTTATCAAACTATAATTAAATTGTCCTAAATTGCCAAATGACTTCTCAACAGTTTACCACTAGGCTAATTATGATGTTTCGTCCTCTACTTTATAATATTTCTATATATTAGAAGCATCAACTTTAACATGTATGCTTAATGTCAAATAAATCTACAATAGGGGCATTTTGGTCATTACAAAGTGATACATATTACTTTCATCCAATTGTATTTTATGTTGTATTATTTGTACCTTAATAAGAGGCTTAGAAAAAATCCACACTTTTCTATTTAATTACGAACCATGCCACTAAAAAAGATCTCTTTTTCCATTTTATTACCAATCATACCCCTGCAATGAATATATAGGATGGGCCCCTTGTACTTTTCAATTTCCATAAATAACACAGTGGACCCAAAGTCCTTCATATATTTCTCATTTAAGTATTGTTAAATTTAATAATTTAAGTAATTTAATAAGATAATAATTTTTATTAATTAATTATACATAAAAATTTAAAATAAACAAATTTTATTATTTTCATTGGATTTCATATTTAAAAATAATTTTTTTACTTATTTATTTTATAAAAATACTAATATTTAAATTTAAAATTATAAAGTATAGTTAATAAAATTAATTTAAAAAAATAAATTTCTAATAAATATTTTTTTTAGATTTATGTCAAGTGAATATGTATCAAGTAAAATGGAACTAAAGAAAAACATATAGTAGTAAAATTTTATTTTTATGAAAGATAAACATAATTCACTATCAAATAATGCATAATAATGTTGATTTTATATATGTAAAACATATCATTTATGTATTACAAAATTAATATTATTTAATAAAAAATCGTCATTTGACATGTCTATTGCAGTTGTTTCAATCGTAATTAATTATTATGAGTCATCTAAATATTAAAAAATTAATAATATTTAATAAAAAGATAAAATAGACATAAAATGATAAATTAACTTTTGATGCTTTAAATTAAATTTTCGTTCTTCAAACATGATTTTACTATACCACCCCTTATTATAAGTAAAAATATTTAATTTAAAAATAAAAATAGACACTTCTGATATGTCTGTTTCAGCTATTTCAATTGTAATTTACTAAATATTACTCCTAATTAATTATTATGAGTCATCTAAGTATTACAAAATTAATAATATTTATTAAAAAGATAAAATAGAAATAAAATAATAAATTAACTCTAGATCTCTTAAATTAAGTTGATGTCTTATATGAGGTTCACTTAAATTTTTTTCACAAATATTTAAGTGTTGGTTTCAACATGCTTGCCAGTTAGTTGCTCCGTAATTTTACTGTATCATCCCTACTTAATTATTAAAAATCATTCATGTATTGAAAAATTAATAATATTTAATTAAAAGGGGAGAAATAGACATTTATGACATGTCTGTTTCAGCTGCTTCAACCGTAATTTTACTATATCACCTCTAATTAATTATTATAAGTCATTTATGTATTATAACATTAATAATATTTAATTAAAAAAATAAACGTTTATGATATATTTGCTGCAACTGCTTCAAGTGTAATTTTACTAAATATCACTCCTAATTAATTATTATGAGTCATCTAAATATTAATAAATTAATAATATTTAATAAAGCAGATAAAATAGGCATAAAATTATAAATTAACTCTTGATTTTTTAAATTAAACTGATATCCTTCAACCGTGATTTTACTATATCACTCCTAATTAATTGTTATAAGTTATTTATGCATTAAAAATTAATAATATTTAATTTAAAAGAGAAAAATAGACATTTATTACATGTCTGTAGAGCTGCTTCAATCATATTTCCTAAATATCGCTCCTAATTAATTATTATGAGTCATCTAAGTATTAAAATAAAACATTTAATAAAAAAATAAAATAGACATAAAATGATAAATTAACTCTTGATGTTTTAAATTAAGTTGACAACTTATATAAGACATACTTAAATTTTTTTCACAAATATTTTTTACGGTAATTTTGTTATATCACTTCTAATTAGTCGGTGTAAGTTATTTAAGACATATTTGCTTCACTGCTTCAATCATGATTTTACTGTATCATTCCTAATTAGTTATTATGATTATTTGTGCATTGTTTCACTTGAATTGACATTTGTGTAAAGAATGATAAGTAGGTAGTAGATCAACATGTTTGTTAGTCTTGCTTAAGTAGATATTTCATTTTATAAGTATTTGTTTATTTTACTTTTCATTTTAATCTATTATATATTTGAGAATGACGTAAAGTATTACAAATCATAATAATTAACAACTTAAAATAATTAAAAAGACAAAAGATTTGGTTGACTCTCTAAATTTTACTACTGACGTATAAATTGGGATAGAAGAAAAAGTACTATAAATCACAATAATTAATAATTTAAATATTTAAAATATTTAAAAAATTAGTTAACTCTCAAAAATGTATCAATACCACATAAATTGAGATAAAAGGTATAACATATATCATTTAAAAATTACGTAAAAACTATTATAAATCACAATAATTAATCTAAAAATGTTTTTCACGTTGGGTTCGTACTAACACGATCCATGTACCCTCCAGTATATATAGATAATTTCACCCAAAGGTCCAAATTAGGGGCGCGCATCGATCGATTTGGTTCGATTTTATGTATTATCGGTTTTGTTTATCGGTTATCGGTTTTTAAGTATGTTAAACCAATAATCAAGCCAATAAAATAGTTTTTTATCAATTTTTTTCTTTATCAGTTTTTAGTCCTTAACGGTTCGGTTTTCGGTTTAACCGATAAGAAAATATGCATATAATAGAAATAGTAGCAACTAACAAGAAAAGAAACAAAATCTTAGTTGAATAGGTTTTGAAAAATTTAATAGGTTTATTGACTTATGATAAGAAACAACTAACAAATTTTTGTTTCAGTATGTATACAGGAAAAGGAAAAGGCAAGGTTGGGGCCTCGTCCTCCTAAGACTAGTTAAAGACTTTAATGAGTAATACTCATTTCAGACCGCATACATTGTTAGAACATCCAAAGCTGGAGAGGATGATGTTCAGACTGCATAACCTGATAAGCTATGAGGCATCTAACATGAATTTCACGCTAAAACCAGATGTGCGAATAGATAAGCAGCAAACATGCTTAATAGACAATCTATGGATAACTTATAATAAGATACCCAGAGAAACTAGTTATTTTATTTCAGTTTTAAATGCTTTAAGTTACTATTTTACAAAAAAGAATATTACTAATAGATTTAGATTTTATGTTGTCATCAGAGGACAGACGCAAGGAGTATTCCAGGCATGGACGAAAGTAATAGACTCTATTAAAGGTCAGACAACACCTCTTTTCAAAGGTTTCAGCGACCTCATTGAAACGTTAGATTACGCTCGAGGAAATTTGGGACCAAATTTCTATATTACTCCAGCATTAAGACAAAATATGAAAGAAGTTCCTCAGTATAATATCAAGAAAGACACAGATAAAATCATATTTTGTGATCATTTCTCTTCAATGATTGAAGCATTTAAAAGATTGAACCACGCAAATAAAATTTTGAGACAAGACAACGAGAATCTTGTAAATAAGAAAAGAGAAATGACAGAACACATAAGTATATTACAAGATCGTATTAAAATTCTTCATTATTAGTTATCTCAACAAACTCAGACGATTATTTCTACTATTGTACAATTAGTGGAAACTCATTTGATCAGACTCTAGGAAAGAGACTATTTAATAAATTACCAGGAGCTTTAGGAAGTGAAATGGAATAAAAGTGATCCAAAAGAGAAGGAGTATTACAAAACTCAGACACAAAATGGTCAATAGGGCAGAGAATACATGTGATGGAAGTATTACAGGAAAAGTGTACAAATATAAAAACAATTGAAAAGAAGCGATAGAGGTTTTTGTAAAAATATATACACCACACAAATTATGACCAAGACTATAAGAAGAAAAAATATTAAAAAATCATATAAAAGAGATTATCACCCTAAGAAAAGATGTTATTTAAGAAAGTCAGAAGCAAGAAAACCATATCTAAACAGACAAAAACATGTAAGAAAATTCAATATCAATAGAACTTATAAAAATAGACTAGAATGTTTTACTTGTGGAAGTATAGACCATTTGGCAAATATTTGTCCAAAAAAAATATTAGTAGATCCAGAAATACGCAGTTAATAGAAGATGTAAACGAAAATCTAATACGTGTAGATGAATATATGTCAAATAATGGAAGTTAGAAAAAAAATACACTCTAATAGAAATAAACACAGAATTATACAATTTTCAGAAAGGAATACAACAAATAGGAGTAATAAAAGACCAGAAGAACCCCTTAGAAAAAAACTATTTAATTATAGAAACAGATGGAAGTCTTCAAGGATAGGGAACAATATTAAAGGCAAAACCCAATAAATATAGCGATAAAAATAACAAAAAAATTTGCGCTTACCAAAGTGTTAAGTATAAAGGAAAGGTAATATGAATAGTATAGACGCAAAGACTCTATCATTAATTTATGTCTAAATAGTTTCAAACTCTACATATTAAACAAACTAGAAGTATTGGTAAGAACAGACTATGAAGCGATAGCAAAATGCAAAAATAGTAGTAGAAGGAGGTGGTTAAATATTTTAGATGCCACTTCAATCTATAATACTGTGCTAGAACATATTAAAGAAAAAGATAATACCAGACTAGGCCGGAATAGAGTTATATACATTGACATTATGAGAAGGGGTCATTCAGGCCTTTCTAAATAGATACTATGTTTACATATGGATCCCTACATCATTATATTCCATTTAAGATTAGGAATACGCGTAATCAGACTTGATTTTTACATATCTTTATTGGGACCCAATTCACATCTTTGAGTGAATCAAGAAATATGTTTGAGTATCCATTTTTTTTATATATGCCAGGCATTGCATTCTCCAGATAATACAAATCAAAGCAATTGGATGTCCGACTTAGGACTATATGACATTACCGATCAATAGATCCACCTTTTCATCCTAAGGTACTGCTAAATGGATGGATCTTATCAACGTCCATGAATGATAAATCATAGATAGAACCGCCAAATCAGAAAAATTGGGTGTATCATAAAGCTTTATATAGGCTAAGTTCACGAGTTGGAGATAAGCGGACTAGAATTGCTGACATCCACCACAGGGTAAACCACCGTCTCTTAGGTCCCCCGATTGATTCTACCATAGAGGCCAACGATAGACAAGGGTGTGCATTCCCCAAAGAATGTAGAAAGACCCACTGTATCGGGTAACGATATAGCTAGTCCAGTTTAAATGGTAACTGGTAAAGATACACCAAATTCGTTGATAGCTGACACTTTGCCAAAAAGTGTAGGGAGAATTCTCCCACCTAGTTTTAGATGACCAATCTTCTGACACAAGAAGAAAGTCTCTTCAGTTTTAGGTATTTCAATAATATCTTCTTTAATCATACCCCGGGACAATACAACGGTCCTTTCAATTCTCTTCGGACCTTTTAAATCTCTAGGAATTTACAGATTAATCCATCAGTATTGCTAAAACACTGATAGACTAACCATATACTGAAGGTATATTCAATAAGCAATGGACCAAAATTCAAGAAAATTCATATAACAAACATAATTTACATAATAGGGAGAAAAGATACAATGGCTTAAAATAACTACTACTTATATGTCTTAGGGTGAAGTGAGGTTCACCTTTCAGGAGTCCCTTGAAAACTTACAGTTGCTGGTAGAAGAAAAACTATACACAGTCCTGATTGCACACTTTTTTTAACAAACTCTAAATAGACTGAGAAAATAAAATTTATTATGCTTAATTATCTCTTTCTTCTTTTACTCTCTCTCGCTCATTTGTTCTCTTCACTCTAGTCTTTTTAAGTCTGATGAAGTGGGTATTTAGAGGCCTCTTCTGGACTTTAAATTTGGACTTTAAATACGCTGAAGAATCTTTAACATGTCGGGTATGCTTTTGTAGGCCCATCGTCACATGGCTAAGCTTCTTCTTTAATTTATATCTGTCCATCTGTTTTTCATTTAACATCAATTATTTAGTCCTTGCGTGAGAGATGACGTTTATAGTTCTTTGCCTTTTTGTCTGTATCATCATTGCTTACGTATCCAAATTATGTAATGCTTCTGAAGAGAAATTCATTCCAGAATCACCATCTGCATTTGGGTCTTGAGCGAACTGATCCATTGCTGGATCATAGTCTTCATTGTCTCCACTTGAAAGTCCTAATCTTGTTCCAATTCTAGGTCTTGTTTCTTCTCTTGGTATCAAGAAAATCCTTGATCTTGACTCAGGCTCTGGATTTTCCATGACTAATTCTTTAGTTTGTTCTTCTAGTAATTTGTTGATTGTATCTGCTACAATTTGTTCTATATTCTTTTTATCACTTTTCTTTTTTCATAGGTAAAAACCCATCTTAATTTTTCTCTATGTAGAAGTACTTTCTTCTTGTGTCTAGAGATTGGACATCTAAAAACTAGGTGGGAGAATTCTCCCTACACTTTTTGGTAAAGTGTCAACCATCAACGGATTTGGTGTGTCACCAGTTATCGTTTGAAATGGACTAGCTGTATCATTACCCAATATAGTAGGTCTTTCTGCATTCTTTGGGGAATGTACACCCATCTTATCCATTTTTAAAGGATATAGAAAACTCTTTGGAACCGCTTGTAGAGTTTCATGGGTCTGCTGAGTTTGTTGAGATTCCTCATAATGAAGAATTTTAATACGATATTATAATATACTTATGTGTTCTGTCATTGGTCTTTACTCATTTACAAGATTCTCTTTGTCTTGTCTCAAAATTTCATTTGTGTGGTTCAATCTTTTAAAGGCTTCAGTCATTGAAGAGCAATGATCACAAAATATGATTTTATCTATGTCTTTCTTGATATTATATTTAGGAACTTCTTTCATATTTAGTCTTAATGCTGGAGTAATATAGAAATTTGGTCCCAAATTTCCTCGAGTATAATATAATGCTTCAGTGAGGTCATTGAAACCTTTGAAAAGAGGTTTTGTCTGACCTTTAATAGATTCTATTACTTCCGTCCATGTCTAGAATACTCCTTGCGTTTGTCCTCTGATGACAACATAAAATCTAAATCTTTTAGTAGTATTCGTTTCTGTAAAATAGTAACTTAAAGCATTTAAAACTGAAATAAAATAGCTAGTTTATGTGAAGTGAGGTTCCTTTTGGAGGTCCCTTGAAAACTTACAATTGTTGGTAGAAGAAAAACTATACACAGTCCTGATTGCACACTTTGTTATAACAAACTCTAAATAGACTGAGAAAATAAAATTTCTTATGCTTAATTCTCTTTTTCTTCTTTTAGTCTCTCGCTTTTTTGTTCTCTTCACTTTTGTCTTTTTAAGTCTGATGAATTGGGTATTTATAGGCCTATTCCAGACTTCAAATTCGGACTTTAAATAGTTGAAGAATCTTTAGCATGTCGGGTATGCTTTTGTGGGCCCCTCGACACATAGCTAAGCTTCATCCTTAATTTATATTCATCCATCTATTTTCCAGTTAACACCAATTATTTAATCTTTGCATCAGTGCTTATGTTTATAGTTCTTTGTCTTTTTATTTATATCGCCATTGCTTACGTATCCAAATTATGTAATGCTTCTGGAGAGAAACTCATTCCAAAATCGCCATCTGCATTTGGGTCTTGAGCGAACTGATCCATTGCTGGATCATAGTCTTCACTATCTCCACTTGAAAGTCCTAATCTTGTTCTAGTTCTAGGCCTTGTTTCTTCTCTTGGCATCAAGGAAATCCTTAATCTTGACTTAGGCTCTGAATTTTCCATGACTACTTCTTTAGTTTGTTCTTCTAGTATATTTTTTTATTGTGTCTGCTATGATTTGTTCGATATTTTTTTTATCACTTATCTTTTTTCATTGGTAAAAACCTATCTTATTTTTCTCTGTGTAGAAGTACTTTCTTCTTGTGTTTGAAGATTGGCCGTTTGAAAACTAGGTGGGAGAATTCTCCCTACACTTATTGGCAAAGTGTTAGCCATCAACTGATTTGGTGTGTCTTTACCAGTTACCGTTTGAACTGGACCAGCTGTATCATTATCTGCTACAGTGGGTCTTTCTGCATTCTTTGGAGAATGTACACCCGTCTTATCTATTTTTAAAGGAGATGGAAAACTCCTTGGAACCACTTGTAGAGTTTCATGGATTTGCTGAGTTTGTTGAGATGACTCATAATGAAGAATTTTAATACGATCTTGTAATATACTTATGTGTTCTGTCATTTGTCTTTTCTCATTTACAAGATTCTCGTAGTCTTGACTCAAAATTTCATTTGCGTGGTTCAATATTTTAAAGGCTTCAGTCATTGAAGAGCAATGATTACAAAATATGATTTTATCTATGTCTTTCTTGATATTATATTGAGGAACTTCTTTTATATTTAGTCTTAATGCTGGAGTAATATAGAAATTTGGTCCCAAATTTCCTCGAGGGTAATCTAACGCTTCAGTGAGGTCGTGGAAACCTTTGAAAAGGGGTGTTGTCTGACCTTTAATAGAGTCTATTACTTCCGTCCATGTTGGAATACTCTTTACATTTGTTCTCCGGTGACAACATAAAATCTAAATTTGTTAGTAGTATTCTTTTCTGTAAAATAGTAACTTAAAGCATTTAAAACTAAAATAAAATAGCTAGTTTCTTTGGGTATCTTATTATCAGCTATCCATAGATTGTCTATTAAGCATGTTTGCTGCTTATCTATTCGCACATCTGGTTTTAGCCTGAAAGTCATGTTTGATACCTCATAGCTTATCAGGTTATACGATCTGAATATCATCCTCTCCAGCTTTGGATGTTCTAACAATGTATGCGGTCTGAAATGAGTCTTATTCATCAAAGTCTTTAAATAGTCTTGGGAGGATGAGGCCTCAGCCTTGCCTTTTTCCTTTTCTTGTATACATACTGAAACAAAAAACTATTAGTTGTTTCTTATCTTAAGTCTACTAAGTTGATCTGCTAGATTATTATCTTTTTATTTAATATATTCTAGCACAATATTATAAATTAAAGTGGCATCTAAAAAATTTAACCACCTTCTTCTATTACTATTTTTGTCATTTTTCTTTTGATAAAATTTTACTATCGCTTCACAGTTTGTTCTTACCAATACTTCTGGTTTGTTTAATATGTAGAGTTTAAAACTGTTTAGACCATAAATTACTGCTAGAGTCTTTGCGTCTATACTATTCATATTACCTTTCTCTTTATACTTACTACTTTGGTAAGCACAAATTTTTCCGTTCTTTTTATCACTATACTTATTGGATTTTGCCTTTAATATTGTTCCCCATCCTTGGAGACTTCCATCTGTTTCTATAATTAAATAGTCTATTTTTAAGGACATAGACAAATCTGGAATGTCTTGTATCATGTGTTTGAGTGTTTGAACTAATTTTATGTCTTCAGTATTAAAAGCTTTTTGGCCTGTTGATCCAGTTTTGGAATATAAAGGCCCAGCCACTTTTTTTAGATCTTTAATAAAATTTCTAGCATAATTTAACAATCCTAAATATCTCTGCAAGTCTCTAGTTTTGTCTAGTTTTTCTGGCATGTCTAAAACTTTTTTTGCTATATGTGGTTGGAGCTTTATTTTGCCGTCTCCAATAACCACTCCTAAGAAATTAATACTGTTTTTACAAAATTTCATCTTCTTTTTACTTATTATGATTCCATTGTCTACAAATAATCTAAAAACTTATTGTAAATGGCCTAGATATTATTTCATATTATTATTGTAAACTAAAATATCGTCTACATAGACTAATGCAAAAAAATTATAATTTTTAAAAATATTATCCATTTTTCGTTGAAAAATTAAGGGTGCTGTCTTTAGCCCAAATGACATAACTAACCATTCAAAATGTCCTTCAGGACATGTAAAAGTTATCCATTCTATATTGTCTTCATGCATCTTTATTTGTCAATATCCAGATTTACAATCGAACTTACTGTATATTTTTCCTCCTTGTATTCTATTTATTAATTTTGTCTTGTCTGGTAATTTATATTCATTCATAATAGTATTATCATTGAGTCTTTTATCATTTATTACCATCCTAGCCTTTCCTCTTGTAATTTCACTATGGTTTTTTACCATGAAGGCTATTGATCTATGTTTGGACTTAGATCTTTTAATTATTCCTAATTCTAATAGTTTTTTATCTGTATTTCAAAATATTTCAGGCCTTCACTTGTGGCTTCTATAGACGTTGTTTTTATAGTATATTCTGGATTAATTATTTCTAATTTACAGGTAATTTGATTGGAGTCCTAGTGTTACCAAAGTTTTATCCAATTATTTCTAGTTTGTCTAGGATATATATTTTTTTGTCTAGGTCCTTCTGATCTTTTATTACTCCTATTTGTTGTATTCTTTTCTTAAAATTGTATAATTCTGTGTTTATTTTTTATTAGAGTGTATTCTTTTTCTAACTCGTCTATGTATAACAAATCTTGTAATTCTTCATACATTGTTGCCTTTTTAGTGTCTTCGCATGTGCAGTTTTCCTCTTTATCAGATTCTAGTGATTTATCGGATTTTATTTTATTTGATTTATTCAAGTTACTTAGATGATTAGCTTCTTCTGATCCATCTTTAAGATATCTGTATTTAGTTAATGTGGGCTTTGTTATTACTGGTGACTAAGTGATATTGCTTGCAAAGATTATCCAATCTTTAGTAACAAGGCAACCTCCGTTGTTTTGTACCATAAAATCTAATCCTAATACAAAGTTTGTTCTTATATTTAAGTCTCTTACTAATACTCCATCAAGTTTGTATGGCGGCTGATAGAATTTTTCGCAAGTGTTAACATAACTTATTCTTGCTTTAGGTATATTTTGTATAAGTGTTGAAAGTTTCATCCATTTGCATGGATTCTTGTGGCTTTGATAATTCTTTAGTCAGTTTTGATGGTAAAATTTTGCTATTTAATATACTTTTTGTATATCCTGAATCTACTATAGCTAGTGTTTCTATTTTGTAGTCTTGGATTTTTATTCTTGTTAAGACTTTAACTGTACTAACCTTTTTATCTTCATTACATATCATTCCTTCGAATGATATATTCATTAATCTTTTCCGTTGATCTTTTATTATCCATCCTTCTTTCAACGGATGGATTCATTAGTTCTACTTCTTATACTTCTTCTTCTCTAACTACTTCTTTTTGCTTTTCAATGGTATCAACGAATGATATATTCATTAATCTTTTCCGTTGATCTTTTATTATCCATCCTTCTTTCAACGGATGGATTCATTAGTTCTACTTCTTATACTTCTTCTTCTCTAACTACTTCTTTTTGCTTTTCAATGGTATCAATCCTTATTTTCTAACTTTCTTAATCCTTCTTCTAGTCGTAATATTTTTTCTTCAGTCATTCTAGTCATTGGCTCATGTCTATTAAAATTTCTTAAATCATTTTCTGATATTTGAACTTTTGAGATTTTTTCTATACAAGCTATGCATCCTTCTATATAACATTTTGTACATTTTACTCTTTTATTTTTACTCGAAAATCATTTACATTTAAAACACTGGTTACTGTCTAATCTTTTATTTCTTTCAAATTCATGTTCACAATCTTCAATAATATTGACTAAATCATGATATTCTAGATTTATCTTTTGTAATCCTATTTCATTTATAAACTCTGTTCTTTCAGAATCTGAGGAATTTAAAGAATCTTTTTCTTCTTCAAATGCTTCCATACTTTGTATGGAATATATACTTTCATTATCTGATATATATTCATCTATGCTTGTTAGATTTTCATTTACATCTTCTATTAACTGCGCATTTCTGGATCTACTATTATTATTTTTTTGGACAGGTATTCACCAAATCGTCTATACATCCGCAAGTAAAATATTCTAGTCTATTTTTATAAGTTCTATTGGTATTAAATTTTCTTACATGTTTAGATATGGTTTTCGTGCTTATGACTTTCTTAAATAATATCTTTTCGGCGATAATCTATTTTATATGATTTTTTATATTTTTTCTTATTATAGTCTTGATCATAATGTTGTGTGGTGTACATATTTTTACAAAAATCTGTATCACTTCTTTTTAATTATTTTTGTATTTATATATTTGTACACTTTTCCTGTTATACTTCCTTCACATGTTGTATTCTCTATTCTATTGACCATGTGTCTGGGTTTTATATTACTCCTTCTCTTTTAAACCACTTTTCTTCTACTTCCTTTCTAAAGCTCCTAGTAATTTATTAAATAGTCTCTTTCCTAGAGTCTGATCAAACAAGTTTCCACTAATTGTACAATAGTAGAAATAATTGTTTCAGAATTCTTTAATTTTTATCTAATTATTTCTACTTAATTGTTCTAACTCTATTAAGGAACGTTTTTGTAATACTATTAATCCACTATTGGGATCCTCGCCTATTAGTAAACTATGTACTTTATTTACAAAGTTATATGGGTTTGCTCCTATATTTACTAATCCTTGAAAATCTTCGGAAAATTCTGTCTTATATGCTTCCCATAAAATTTTAGTAGTTTCTCCTAGGAATGTTTCTAAATATAGATACATGTTTTTTACATCTGGTTCTTGATTAGTTTGTATATATTCTGCTACAACTACATTTTTGTCTATTACGAAATTCCACATTTGAGGGTCATGAGCCGTCATATTTAGGATTTTTCCTTTATTACCACCTTCTTGTAATTTAATGGGTTCTTCTATTGACATTCTTCTTTCTCTCGATTTTATATTTTGATCTGACTGTTCTTCAGAATTTATTCTATATGCTCTATGTCTTGGTAAATTTCCTGTAGTTATTTCTTCTTGTTGCATGTCAGTCGTCCTTTGAAAAGGGCTTAAAATACTGGATGCACTTTTCATAAATTTTTTTATATTTTTTATTTCGTCTAAATTGTTTCTAGGCCTTCCTCTTTGTATACCCATAATTATCTGTTCTTAACTCACAGTTAATAAAATGTTCTTTCATTTCTGTAAGATTTAGATTCCCTTTTTACAGTCTTTGTATTTAAACGTCCTGTTATTATTTGTCCCGTATATAACTTCTGCCTTCATAATAACTTTATTTACTCTGAAATCATCTTCTTCTATCACTTCTATGTTCATGTAATCATTATTTTCACTTTCTTCATTTTCCTCATCTGTTTCTCTTTCATTTGTATATTTATAATCTGTTAATCTAACTGAGGTTTGTCCCTTATTATTCATATACGTTAAATGGTCTGTTGGCTTCAGTATTTCATTTTTACTAAATTTTTCTAAATTTCATTCCAGGCCTGCATATTCTTCTGAATTTATTTTTAGGGGTTTCATTAGTCATATTTCTTTATTTCTCATTAAACCCACTACATCATCTATTTTTAACTTAAATTTGGTGTTACTGTTAGTGACTAATTTTTCGATAAACCTTACACATATTAGTAAATTATTTTCATTATTCATTTATTCGTATCCTTTAGTCTGGATACCTATTTTTATGTATTTTTCAAACTCTAAGAAATTTATCATAAAATTCAGACTATAATAAAAAATTCCTCTGTTACTTGACATGTCTACTTTTGTTATCCCTATTATAGATCTTTTTGAGTCTGACCATCTGTTATCATATATCGAAACTAATACTTTAGTTCCTAGGTTCTTTCTAGTTAATCCTTTTAAACCTATTACTATGAATCCCATGTGCATAAGGCTCATGTTTGATTTTGCAATTTGTTTTAAAGATTCTGGACTTATTAAATTTATACTGGCGCTATTCTCACCAATAACACACATCTGTTCTTCTCTATAATGTTTATACAATTATGCCTGTGAAAACATTCCTTCATTGTATAATGTCTTAAAACTTACTAATTTTAGTTTATTTTGTTGAAGAAGTTGTATATCTTTATCTACGTCTACTACTTCTTTCAGTTATTGTCTTGAAGTCGATAAAATATTATTTATTAATTTATCTTGGGTAAAGCTTGATTTAGGTTTGCTTGTGGATGTTGAAAAAAGGTCCGTGGTCTAGTTGTTTTTACCTTTTCTTTCTTAGGGGTTAACTCTACTCGTATTAATTGCTCAATTAACTCTTCTATGTTTGTCTTGACTAGCTTGTTTTTCTAGCTGAGCTTTCTCTTGAATTATCTTTTCTAGGTTTTTATTAAGTTCTGCTTTTTCGTTATTTGATTTTTCTAGATTTTTATTACGTTCTAATAGTAATATTATTATGGTATTATTTTATTTTATAATGATAGAATCAGTTTTTCCTTGTGGTTGATGACTTGATAATCCTTCGGGATTTGGTTGAATTTGTTCTGTCTTTTAAAGATGGATAAAGTTGGTTATTTAGCTAAGCATTTATGAGAGTACTATATTCTTTATTTGTTTAAGATCCTTTCTTATTTCTCTTAGCTCCTTTTCAAAAAATTTATATTCTAAGGTACTTTTATCTTTATTAGTTAGATTTTGAATCTTCTTATCTAATTCTGATTGTTGATTTTTTAGGAAATCAAAATTTTGTTCTATTTTGTCTAAAAGTTTCTTCTGTTTGTTTTACAGGTCCTCAAAGATTTAGTATTATCTTTTTAAATAATTTCTTCTAAATTTATTATAAAATTTGTAATAGTATTTAATTGTGGATCTTATCCATGTAATATGTGTTTTCCATTGTTAAAATTACACTTAAGAATTGAATTATCTTTTAAATGTCTGGATTTTTTTCTGTCTGTATTTTAAAATCTAAATAATTTAGTTTCTTTAGGATATCTATTGTTTATCCTAACGGGAATGTATCCCAAGTACACTGTTCACTGGCAAATTTTATTCTATTATTTTTATATTTTATACAATGCCTAGTACTTTTCAATTTATACTTCAATAAAATTATATGATCTGGGTCTACCACTAGTTGAATAGTTTCCAATACTTCTATTTGATTTAGTAGAACTTGCTCTATTTCTAGAATTTCGTTCCTCAGTTTTAATTCTTTATATAGACAATTATATGATTTTTGCCCTTTTAGTAAAAGGATGTGTTTTCATATATTTTTAGAGTATTTTTATTTGTTGTGACTTGTTTTATCCTAAAGGAATAGTTACCCTACAATGTTCTCTATACAATCTTATTTGTCGATTATAGTGTTCTATATCACTTCTAATATCTTCTAACTCCCATTTTAATGTGCTTATGTACTCTTTAACTATTATTTGTAGTGTCTCCGTACTTTCTAGTATATTTAAATAACTACTAAAGACTTTTTCTAATTCTACTGCCTTTCCTTTTAGTATTATTTCTTGATTTACGTATCAATATTTTACTTGTATTCTGTAGCAAACGAGTGTCTTTTCATTAATATTATTTCTAGATTTAAGATGTCCTATTAATTTATATTTTAATTTAGAGATTATAGTGATTAAATGATCTAATCTTAGAGGATCTTCTTTTATTTTATTTAGTGTCTTATATTCTGAGTGTAAGCTATTTAATTTTTATTTAATCTCTTTATAAGACTTCATGTTTTTTAATAGTTTTCTCATTAAGCTAGGTAAATAGCTTTCCTCTTTCTCCACCTTTCTTCGGCTATTATTCCATCTTTGTAATATAATATTTTAACTTCTACCTCTAATATTCTACTGTCTATTTGCCTTATCTCTTAAGTAAACTCTCCACTTGGATCTTCCATGGTTAGCGAAGCTTCAAATAAACTATAGTATAACTGTTTCAGTCCTATTAAGCAGTCTTTTAGATTTATATACTTTTTTTTTTAATTTTTTAAGGTACTAATAATATTTTGAGTCTAGTATTATTTCTCTTTCGTAAGGTCTGAGTATTTTGTTATATATTTTTTAAAAATTTAATATCATAAATAATAATATCTCTTAGAATCTTCAGGTTTTGATATCAATAATAGACAGATAAATATAAAAAGATAAATGTATAATAACAGATAAATTGATAAAGACAAATGGAAAATAATATAATTAAGAATGATCAGTAAATGAGCAAGCAGGTTTCGAGCAGATATTTTTTAAATATAATGTAAAATTTTTGTAGGGATAAAGTGTAATTTAAAATATTCTTATTATGTTATCGGTTTATTCAATAACCTAATAAAAAAAATTAAATCAACCTACAACTCAATATTTTTTTTTATAAAACCATTAAAAACTCATTAACTCAGTAACACAATAACAATAAATCAATAACATTTTTATCAATTCAATTTAAAATCCATTCAATTTTTGCTAACCCTAATCAAAATGCCTCGTAAAGCGTCAGGAACGTGTCAAACCTTCAACTAGTCATAAATCACCCTTAGAAACTAATAAAATCTCAAACTCGCAATTGTCCAACTTTTGGATCCTAATGTTGTCTGCCATTTTATAGACAACTTTTGGCTGAATTAAAGGTTCATTTCTATGAAAAAAAAAAAAGTTGCATCTCTATGATATGAAGCTATGTGAGGAATTTGGTCTGAGCCGTAAATTAGCTCATCAGCTGCCCCATTGCACGGCGAACAGCGAACTCATATGACAAATCCTCTGTTTCGAGGCTTTCAGGTAAACCCAATACTCCTCCGTAAATTTATGTTTCACTTTTCCGGTTCAAATAAGTCTTTTTACTGTTATCTTTCATATATTTTTAACTATTTTGAATTCACGATCAAAATTAAACTGCCTGTCTCTTGTTGAAATTCAAACTGTCCACGTAAATTGAAACAGAGGGTATCTTTTTAAATTTTGATTATTCTATATTCTATTTAGTTTTGATTATGTCGCACTATTGTCTCTATATTCAGACCAATTCTTGGAAATCTAGAAAGCTTTTTGCACTTGCCAAGGTTAATACCACAAAGCCCATGTTGGGAATGGACATGGCAATGGAGGAACTTTAGCCATGGAAGAGTGAATTTTGTGATAACAAGAGATGGGAAACCCAAGTTTGAGACACATGAAGTGGAAGCACCAAAGTAGGAGAAATGGAAGGCAAAGACGAAGCTGAAACTGCAAAGGAAGAGAGAGAAGAAGAAGAAGAGAAAAGCTGCTAACAAGAGAGATCCCAGAAGGCTTGGTGTTAAGGGGATGAATAAGCAGAAGTTTGACACTCCTGAAGAAAGAATTAAACATAAGATTGAGAACGTGAGCTACAGAATTTTATTTTTTATTTTTAAAAGCTCATGGTTGTTTTTTGCCATAATGCTACCGTTGCTGTTATTTTCTCCATTATTTTCAGCATGGATTCTTCATAAGTATATTTCCTTTTCATATTATTGGTCGGGAATCTATGTGTAATTTGGAAATATTTACGTCACTTAGACCATAGTTTGTGTATAAACACATAATTTAACCCGTATTTGTGTATAAACACCTTTTATACACTGTATGTTTTCCCAGGTATAATGTTGTAAGATATTGTATATTGGACTACATGTCGTAAACATTTTCAAAAGTTGTATAATTTCGAAAAAATTTCCCTTATTTGTATATGCGGTTTCTTGGGCCGAGGGTCCTTCCGAAACAACCTCTCTACCTTCACAAGGTAAGGGTAAGACTGCGTAGACGCTACCCTCTCCATACCCCATTTGTGGGATTACACTGGGTATGTTGTTGTTCTTGTTGTTGTAATGCTACTGCTACTACTGAGGATTCATATAGCGTCCCCCGACTTGCTTAAGATTGATGCATAGTTCTTGTTTTTTACAATTACCACTGCAACTACTGAAACTATGGCTCAGTCCCCAACTATTTGGTCTCAACTTTATGACTTCTTGGTATCTACTCCTGTTCCGTTTGGACATGTATGATTGTTGTTGTTATATTAGCTTAATAATTCACAATGACATTAAGAATGAACTGAATTGAAGAACTTGGGGATGAGCTTCAACCAAGTTTCTTCAATTTGGTTGACAAGAAATTAGAAGGGGAAGTCGGAAGAACGCTGGAGGAGAATGACAAATTAGACATATTCATGTGTTTTCTGTTGTTATTGTTAAATTTGTTGAGGACCTTTTATATTACATCTTCTCATTTGGTACTCGGAAATTAAAGTGAGATTGGGTGAAGCGTTATTGATCCTGAATTTGTCTTTTTCCTTCTCTTCTTGGCTGTGGTTGTTGATGCTTAATCTTAGTAGTAATTGCAAAGAAGATCTATTTTGTCTACGGTTTCAGTCGGGGAATATTAGAGTAAGAAACGAGCCTTTGTGCTTACTAATTACTTTCAAGTTTTGTGTTATCTGCTGAAAACTAGGTTAGAACAAGTACCTGTATGCTGCATGGTTGCTGTCGTACCGAGGCAATAATGCCATTACATAGTTAATGTTTTGTAGCTATCTTAACCTTTTCTTGGTTTAGAGATGTGAAGGATTCAGTTTGGTCACGCTATGTTCATGTTTATAGAAGCTAAGATTTGTTTGGTCCCCATTTTCCATTTGCTGCTATACAAAACCTAATGTAGTTTCTTATTTTTACAAAGCTGATATGTTTTGGCTTTGGGTCAGGCAAAAGACAAAGAAGCCATGCGAATTGAGAGATTAAAGCGATATGAGGTTTCCAAAGTTCAAGGTCCTGAGGTTCAGCCGCACTTTCTCACTGGTGAAGAACAATTCTATATTAAAAAGATGGCACAAAAAAAGTCTAATTATGTGCCAATGGCAGAAGGGGAGTCTTTGGCGGTGTTATTCTTAATATGCATCTACATTGGAAAAGGCATGAAACTGTCAAAGTCACATGCAAACCCTGCAAACCTGGTCAAATTCAAGAATATGGTGATGAAATTGCAAGACTGAGTGGTGGAATCCCAATTCAGATAGTTGCAAATGATACAATTGTTTTTTCCCGAGGAAGGGAATATGTGCAGCCCGAAATTATGTATCCTATTGATACACTATCGAAGAAGAGGGTAAGTTTGCTAGAGCTAATTTTCTATAATTACCTCGTAATTGCTTCGCGTGATGCATTAATACAAAATTCACCTTTTCACATCTTATTGTGCATAGCCCTTCTACCATCAACTTCTAATCATCGCCACCAGCTTATTCTTCTTCGATTGATGTGTTGTTTATAGTCTATTTGCGTGGATCCTTCATTTTTTTGATGGACTTATACCAAACATGAATGACATAGGTGTCGCTTGTGTGGATAATTTTACGTTTTTCTAAAAATATTATCAAAAAACTGCACTTACCCGTAATAGATACATATATCTTATCCATATTCGTAGCCAAATCCATGTAACACAACTTATTATTGTTCTGGCTCATAGATGCGGTTGAGTTAATAACTAGGGAAGATCATTTGAAATCCACCTCAACAACCACTCTCCTACCCTTTTGTGACTTGTATTATTCACCCAACATCACAAAAGAATCAGATCCTTCATTGCACCATATATACCCGTAGTGGTTTGCAATGTTCTTTACTGATTCATTCATTATAAATTTACATGAAAATTGGGTTGGTTTTAGCAATTCGTTTGCACAATGTTAATCCAATGATGGTTGTTTAGTTCAAAACTGAAGCTAAACGTTATCAGCTTTACATCATCATTCTTAGGAATATATACCAAAGATGTCGTTTATTTCACGTGGAGAGTTAGCAAAGTTATGTGTCACTTTATATCCAAAAGAGCATAGTAATGATCTTATTTTGGGCAACTGGACTTCTGGATACTTAACCTACCTATTTTTTGCCCTCACTGTCTAGTCACAACCTTTATTAGTCTCATAATCCGTTTCCCACATGTTTAGTGCTTCTTTTTTGGGAATCAGCTTACTACAAGGTATAAGGATTTGGCTTTTAATACTTCTTGACTCTGTCATTTTTACCTACATCTTTGTTTATCTATTTTTGCATTATCCATGGTATGCATTAATTGTCAATTCTCTTTCTCAGGCTTTGGAAAAATCCAAATATGAACAATCGCTAGAGTCTTTGAGACGTTTCATTGCCATTGCTGAGAAGGAACTTGAACTCTACTATAGACATGTTGCCGTATACGATGACCCAAATAATCGAATTGCTTACTCCATCCTTGATGATTCAAGAAGCACAAGTGAAAAGCAAAATGGCAAAATAGGAGAGGAGAACTATTCATCAAGTGAATCTATTGCCTCGGATCTTGAGTTGTCTCAAATTGATGATGGTTGTGTTGTGTAAGATGTAGTTTTGATGATTGACAATCTGATAACGTGATATAAAACATGTCAGTCAACCTGGTTCACAAACACACTGTCTCATGTAGCTAAAACTTGTAGTAAAATCATCAATGATTAAAGACAAGGGTGGAAGAAATCAAGAATCAGATGAGTGGTTAATTCTGATAAACTCAAGGAAATAAATATGTGCAAATTTGAAGAAGTTGAATTTGATTCAAACACTTGATGATACGGGAAAGCAAGTTGAGTTGAAAAAGGAGTCCTATTTGAAGAAGGAGTGTCACTTCTTAGCATATTCTTAAGAGTCCAATGTGTAGAAGGAGAAAATTGAAGAAGTCAAGAGAGTTGGAGTTTGACTACAACACCAAGGAGACAAGAGTTGGAATTGAAGAAGGAATCTCACTTGAAGTAAAATTCTATGCAATGAGAGTTTTGATTAAAGGAGGAGTTTGAAATAAAGAATGATTCTTTGGAGAGTTGTGCTTAAATAGAAGATGTAGCAATCAGAATCATTCACACACTTACAAAGCAGAAAAGCACAATCGACAGATTGACTTCACGAAGTGCTACTCAATCACCGAAGAAACACGTTGAAGAACCTGGTCCTAAGTATAGAATCAAGCTAAGAGTTTTAGCGTTGGTTTTTAGAGTTGTTCATTGTGTTTGAACTATTGATGTAATATTAGTTTCAGTGTGTTATAAACTGAATTAGGAGCTGAGGTGTGTGTAGTTATGAATTAGAGTTTATAATTTCTAGTTGTTGAGTTTATAATTTCTAGTTGTTGACTCAAAGGAATTAGTGTTTATAATTACTAGTTGTTGAGTTATAGGGATTAGAGTTTATGATTCCTATTTGTTGGTTACAAGAGTTATGTAATCAGTCGTTGTTGAGGCTCGGAGTGATTTAGTGAAGTTGAGGTTAAATCCTGTAGAGGTACAGGTGGTTTTTTACATATTTTTTAGCTGAGTGTTTTCCACGTAAAAATCATTGTGTTCTTACTTTCTGTTTTACTACTTCTTTGGAACACGTCAGTGAAACACGTCAGGCAACCCGTTCCATCGATAAGCAACAGTTAGGCGAAAATAAGATAATCAGTAGGGCATGAATTCTTAACAGGTTGTTCTGATGACAAACAATCTTTAACCGAATCTGAGTTCGAGGATACTGACGAATCAAGTAGTGATGACTTGGATTCTGGAGAGGGACACTAGTAATTGTTCAGGTAGCATACAGGGAAATATTTGAAATTGAAACCTGAAACGATGTGGTTTTAATTCCTGGTCTTATAATTGAGGGATCGGAATAGAATAGGGGTTTTCCAATTCTAAATCTTCTGTTTGGTTATCCTGAAATTGGCACAATAATTATAATTTGATCTTTAATTTGTTTGGCCCAATTTCATGAGCTTACTCTATAGCTTAGGTAAAAATTTCTGATTCTTATTTGTATTTGCCTTCTCCAATTGATTTGCTAGTATGGACTTATTAGACTCTAACCAGAACGATTGCTGATAAGATTATCGAGGGGTTCCTCCCCTTGTGTTGGCAACAAGCTGACCTGATTGGCTGAGTGTTGATGTTTGTAACTTGACTGTAGAATTTTACTTTTTGTATCTTCGATATCTTTTGATGGCTGAAGGATTTCTTTAAAGCTTGTACAAAATCTTCATGGGCAAATCGTGATTACAGATTTGATTTCAATGGCACATGCTTCATTCACGCGGAACTACAATAAAGGGCATTCGGGCTGGTTGAAGAGAAGGCCCAGATATTTTCCTGGTATGTATTTTCTGTGTAAATACATATGTATATTTGCACCTTACCTTTTGCTGACGCTGGGTCAAACATAGAATTGGTTCTGCAATGTGTTTCATTTTCTTTTTTTTTTTTAAAACCTTCGTTTTATCCCATGCACTAA
Organism: Capsicum annuum; assembly: GCF_002878395.1. Classification (NCBI taxonomy): domain Eukaryota; kingdom Viridiplantae; phylum Streptophyta; class Magnoliopsida; order Solanales; family Solanaceae; genus Capsicum; species Capsicum annuum. Next base: position 177,186,688 of record NC_061119.1, read on the forward strand.
GTTCTTTTACGTCCCTGATTATTTAGTTTAGAGAACCACTATTCTGGAACTCCCACTTGAGCTTCTTTCCACCTACTTTTGCCTTGAATTTCAAAATTTCATATTGACAAGTTCAAAATTGGTTTTGTCACTGTAAGGATCAAACCAGCAAACTTGATGTGCCTGATCATCTCATGAATGCTTTCTGACAAATTTAACCCCTTAAGTAGCTTGATTTCCAGTATAGTGCTTTTTGTGCTACTCGACCTTATATTCTTGATCAACACTTTTTTCTTCTAAATATGAAATGGCGATTACATAACGGTTTAGCAATATATACTTTTGTTATCTGCTTGAGTTTTATATGCTAGGATACTTATTATATCTCGCTTACGATCGTAAGAGTTCGCAATATGCCTTGTCATCAGACTGCAAAACCTTTTTGCCCTTTCGCGTTGTTGGTAGATACTTTGTTCTTTTAATATGGCATGCATGTTTATGCTTGTGTCATGTTGCTCTTAAGGTTCATTGAATAATTGTTGGTTGAAGTGTTTCGGTAAATGGTAAACCAACCTCATTTCAGAATTGACTAGAGGTACAATAACACCTCAGTTTGTGTGTATCTCAAGTTTCTAACGACATAATACGTGAAGCTGATAAGTGCCTTTGAGTTCTTAAGCAACTTTGCGAACCTGATTAAATCATAATTTTCGACCTCTTCTCTAGATATTGTGTGGTTAAACTATATTTGTTGCTTTTAGCTTGGTAGATCTTGAATTATTATCTGCCGCTTGTTCCCTGATTGTCTTGGTTGACTTTGGTTATTTTTTATCTCTCCTCACCTATTTTGCAGAAAACCAACATAATCTGATTTGACAAATCAGACGTCTGTAAAGAAAAGCATCATGTCAAGGAGGACCGCGTGAGTTCATAACAGCATAATAAAAAAATGCTAGGTGATTTCTTCTCATTCATTTATACCTTGGTCGGCAGCACTTGCCGATACCTGTGACTTTGGAAGATGAGAAGTAGAAGATATTTGATGGAATAAGTGAGATAGCGCAGAAAAAAAAAAAAAAAGTGGATAGAATATGGGAGAATTCTGAAGAGTAAAGAACATGCAAAATTCTCATTATTGGAATTTTTACGGAAAGAAAAAAACTATTTTATGAGAAAACAAGCCCTGAATGCCTCTATACCTTTATGGTTGGTTTCTTGAGACATGTTGAAAGTTTGAAGGATGTAATTTTGAACTTTATTTGTTGGGTACTCTTAACTTTAACATTGTTGGTAAAGGTTTGATTTCCTATTTCTTATTCCCTCCTATGTATGAAAAAAAAAATGGAAAAAGCCTTGGAAAAGAAGTATATTTGAAAGATCTACAGCCCTGTAATTTTCTAAGCCTAATCGCATTGATTTTGGACTTAGCAACGTAATCAGTAGGTTATTAGAGTTACTGATACCGAGGACGTATGTGAAATGTTGTATTTGAATAGGTATGTAATGTTAATTGGAAAGTGATTCAAGGTTACAAGGTTTGTCTAAGGAAAGAAATGGAGTGTTTGACCAATATCATCCTCATTGTTTTACCCCAAATTTCATTGCATCTTCATACTATCTCACTTAACAGATAACATTTGTTCCTTCTTAGCTAGAAATCAAAAGAACCGAATACTATATTCCACATTTTACGTTTTGAATTTTGCCCCAAAAAAATTAAAAAAAAAAAAAACATGATCTTAATGTGTGGACTCATTAAATATTGGTTCATTTTAATCTTTTTTCCTGTGACTACAATTTACTGAGAAAGAGATCCAAGTAACGCTGCCAAAATGTTAAATCATTGGATCAAAACGAAAAGACAAAAAGTTTAAATATGTCATTAAACTATTAAAAATGACTTACCTATGCTATTTGTTTTAAATTTGACTCATCTATGTCATCATTCTTAAAAGTTTAACTCATCTATACCACTGTCGTTATAGAAAAAACATTTTGTGACATTATTTTACAATGGTGATTTTGCAAATCTATCTTTGCCACATGACCTCATATTACAAGTCCACGTCACTAAATTAAATCAACCAATATTACTTAAATTAAAATAACAAATCATACTCATTACAATAAAACTCGACACAATTAATGGGTTTGCTTTTTATTTTTAATTGATTTGACTTTTATTTTTAATAAATCCAATTTTTATTTTAACTATGTGGATCAAACTTTATTTTAACTGTGGTCCAATCTTGAATTTTTTATTTTAAATAATATTGGTTGATTTGAATTTGGTAATGCAGACCTCTAATAAGAGGTCACGTGGTAAAAATAATTTTACAAAAATCACCATTGAAAAAAAAGGTATGAATAAACCTTTCTGTAATGACAGTAACATAGATGAGCCAAGCTTTCAATAGCAATGGCATAGATGGGTCATTTTCAATAGTTCAATGACATATTTAAGCCTTTTTCCAAAACAAAAAAAAAAAAGGACTCATGTTTTGTTAGTGGCGTATGCATGCGAGTTTTAAAAATGTGACTATTTTCGTCTTTTTCTTAAAAAGATTTTTTTCGATTCTTTTATGACTCAAACTCATTATGTTAGGAGTGGAAGTAAGGGTGGTTATCATAGGAGCAATTCCATCTTATCTATCTTTGTTTTATTAGAATTTGCATACTATGATAGTATCTATCTTCGTGTTATTAGAATTTGCATATAATAGAAAAAGAAGTTGATAAGTGACAAGTATGGAAACAAAAGAGAATATGCGTACTTTCATGAATTTCATAAAAACAAAAAAAATTAATCATCCATAAATCAAAAGTGAAGCAGGCAGGAAACGGTTGTCCTGTGAGCTTAGCTAAATGATATTTTTGTCATTTTACAATAATTTCAATCATCACAAAACCACCTTCTAAAAGCATTTTGTCATATCACAGCAATTTCAACACCTACAAAACTCATTTTTGGATTCAATCGCCAAAAACGATGATGATGGTAACAACAGAGAAGAAGTGAAAGAGTAGATCGTAAACCCTATACTCTTCTTCCTATAAAACTTTCAATTCTGAGACTCGGATAAAAAATTCAGTCGCACAATCAGAGATAAAAAGATCATAACATCGATGAAAATTAAATCATATAATTTGTTGTCAGTATCATAACTTTGAAGAGGAAAAATGCTAATTAGATCTAATTATTGAGAGAAGACAAATTTTAATTCATCAAATATCCAAAATTATATAGTATGTATTATATCTCTCTTTTCAAACTGAAGATTTTCCTTTCTTCTCTTATGAGTTCATGGATGAACTCTTCAAGAGTAATGCAGAAGCAGTAACAAGAGAGCAAAGAGAAAGAAGGGATTGAACAGAGAAAAAGAATGAAATGATTTTATTAATTTGAAAAACTTGATCATACAATGAGATAGTCATAGGTATATATATACAATGTGCTAGTGTTAAGCTTAGTCATCAGCCTTTTAACTAACTTCTATAACCGACTTAGTTTGTCAGTTAATTAGAGAATTTTAACTATTTTTTCGAATTAGTGTAATTACTAAAGTGACCTTTATCTACACTAATCTTTATTATCTTAACATTCCCCT